>NW_015505350.1:799957-905302 GCF_001515645.1 Sinocyclocheilus grahami | reverse complement strand
TCCAAACCAGCTGGACCATCTGGGGATGGAGTCGCCACTGCTCTGGGTGTGTGTTCACGGTGTGTGTGTGTTCACTGCTGTGTGTGTGCACTTTGGATGGGTAAATGCAGAGCACTAATTCCGAGTATGGGTCACCATACTTGGCCACATGTCATGTCACATCACATCACATCACGTCACATCGTCACGTCACATTCTCCCGGGAGCACAGCTCGAGACAGCTCGTCGGCTGCCCGGTTGAGCAGCCCAGGAATGTGAAGAGCACGAAGCGACCTCAGATGCTTCTGATTCCAGAGGAGGAGGTGGCGGGCGAGTTGCAACATGCGACGGGAGCGCAGACCACCTTGTTGGTTGATGTACGCAACGGTCGCTGTGTTGTCCGTGCGGACTAGTACATGCTTGCCTCGTAAGCGCCCTTTGAGACGGCTCAGGGCAAGGTGCACTGCCAGCAACTCGAGGCAGTTGATGTGCCAGTGCAGTTGGGGCCCCGTCCAAACCCCTGACACTGCAAGCCCGTTGTACACTGCAGCCGATGGTTGAGGCATCCGTGCAAACCACAGCATGCCTGGAGACCTGCTCTAGGGGCACTCCTGCCCGGAGAACCGCAAGGTCTGACCACGGGGTGAAGGTTTGGCGGCAGGCCGGTGTAACTTGGACCCGGAAAGTGCTGCGTTGCCACGCCCACCTCGGGACTCAGCCATGGAGCCAGTGCTGCAGAGGTCTCATATGGAGCAGCCCCAGCGGCGTGACTGCCGCCGTAGCTGCCATATGCCCCAGGAGACTCTGAAACTGTTTCAGTGTGACTGCCATCCTGCTCTTGAATGTATTCAAGCAGTTCAACACCGACTGAGCACGTTCCTGCGTGAGGCGTGCTGTCTGTTCGACCGAGTCCAACTCCATACCGAGAAAAGAAATTCTCTACGTCGGGGAGAGTTTGCTCTTTTCCCAGTTGACCCGAAGGCCCAACAGGCTGAGGTGTGAAAGTACCAAATCCCTGTGTTCGCACAACTGATCCTGAGACTGAGCGAGTATGAGCCAATCATCGAGGTAGTTGAGAATGCGAATGCCCCGTTCTCTCATGGGAACAAGGGCTGCCTCCGTAACTTTTCACGGCTGCCCTGCGACCGGCTCCACGGCGCAGCTTTGCTGGAGGCTGCTGCGGACGTTGCGCAGGAGCGGGGGCGGTGGTCGGGGGCCATCCTCGGCGACCAGCGGGCTGAGGCGCTGCCACCGGCGACCGGGTGGAGGCAGCAGCTGCACGCCGGGGCAGGATGTACCTGATGGCCTCAGTCTGCATTTGGGCAGCGGAGAACTGCTGGGCGAAGTTCTCCACCGTGTTGCCGAAAAGACCGGTCTGGGACACGGGGGCGTTCAAGAACGGTGTCTTGTCCGTCTCGCGCATATCGGCCAGACACAGCCAGAGATGGCGCTCCTTGACCCCCATAGTGGACATCGCATGACCCAGAGACCGCGCCGTGACCTTCGTCGCTCGTAGCGTGAGGTCCATCGCAAGTGCGGAGTTCCTTGAGAACTTCCGGGTCGTGACCACCCTCGTGCAAGTCCCTCAGTGCCTTGGCCTGGTGCACTTGCAACAACGCCGAAGCGTGTAAGGCGGACGCAGCTTCTCCACAGGCCGTATAAGCACTGCTGATCAGAGCCGACGAGTACCTACAGGCCCGGGAGGGGAGCCAGTGATCTCATCATGCACCTCCGGGAAGAAAGGCAGTGGGGTGGGGCCTTGAGAACCAGCGCGAGCCACCCCGAGAAACCAATCATCCAACCTTGAGGGTTCGGGACGCGGTGGAAGATTCCATCCACATTCCATCAACTGACAGAAAAAAGGGCGCCCCCGGCTGCCACCAGAGGGAACCCCAGATCTAGGCAGTGGCACGGGCACTCCGGCCCTTGCAGGTAACGGAGTCTGGTCCGCAACTCTGAGATGGTCATACCCCCGCAATGGGAGCATGAGTCATCCACGAAAGCCCCTCAGCGTGCTTCATGCCCAGACACGAGAGGCAGCGATCGTGACCGTCACCCGGCGCCAGGTAATGACCGCACCCAGAAACACACCGATGGTAAGACATCTTTAAAAAGACGCGTCCTTAAAAAGACGTTCCACCCGTGAAGCTCTTTTAGATAGAAATTGCTCTTTTAGTGTGCTGAAGCGCACAGGGGAGATGGCCGTCTGCAACACACACAGGGGGTAGTGCAGCCTGATGTGTGCAACCCACTCGACATGGGAAACCACCGCCGCTGAAGCGCCGTACCACCAGCACGAGAGCCCACGAAGAGAGTGCTTGACTGTAGCTTTCTCTTAGCAGAAGGTCAGGAGCAGAACGATAGAACTGCTCGGCTCCGAAGCGAAAAAGCGTTGCATCTGCTGCCTACTTATACTCACGCTGTGATCAGCGGCAGCTGGATGCAATAATCGCATGCCAATGTGCATTGGCTCGTTTAGTTTACACTCGAAGTAGATTGGTCTCTCTAAGCGAGATCCCAATTCGTCGGTCATCCGACATGATGTCGAGAGTGAAAGGGAACTCCTGAGGACGGGAGGACACAAGTCTGGTAATTCTGAAAATGGAACAGCAGCGTACTTGATAACGTCAGTCAGCTCGCCTTACTCCGGTTTTCCTCACTATGTATGCAATACGACGAAATATGATATCAAACACCACTGCCTCATTTCGTTTTCTTTTAAACATATTAATAGCCGCAAACATTTAGTTTGGGGAACGTACATAAAGTGAAACAAAATATTATATCAAACAGCATTGCCTCTTTTCAGTTTCATTTAAAATATTAATAGGCTCACAAAAATGTGGTTCATGCAATGCCTACACGCATTACAATAAAACTAAATGATATCAAACACCACTGCCTTGACGTTTTCTTCAAAATATAAAACACATCCCTCATTTCGTTTTCATTCTAAAAATATAAAACATATTAATATATGGTTTAGGTAATATGTGCACATATACTCTGATTATCTCCACTGTATAGCCTATAAAATTAAATATAGCAAGCACAACTCTGCCTTTTTTGTTAAATGTCAGTTTTAATGAACAATAATAGCCATTATAAAAGAATAAGTATAAAGTATAAGAGACTTGTGTAATAGGAATAAAGACAAAAGCAAACAATTCGGCAAACAAAGTCAGCGTTGTATTACGATTAATAAATAAATAATTTATTAAACATAACTTTCTGCTCAGCCAAAACGATATGACCTGGAAGAAATAATAGAGTCATGAGACCAAATATTGCCTGTTAGATTTACCCAAAACGAATTTTACCTCATGTTTAACCACTACAGAGGCATCAGAGCCAGCGGCAAATGTCAGAAGGATCAACCGAGGTGAGACTGCTCTCTGCGGATACATGAGCACTGAGCGCCTGGTGATCGTGTGGAGCTCAGGTCTCCAAAATCGGCGAAGCACATTTTCAAATAGGCGCTATCTTTATAAATAAACTGCATATTTGAGTTTTAAACAACTACATTCTCGCCTGAAATTCTCTTAGAACAGCATTTCATGACACAATAACAGTAATATTTAGAAAATTATGCAGGTTTTCTCCTCCGCCATTAAGGCTCGCTGGTTGGTGCGAAATGCATTCTGGGATACCTGGCTGCCTCAAGTTCGCACAAGTCACCTCTGGATGCATCCTCGTTAAAAGGGGCGGAGCAAGAACACATCCGGGGATTTGAACTGTACTTGGCTAGATGTGAACTTTGAATTGGAACAGTACTTGGGCGACGGCTGATGACGTTTCACAAATCCACAAGAACACAAGTACAGACAAGAACGCATATTGAGAAACGGCTCTAGTTTCTCCCTTGTTTGATTGTCTCTTTGATTTTAGGTGTGTCTCGTTAATTTCCTCATTTAGTTCAGTATTTAAAGTGTGTTCTGCCCCTAGTTTCCTGTCTGGTGTTAAACGTCTATGTGCTATGTCACCTTTATTTTTTTATTTAAAAAAGTCACCTTTATTTATATAGTGTTTTATACAATATAGATTGTGTCAAAGCAGCTTCACAGCATTAAACAGGAAACTAGTGTGTCAATAATGCAAGAGAACAATAGAAATCATTCAATTTTTCAGTTGAAGTCAGTTCATTGATGATTCAGTGATGTCATCATCCAGCTCAGTTCACTTCTCTTCTGAAAGCAACAATGTATAATTCAGCTCAGATCTATAAAAAATAAATAAAAATACAAGTGCTTATTAAAAGTTTAGTGAGGCATGGCTCCACAGCTCAGGTTGGTCTAACCTAAGATTCTCTTGTGGGCTATGTGAGCTATGTTCCCTGAGGAACGTCTCCAGAGAGCACAGCCAATCACGGGATGGAGATTACAGCCATATAGGAACAAATGTTAGAAAATCTCTAATATATTGTCTTATATTAAATAATGTGACATTTTTCCAAGCAAAACAGGCATTTGCCAAAATCAAGGGAACTGATTTTATTTGTCCCCAAATATTAGTAACGTTGTACAAACGGCTTGCGTGCGTGGCCCCTTTAAGACTTGTTGCCCTTTTAAGAGTTGTTGCCCTTTTAAGACTTGTCGCCATTTTAAGATTGCGCAGCAAAGTTTGAGAGAAGAGATGCGTGCCGATCCAAATCCAGGTGTAATATGTGTGCGTGCATCCTGTAAAGTGAGTTGTTCTTGTTAAATTATGCTTAATATTGAGATTAAGTTGTAATCTTGCCGGCATTTGCAGCTATGGTAATTATTTTCGATTGATTGAGCGTGCATAACCAGCTCCTGTTTACATGCACGTTATGTATATCTGCCGTGAAATTCTATAATCGCTTTATTTCTACTGTTCTCATGTTCTACATTGCGATAGTTCATCTGTCTATTGAGAATTGCAAGTATAAGTGTGTTAATGAAGATTGTGGTTAAATGGCCTATTCAGATGCTAATATGGTAATCCATTGAGCTGTAGCATTTCATTTATTTCCAGTAATATTGATAATGTCAAATTATTGGATTTGAAGTTTGTATTATTCACTTTATTGTATTTGTTCTCTTTGTACAGACCATGCCTATTACATGTGCCATAGCACAGTAAAGTCATCAAAGAAAGAACTGTTGTTGACTGAGTTCCTGGGTTCTGACCAGCCCACCAGGGCAAGTGATCCCTTCCACAGTCCTTTAAAGATAGATGCAAAATTTCCAAATCCTACAAATGGTCCTTCGAGCCGGATGATCACTTCTCTGGATTAAGATGTCAGTCAGTTCTGAACCAGTAAATCCCTCGGTTCGCCCAAAGCGTCGTCCAGCCTATTTACAAGACTATGAGGTGGGCTTGCAGAGCTTCCGTAAATCAGCGTCACCAGTTAGTACGAGAGAACAACCGGTGGAGTCATCCGATGACGATTACTCTTCATCACAGTTTGGAGCATCTGCTGCAAAGCCTAAGAGAGAGCACAGTTTACATATCTTTTCTTCTCCTTCGAGGCTGACAGTCAGGGATAAGCATCGTGACCGTCCAAGTCTTCTGCAGCAGCACATTTCCAGTCCTGCCCACCAGACATCACCACAATATCCAAACCGAGAACTACAGTTTGAATCCAATGCAGAGTTCGTTCCCCTTGGTGATGAAGTTGATGGATACCAGAGCGATAGATCAGATGTTAGCTCCCTAAAGTTACAAAGGATCTCGGAGGAGAATTTAAAGCTTCGTGAAACACAGCAGGCCATACAAGCTGACCTTAAACGGATTGAGACAGCCAAAGATGAGCTGATTCAGCTTTTAGACAGAGCCTGTAGTCTGCAAAGGCCTTTATCTATGTCCAACACCCGGTCTGACCATCCATCCGTTAAATTTCACCATGCAGCAGATGCGGGTGATGAAGGCTGGCCAGAGCCTCCTCCACCTATTGCATACGATGAGCCAGAAAATATTAATCAGTGCGGCAAGCAAATGTTATACAGCACTACAAGGGCCACACCGACACTTACCCCTAGACTCACTTCAGTTGAGCAGACTAGGGATTTCAGCTATCCAAGTACGTATGATAACCAGCTCAGGTATGGCCAGTATCCTGCCCGACAGATAGATCCTCCGTATGCACCACCAGGACATCTTTATCCTGAACAACACAGGAGGGCTTCCTATAATGTGTCACCTCCTGTGGCATCTGTGGATCTGACAGAGAAATATTACAAAGGTCCATCCCCCACCATTCCTTACTTCCGTACCAAAGATCCAAGTGAGTTTGCTCGATTAAAAATAGCCTTGGACAATCTTCTGCCACCTGATAGTACTGAGATGTTCAAGTATCAAGTACTGGTTGACCACCTGAAATTAGACGATGCTTGTCTAATAGCAGACTCCTTCTTGCACTCCCCTACACCTTACCGAGACACCATGTTGGCCCTCATTGAGCGGTTCGGTCAGCCCCACCAGGTAGCATTAAGACGGATTGCCACTATTCTTGATTCACCTGATATAAGCCGCAATGACCCCTCAGCCTTTGAGAAGTTCTCTCTTCAAGTGCAGTCTTTAGTCGGTCTGCTTAAGACTTTGAACCAGGCAGGGAGCATGGAGTTGCATTGTGGGTCGCATGTTGCATGCCTCCTCAATAAGCTGCCACCTGAAAGACGGGCCGATTTCCGCCGCCACATGTTACATCGGCCTGGGGTGACATACTCATTGGTAGATCTGGCAGAATGGCTGAAATATGAGTCTTGGTGCCAAAGCTATGATGATCAAACTGCCAAGGGAGAAAGCCGAGCCAAACGAGATCCCAGAGTAGCTCCACGAACATGCCGAACCACTGCCACTGTACTGACTGGGTCTGGAAATAGGGCTGATGGGAGAGCCACTGCGTATTCTCCTGCAAACGTTGATGAGAAAGCTAAAGGTAGGCCCATGATATATTGCTCTTACTGTCAGAACTCCGAACATGCTTTCAGTCAGTGCCCCAAAATTCCAACCCTTACCAAAGATCAGCTCTCAGAGTGGATACGAGCCAATAGGAGATGCTGGCGTTGTGGTCTTGGCCATCAAGCTGCCCATTGTGGTCTAAAGAAACCATGTCCACTTTGTCAGAGGAAGCATCTACGAATCCTCCATGAAGTAAATGAGAGGCCGGTCAAAGATGCATCCAAAACCGAGGTTTGCTTAGTCAGCTCAGCGACACAGACACTGTACCTGAACAAACCAGTCAGCAGTAATAAAGTTTTGCTCAAGGTTGTCAGAGTACTCCTACATCATGGCAATTGCACATTAGACACATTCGCAATCCTGGATGACGGTTCTGAGCGTACAATGCTTCTGCCAGAAGCAGCACAGAAACTTGGCTTGAGAGGTACTGTAGAAAGCTTAGCTCTGAGAACAATCCGTTATGATGTGCAAACCCTTAAGGGGGTTTCAGTCTCATTCCACATTTCTCCATACTCCAATCCGAAGAAGCGATATCTCATATCCAGAGCCTTTACTGCGCCACAGCTTGATCTCATTGACCACTCGTACCCAATTTCCAAGCTGCAGAAGCAGTACAAACACTTGGCTGGACTACCATTACAGTGCTTCGAAAAGGCTAAACCTCTCATCCTTGTTGGTGCAGATCAAACTCACATGATCTCACCAATTGAACCAGTAAGACTTGGTCCACGGGGTGGTCCCGCTGCAATAAGAACCAAACTAGGCTGGACATTGCAGGGCCCTACCAGCCTGTTGGAGCAGCAACTTAAGCCAAAAGAGTGTCTCTACATATCCCTTCCCCCCAGCACCACAGAACTGTTCAAGAATGTTAATAGGCTGTGGCAAGTGGATGTTTTGCCCTTTCAGAATGAAAGGGAGTGCACCAGGTCAAAACAGAACCAAAGGGCTGTTGAACTATTGGAAGCCAAAACAGTTCGCGGTGCACAGCTAAAAACCCAGTTGCAGAAAGAGTTAACATTGCCACTTCGCCACGCAGTTCTCTGGACAGACTCCACTACAGTGCTGTCTTGGATTCAGTCAGAGTCTTGCCATTTCAAAGTTTTCGTCGGTACCAGAGTGGCTGAAATCCGCGAGCTTACCAACACCACTAACTGGCGTTACGTGAATTCAGTTCAAAATCCAGCGGACGACCTTACACGAGGAAAGACTCTAAAGGACCTTGCTAAGCCCAGTGCGCACTGAAGATCAGCTGGGTAAGATCCATCTGTCATTCGTACTGGCACGCTCTAGAGTAGCACCAAAAAGAGTCCTGTCAATACCCCGCTTGGAGCTCTGTGCTGCAGTAATTGGTGCACAGCTAAAAACCCAGTTGCAGAAAGAGTTAACATTGCCACTTCGCCACGCAGTTCTCTGGACAGACTCCACTACAGTGCTGTCTTGGATTCAGTCAGAGTCTTGCCATTTCAAAGTTTTCGTCGGTACCAGAGTGGCTGAAATCCACGAGCTTACCAACACCACTAACTGGCGTTACGTGAATTCAGTTCAAAATCCAGCGGACGACCTTACACGAGGAAAGACTCTAAAGGACCTTGCTAAGCCCAACAGATGGAGTCAAGGGCCCCCATTCCTGCTTCTTTCCTCAGAGAACTGGCCAACAAACCCTACAGAGTGCCCCGAGATCGACAAGTCTGAGCTCAAGAAATCTGCATTCTGTGGAGTTGTAGCTGTAGACCGACAATTTGGCAGTGAGTACAAGACCTGGACAGAACTGGTGAAGGCCATTGCACAGGAGCTACATGGGGCGGCTGGAGAATCAGGAGAACCTACAGCAAACACTTACCAGACAGCAGAGATGTACATACTCCAGAAGGTGCAAAGTGAGAGTTTCCCTGGGGAATTACAACGGTTGAAATCAGGCAAGGCTCTTCAACATAATAGCCGCTTACTCACCTTAACTCCAGAATATGACACATCCACCAATCTAATCCGGGTTGGTGGTAGGTTAAGACATGCAGAGACCTTAAATCCCAACCTGAAACATCCAATCGTACTAGACTCTAGACATCCAGCTGTGAAATTAATTCTTCAAGATTTTGATGAAAGACTCTGCCATCCAGGCCCTGATCGGGTGTTTGCAGAAATAAGGAGACAGTTCTGGGTGCTAAGAGGAAGAGCGGCCATCCGCATATTACAGCATGCCTGTACGGAATGTTAAAGGCTGAGAGCCAAACCTACCTTTCCCAAAATGGCAGACCTTCCTTTGGCACGCTTGCGCTTGATTTTGATGAAAGACTCTGCCATCCAGGCCCTGATCGGGTGTTTGCAGAAATAAGGAGACAGTTCTGGGTGCTAAGAGGAAGAGCGGCCATCCGCATATTACAGCATGCCTGTACGGAATGTCAAAGGCTGAGAGCCAAACCTACCTTTCCCAAAATGGCAGATCTTCCTTTGGCACGCTTGCGCTTCTACAAGCCAGCCTTTCATTCAACCGGCATGGATTGCTTCGGCCCCTTTCTAGTAAAGATTGGTCGACGAGTAGAAAAGAGGTGGGGAATCCTCTACAAGTGTCTTACCACACGAGCCGTACACATAGACCTGCTGAACAGCTTGGACACCGATTCATTTCTGATGTCACTTCGGAGGTTTATTGCACGTAGAGGTTCCCCAGTAGAATTACTGTCGGACCAAGGAACAGATTTCCGAGGTGGGGAACGGGAACTGTGCGAAGCATTCCAAGCCATGTCACCTGATCTCCAGCGAAAACTCGCACCACAGAAGATAGGGCCCCTTTCTAGTAAAGATTGGTCGACGAGTAGAAAAGAGGTGGGGAATCCTCTACAAGTGTCTTACCACCCGAGCCGTACACATAGACCTGCTGAACAGCTTGGACACCGATTCATTTCTGATGTCACTTCGGAGGTTTATTGCACGTAGAGGTTCCCCAGTAGAATTACTGTCGGACCAAGGAACAAATTTCCGAGGTGGGGAACGGGAACTGTGCGAAGCATTCCAAGCCATGTCACCTGATCTCCAGCGAAAACTCACACCACAGAAGATAGCATTCCGTTTTAATCCTCCTGCAGCACCACACTTTGGGGGAGTGTGGGAGTGTCCATCAAGATGTCACTATCTGCGACTATTGGGGCCCAAACAGTACCGGAAGAGAACGGCTTGCGTGCGTGGCCCCTTTAAGACTTGTTGCCCTTTTAAGAGTTGTTGCCCTTTTAAGACTTGTCGCCATTTTAAGATTGCGCAGCAAAGTTTGAGAGAAGAGATGCGAGCCGATCCAAATCCAGGTGTAATATGTGTGCGTGCATCCTGTAAAGTGAGTTGTTCTTGTTAAATTATGCTTAATATTGAGATTAAGTTGTAATCTTGCCGGCATTTGCAGCTATGGTAATTATTTTCGATTGATTGAGCGTGCATAACCAGCTCCTGTTTACATGCACGTTATGTATATCTGCCGTGAAATTCTATAATCGCTTTATTTCTACTGTTCTCATGTTCTACGTTGAGATAGTTCATCTGTCTATTGAGAATTGCAAGTATAAGTGTGTTAATGAAGATTGTGGTTAAATGGCCTATTCAGATGCTAATATGGTAATCCATTGAGCTGTAGCATTTCATTTATTTCCAGTAATATTGAAGTTTGTATTATTCACTTTATTGTTTTTGTTCTCTTTGTACAGACCATACCTATTACATGCGCCATAGCACAGTAAAGTCATCAAAGAAAGAACTGTTGTTGACTGAGTTCCTGGGTTCTGACCAGCCCACCAGGGCAAGTGATCCCTTCCACAGTCCTTTAAAGATAGACGCAAAATTTCCAAATCCTACAAACGTCTTCAAACCTTCAAAACTTCAAACCATGCCTGACCTATGGGTTACACTGCCGTGATGTGAATTACCCATTTTGCCTCACTGCCACATGGTTAATTCAAAGGTGTTTACCACAGGTTGTGTCTCATTGATCTCATGTGGTCTGCATGCTCGTTCCGTGTTTTTCCCTGAGCTGCAGTCTCTCTGTGAGAGCGCCGCAGGGCCGGGCCGAGCGGAATGCGCAGCGGGACGCGTTGAGCTGTAATTCAGGGGACAGATGAAGGCCTGCTGCTGCTGAATTAGAGATCCAGACTGCTGGAGACACTCTAATTTGCCCTGCCATGTGCAAAGGCATGCGTGGCTCGGAGCACTGGCCTGATCGCATGATTAGCGGGTTTGGCTTGGTTTTAAAGAAGAGGATGAGTCTATTAGAAAACATATGAAGGGGGTTTGGAAAATGGTTTAGGCGAACAAACAGCATATTGGTTGGCAGTAACGAGAAGCTGTGAAAATAGTGAAAATGATTAATAGACTATAACGCAAAACATATTCTCACCATACAGTCCAAATATGACCTGTGTTAGATTTTGTGTTAAATTTGCTGAACATTAATGGATGGAAATTACAGCCCCCTGAATGTAAACCACACCACTGTTACATGACTTTATGAGTGATTATGTTAAATATGGTTATGAAGACATCATATCATCCCAACTATATTGGGATGTGCCCTATGATGATGGCAACTTCTGTCTGAAAATAAAGTCTAAAGTGCTGCTGAATTTCACTGCTGTTGCATCGAGAACCCAGAAAAAAAGTCGACTGAGCGCAGAAACAGCAAAACAGCAGAGAACAATCCTTCCTACAGAAAATGACGTAATTAATCAGAGGAGGATAATTAATCTTGAGCTGTGGGCCTCTTGAAAGATTTTGATTATTTCTTCCACAAAACACAGCATGAACACTATTGCAGAAACTGGAAATGAGCTAAAAGTAAACTAAATCACATGTATATTTAAACTTAGCAAGGGTCTTACAGCCTGAAAAAGAGATCATTTTTTCATTTTTATATGCCATATAGTTGAATATCTGTAAGATGTTATAATGCCAGGGCTTCACTTTTCCTTAATAACAGATGATGCTTAGAACAAATAAACTTATCTGAAGACCCATCAACAACTTCAGGTTCCTGATAAGAAAAAGGTCTTTCCTCAACATAATGTGTTAAAGCACATTCATATCAAGAAAGGTAACAATGATTACGATAGCTATAATTATATATTGATGCCCACACTAAGCGACAATAATATTCTGTTTATTATAGGGGGAGCGTCAGTTTTGTCGCCTGATGCTTTAAGTCTTCATGCTCTAAAGTGGAAAATTCTGTTAGTCTGAGAAACAGGGAAACATTTAAGTGATTATTTGCTTTCAATTCAAATCAAATCAATCAGTTCCATTATGCAGAGCTCAAATCAAATATGGCGGCTTGTCGAATAATTAAACCTCATGGTGCTTATCTCATGATGTCATTATGTTAAGTCACGTGACCCTCAAGAATTAATGAGGTTTGAAGCACTGCCATATCTGACGAGTGAATTCAATTATAAATAAAACCACTGGAATTGTGTGGATAACTTTTATGTTACCAACCCAATCTCTAGAGAAAACACAACTATTTTACAAAGTGGCAATTTTGCATTTGTACAGTGTGATTTCTTTGTATAGAAATGTAAGCATGAAGGTCAAACCCTAAACCTAAATGTCAGTGGGGTGTGCAAATGAGATCGTACAAATTCATATGAATTAGCTATCAATATGCCAAAACGTAAAATACAGTAGTACAGTAATGAATTGCCATTCAGGCTTTGTTTTGGAGTTTGAAACCTTTGGATCCCATAAAAGTGCATTGTATGGGTGAAAACAGCTTAAACTATTTTTCAGTCATGTTCTTTTGTGTTAAAATTAATCATGCATTTGGACAACACAAGGTTGAGTAAATGATGACAGAATTAAAATTTTTACATGAACTACCCTTTAAGCTTTGGCATGTCGTGACTCTTCCTGCATGTTTGTGCCATAGACATAAATGTATCTTAAGCAGTTTTAAAGAATGTAACCAAAGTAAATGCATTCTATGACTCAAAAATCAATTTATACTTCAAACAGTGAAAGTAGTTTTTTCTCCATTGCAGAGTCCCGAGAGGGCTGGTTAAGCCAGACTTCAGTTTCTAGAATGAATGGGGTTGGGAATACAATCTTAACACTATAGTGACATATATTCCCAAGACATCCAGAGCAAAGTACAGTTGACGGCCCTCCTCCGAGATCCACAGCTGAAACCATCAGATCATCCTATATCTAACAACTACACAGACAATTATACATGTCAGACAGTTAGTTAGACATTTGAAATGGAAAGCATGCTATCACAAATTTAATTTGTATTTACCAGCAGTACATTGGGAAATGCGGCCGTGTATTGTTTGAGGATTGCTCTAAGATGAGTAATAAGAGGTGTGCTGGCCTCTGGGCAATCCAAGTCTGGTTTCCGTGGTGAGAGGCATCCACAGTGAACCCCACACCTGGGAAAGAGTGAATCGGGAAAGACCTGAAGCTCTAATTAGCAAACGAGGGAGACGCTTAAGTTTGGAGGTGATGGACTGCCAAAGGGGACTCGTTAGTTTGAGCATTACTAAAGAAAGCACACTGCATAAAGCATTTAAAATGTGATTTGTGTAGTAACATCTAAATGAACATGCTGTAGTCAAGTCTAATGTGTTAATACTATATCATCAGCCTGACAGTTAACTCCATTTTAAATATAATATTTAATATTTGCATTTAATATAATATTTTTAACTACATATTTTGAGTTTTAGTTCACATAAATCTAATTGAGTTCATAATCTGCCTCTGTGGGATTAAACTGACAGCTGTATTGTGTGTGTGGTTATTAGAAAAACAGTAGCTTGCCTTTTAATATATAAAAATGCTTGCAAAGGTGGTATAAATTACTAGTAAAACATTTGGCACTGTTAATGATTTTTTTTTAAAATTACTTATTCTGATCAAGGCTGCATTTATTTGATCCAAAAAACAAAAATAATGTAAAATATTATTACAATTTAAAAGTGGTTTATTATTATTATTAAAATACATTTTTGCTGTGATTGGCAAAGCTGAATTTTCAGCATCATTACCCCAGAATTTAGTGTAACATGAGCCTTCAGAAATCATTCTTATGCTGTTTTGCTTCTCAGAAACATTCCTTCTTATTATCAATGTTGAAAACAGGTAGTGCTTAATATTTTTTATGGAAACTGTGATACCTTGTTTTTTTAGGATTCTATAATGAATGGAAAGTTGAAAAGAACTGCGTTTGAAATAGAAATCTTAGCATTATAAATGTCTTTAATGTCACCCCACTGTCCCACTGTTCTAATAAACTTTGACTAAATATTCTAGAATGCCGTAATTATAGAATTTAACAGTTAATCACAATTGAATAAATGTTTCATTTATTTTATTTAGATAAGCTTTACCCGTTTAATTTAACTATCTTGTGCTTTTTTTGCTGTCTGATGCATAAAAAAGGAAATTAAAGGACAAATTTTCTTTATATACAGGTATACTCCATGATCAATACAAATACTATGAATTTTATTGCTGAGCATGTCTGTGACAAACTGCACTTATGAAATACAGTGGCATTTCCAAAGCACTTAAAAGCAGGACAAACTGCCATTAATGTTAAGACAAACTGTTATCTTGAAGGTAATGACAGTTATTTGTGGCAAAATTCAACTCTCCCAAAGCAGCCCACATCTTCAAGGTAGTCATTACGCATTATTATACCCTCTATCTACTTTGTTACTTCATAAGTGCAAATAAAATTCTATTTGAAGCTATTTTCTTAAGCATTAATTTGACAAAAGTAAGACCAAACATCTAGCTTCTTAAAAAGGATGATCTCTATTGATTTAGAGATATTGTTTTTATTATATTTTAAATTAACTAAGAGCTAATAAATTCTTTATTTTTATTGTAATTAATGATCAAAAATGCATTGTGTGACACATTGTTTATGGAGTAAAAGCCCTATAGGGATATCAAAAAAGTTTAAAAAGTATAAAACATTTTAAAAAGTTAGTGAAAGAAACCATCTTCAGTTGATGAATGATTTAAAATATCAGTGAAAGAGGTGATGAATGCGCGAGAAAGTGGTAGAGAGAGACAGGGAAGCACTCAGCTGCACTAATGACTGTGCTCCCATGAGCCTAATCAAAGATTTGTACATCTAATTGCTGTCAAGTCAGAGCTTGCCACCTGTTACGTTGTACAGCACATGTGCTTTCCTCCTCTATCACAAGCTTTTCCAAACCAGTCCATCAGCGCCTGGTTAGAAAGAAATTACAACGCAACCTATAGTGACAGACACACAGCACTGGGCTCTTCAGCTCACATAGTTGTGAACAGTGTTGGGGTAACGCATTACAAGTAATGCAAGTTACGTCATCAGATTACTTTTTTCAAGTAACTAGTAAAGTAACGCATTACTTTTTAATTTACAAGAGAATATCTGAGTTACTTTTTCAAATAAGTAATGCAAGTTACTTTTTTTTTCCAATTTATTGATTGACAGCTCTCCTGTCCTCATGTTGAGAGAAATCAGAAGATGTTACTGTAGTTCTAAAACAAATATGAATATGCATTAATTCATCTCACTCACAAAAAAACAATTCAGTATTCCTCAAAATGAATAAAAATAATGCAACTCAGAATATGACACAAACCTGCAATAATTAAATGTTAAACAACACAAATATATTTTATGTATTTAATCCCATTCTATTAACCAATGTCTTTGCTTCTGACCTTCGATGATCCAGTTCAACCATACTAATAAGCAAAAATTACTCTAGACGAACATTTGTGTGTCTTTGTTTATTGCTGAAGTGTGTTGAAATTTCTTCTTCTGCATTCTACTGTACAGACGTAAATTTACTTTTTCATTTCACTTTTGGTGTGAAAAGACTTTTATATTTGCCAAAAATATAACTTTTTTATTTTAAAAACAAACAAGCAAGCCCTGTCCAGATTTAAAAAGTAACGCAAAAGTAACGTAACGCATTACTTTCCATAAAAAGTAACTAAGCAACGTAATTAGTTACTTTTTTATGGAGTAACGCAATATTGTAATGCATTACTTTTAAAAGTAACTTTCCCCAACACTGGTTGTGAACATGCTATAGGTTAAAAGACTTATAGGGCTGCACCAATGAAAGGTGACTTTGTTGCATCAGAGTCACTGCTGAAATTCACAGGGCCAGAGACATTTTTAATGGTTACACTGATAAAAAAAAAGGCCATATGAATGTGTCTTAGGATCTAAGAGGGTTACTTGACATTATAATCTATTCATCTACAAAAAACATATCTACAAAATTTGAATCATATGTTTGATGAATGGTATGTCAATGTTAAGAATGAATATTCTTTCTATGTATGTCATATGTCACATTTTCTTTTCATTTGTGTGTGAGTAGACTTTGTCCAGTGTTGGGGAGAAGAAACATTAAACAGTGATGCTATTAACAATATTTTTTTCAATTTGTGGAGTAATGTTTTCTTTATTATATCAATTCATTTTTCCTACAAGAATTGCTGGTTTTTATGTCACATTGTATTGTGGACACACTTCAGTAACTGAGTGAATCAGTTAATTTGAATGAATTATGTGAACAATTATTTATTCCCTGTTTGTTCTTATATTTTCTGTTTTTGAATGAGTGAATGAATAAAATAAATAAACAAACAAACAAATAAATACATCAATGATTCACTTATTCCTTGGGTGGCTTTTTTGTCTGCTTTGAATGAATGAATGAATGAATACATTTAATATCCTCAGTTTTGTAATGAAATACTTAGCTAAGCTTCACTGTAGATTAACTTGTAGCTTTTCCAACAAAGACTTTGTGAAGCCGGGGGATCATTGTGCCCCCTGATCATTTGCATTAGCATTATACAAGCTGAGTGAATGACAATATTACATTCACTATTACAAATGTACTAAAAAGTACTAAAAAGTTTTACATAACCTGATTTAAGATTACCGTAACAAGTAGTAAGATTGCACAGAATGTCCATTGTCCCGTAATGAATTACGTAACCCAGCAAGCACCTGTGGTGTTCTGAGTGGACTATCTATAGTTTAAGCTCCTATACCCTCTAAGAAGAGGTGTCTGCATTTATCTGTCCACACACACACACACACACACACACACACACACACGGTCTCTCTCTCTCACGCTCCTGGATCCCAGGAGAATCAGTCTGCTTTAATTAACATGGCCTGCCTTTGGCTCGCTGAATCCAGGCCGCAGTAAGAGAGCCGTGGCCAGGTCCCGAGAGCTTTGAGCTGAAATACTAACCCCTCATTAGCCTCATACTAGGAGACTGTTAAGTATGGCCTGTGGTCTGGAGCAGAGAATAGGCAGGTCACATCTATCTATCCATCTATCTATCTTACTAATGAGTATTTTAAATACTGTATTTTAAAAATGAATGTGTACAAATATTATTCAATGATGTATTTAGGATACATAAAATTACATAAACACGAAATTAATAGGATAAAGGTAAGCATACAATAAAAAAGCTAGATGTGAAAGTAAAAATATAAATTAAATGGGTCATATGATGCGATTTCAATTTTTCCTTTCTCTTTGGAGTGTTACAAGCTCTTGGTGCATAAAGAACATCTGTAAAGTTGCAAAGACTAAAGTCTCAAATCCAAAGAGATATTCTTTATAAAAGTTAAGAGTCAACCACGCCTACCTAAAACAGCTCGTTCTAACATGCCCCCACACGTCTACGTCACGATGTGGGAAGATTTGCATAACGCCGCCCAAATGTTCACGCAAAGAAAGGCAGGCGTAACTTTTATTCTCGCTGCAGTATTGTTGTTGTTAATGCCATGTCGTGAAGGCGCTGTGTGTTTCGTTGTGAAAGCGAAACTACTTTGTTTGGCCTTCCAAAAGAGGACGATATCTGCTTCGTCATGCCTAGAGCTGATCCGTGCTGGTCACTGAGGAAATACATCAACTTTGCACTGTGGATCGCTGAATCGGCTTTCATCATGGACGAAGCAGAGTCCAGCCCGGGGTCGTCACAAGTGGTTGCCGCAAGCCCGCCCGGACGCTCCTTCATCGAATCCGACCGGCCATGCCGTTCTCAAGCCCGCCTGCCTCTGCTCACTCAAGCCGGCCTTCGCTCACTCGAGGCCCGCCAGCCATTCCTCACTCTAGGACGCGGCTCACTCTAGGCCTCCGCTCACTCAATGTGACGCTGTTTCATTGTGAAAGCGAAACTACTTTGTTTGGCCTTCCAAAAGAGGGCACGACTAGAAATCAGTGGTTAAGTTGTATTTACAACACTGTTCCAGAACAGTTCAACCCAAATATTCAGCACACCTCGCTTTTCAGACCGATGAGCTTTGTAAAAATCGACGCGTTTCGGAAAGGCGGGGCATAGAGGAGAAATAATAATGTACAGTATGTGGAAAATAATGTGTTTTTTTAACCTTAAACCGCATAAACAGATTTCATCACACCAAATACACAAAATAATGTTCTTTTTAGCAGCATCATATGACCCCTTTAAATTAATGTTCACCACCATCATTTCAGTAACAGAATGCTATTAAAGTGCCCCTATTATGGGTAATGAAATGGGTTCATATTTTGGTTTTGAGAGTCCCCAACAACAAGGTTGACATGCATGCAAGGTCACTTTCATTGTCTTTTAATATACATTTATTTTTACCTATTTGCTCAACAACTCCCAAACCATTCGTTTAACGATTAATTTTTCCAAACCCCTCCTTTGCTTGATGCTAATCTGCTGTGATTGGTCCGATTGGTCTCATTTTCATTTCATCATGCCTGTAATGCCTGATAAAGCAGCGTTTGTGAACACAGTGCTGCTTTGTGTACAACGTTACAAGGGAAACAGCTATTTTTAGCGCTCCAAAAGCGGCACCTAGTGGCAAAGAATGAATTGGCATTTTCATTCAGACCAATGCAAAAAACCAACAAGTAGGCGGGTAATATGCTAATGTTTCATGTTGATGTCAACATGAAACGGCTTGGGATTCGTTTTAAAAACGTTATGATTTCATTGATTCAGAGTCGACTCTTTCTTTTGAGAGACAATATCTTTATACACGGAGCACTTTAAGATTTAAAACTTGCCAGGATGTTTTCATTCACTTAGAGCTGTGTTACACACTGTATGAAAGGTAATTTTCAAAAATCGCCTAATAGGGGCACTTTAAACACGATACATCATCTGAGGTGTGGTGTAAAAAAAAAAAAAAACACATAAGAACAGACAAGTACTTAGAGATTAACAGACATATAAAATGAGATTTAAGAAAGAAAGAAAGAAAGAAGCTAGGTCCATCGATCTGTGAGTCAAAGTCAAGTAATCATTCCACAAAATAAAGATGATGTGAGTTACTCATTTCAAACCATGTTAAACATCTTCACCTACAACTATAGTGTGGAAACCTTCATTCCTGACAACACCTGATCCATTTGATGTTACAGTAAACAATATAAAATACTGTAGAGAGGTCTGACTCTAGTAATTACTTGAGTTCTATGATAAAGTTATAAGCTACTAGCCTATATGACAACAGACTTGATCGATACCAGCGCGATTTGGATTCGCTTCAGATCAACAAGTCTGAGCAGGATACATTGTATCTCTCGGGATGTATGTGAGAAGTGATCCTGCCCTGGTCCACATCTGTGATCAGGTTAAGCAAACAGCTGGAGGGCTGGTTGGGTGACAGTAAAAAGTGTCACTGACTTCATGACTAATCACTGACTAATCAAACGCATGTTCCTTATTGAATGTCCACTTTTCCAAATCAAATCACGGTAGATGAATTAAACCCCTGCTTCTCATTATTTCCCACTAAAAGTTCAGTTGCACTCTAAAATATGCCTTTACTGAAGTTAAATCAACTGTTAGTAATGACTAGTACAGATATTTCGGTCAACTAGACATGTTACGCCCCTCATTCAAGTAAATTAATAAGTTGTGATATGGCAGTGGTGATTCCCCAGCATTTAACGTCATCACTCAACGTCATAGGATTCTATAATCCAAAGTCAGAGTAATCATTTCTAGTACATAAAATGATAAACATAACAGTTTAGGTCACAGAGACTGAGAATGACTAGTTTATTACATGACAACCTGAGTAGCCAACAAACTCTCATGGAAATTTGCAACTATGTTTGTACAATCGTACATTGTTACACACCACTAAAGGTTAGGTCTGTGTAGCTTCAAGCTAGTTTCATAAGTTTATGTACGAATAAAAAAATAATAATTATAATAATACTGTAATATAAAATCAGCAACTATAGTCGAGATTGTGTTGAAGCAGCAGCAGATTCATCTGTTCTCTTACCTTGCTGATATATAATTTTACATTTTAAATGAGTTTTTGTTATCTAATGACACATAGAACTGTTAAAAATGTATTATTCTTATTAATAATAGAAACTGTTACTCTTCATTTCAAAACCGATTAAAGAATTGATGAGGGAGCTTACAATAATTTTAGTCAATTAAACAGTAATTTTAGTCAAAAGCCAAAAAAGAAACGTTCTATACAAATTCTTAAATTATATATTTACAGCTGAGATAGATTTTTTTTATCCTTAAGAAAATGTTAATTATATTAACTATATTCATTTAAAGACAGAATTACAATTTGTGCATAATTTATTCACAGCTTAATAAAATTATTAAAATAAACATTTACAGCTGAGATAGAATTTCTTATCCATAGGAAAATTGCAATTATAATAATTATACTTATTTAAAGACAGATCTACAATTTGTTTACAGTTTAATACATTTTTTTAAAATATATTTACAGGTGATTTACTAATAAAAGTACAGTATTCTCAGCACTGTTTAAAACATTTTATCATATTTAAATCCATTATGCAGACCCAAAATCAGTCGTCCCACAAAATCAGCACTTGTCTTTCTATAGAGCTTGGTTTTACATTCTCAGTAATCGTTCTTGGTTTTCGAGACCCTATTGCTCCTGATGGCTGCAGTTGGTGTACTGTAATTTGATTTGCACGAAAAAAGCATCTGTTAAAATGGCAAGTAATTATATGAGTCGTGATGGCAATTATGCAATCAGCAGTGTTCTCTTCTCATATCGTGACAGCAGATGAGATCTGAGCAGTCACATCACTGACTCACATGCTCGGTGGACCATCTGATCAACGGTTTCTATAACGACCAGCAAGCAGGTCTAAATATGAATCTGGACCAATTTCTATTGGTCTCACTTGATATGATTCATAGCCACAGTACATGACCACAACAAAGGTCTAAAAGTGCTGCTGCTATAGAAAAGTGTCTGGATGTAATTAATAATCTTGCATAAAAAACTATTATCAAATCAAAATTTCATTTTAGATAGATATATAAATAGACAAAAATAGATAATATATTAAAGTTAATAAATACTTTTTTTTTCAAAATGTAATTCTAATATTATACAAAATACATATTTCTCATAAAATATACTTAAATATCTTTAAAAAATATATAATATAAAATATACAAATTATTTGTATGATTTTTAAAGATGAAATAGACATAAATAAAAATAAATAAATAAAATAGACAAAAATAAAATGGAAAATAATTGAATTGAAAAATAGAATTTTTAAAAATTATACAAAAATACAATAAAATCTTTCTTATGAATTACAAACGCTGAACTAAATAGTGATAAAAGTTGTTGTATTATACTGCGAACAACTGCGTACGAATATCACTTTTTTTTCCAAATGCTAGCTTTTTCCCCAGTGTTCATTTACCAATGCACCACAGTGGAACAATTATTATTTGCTTACCAAGCTTATTTTCAAAACCAGCTTGGAGTGTGTTTGCCAGCTAAGGACTCGCGGCCAAAAGTGAGTGGAGATCTGTCGCCACTGAATGGCAGGAAATGACCTTAAGAGAGCTTTTCCTGAGTAACAGTAACTTAAAACAATATGAAGCATTTCTTAGCCGGTAAATGGCCATGTTTTTCCGAGCGGACACTTAAAACTTTATTTTTCAACCTGTTTCGAAGTGGCCACCGAGTTCATTTGTTATTGTGAAGAAAACCAGCTGAACTCTCTCAGGCCAAAAATCGAAAAAGGAATCCAAAATACACCCACAGATTGATAGCCATAAAAACACACCCCACCGCGAGTACCGATGGAGGCTCGTAACCTCAGTGTGTTGAGACAGCTGCTCTGATGACTTGGGCACTCAACAGGTTGCATGATTCATCTTGTGAGTCAGGACTCGAGACTTAATCTCCATCCGTGTGTGATTCACCCACGGCCATTCATTTACATGGCTGTCCAAAGCAGAGCAGCCAAAGGAACAAAACGAGGAGTCATGTAGAGCGTGAGATAGTCTTTTCACAGCGGCGGTGGACAGTAACCTGCTGTAATGACTTTGCTTATTGTCTTTATTCTGCTCTTTGTAGGGAAGTCTGTGAATAAAGCTTTTGTTCAATAGATCATTATTGACGCAACGCCAGGGAAGAAATGTGGGATTTCCAGAGCATCAGTGTATGCATTTGTGTCCATTTTAGAAAGCTTTTGATTGGGCCAAACTTTGTATACACCCCATTTGGTTCATTTTCCAAGACAAGAAAAAAAAAACAGAAGTTTATTTTTTCAACTTTGTATCTAAACTATTAAATCTAAATTTTGCTTTCTTTGATGTAAGAGAAAAGGGAGAAGAAGAAAAAACATTTAATTAGTGCTGCTAGGCCTGGCAACGGCTAGAGAGAGAGGGACAGTGACAGTACTTACGTTTAGTTTGTTTCAGTTAAGTCCCCCTCCCCATTACATACAGTATGTGGCAAATATCCAGTGTTTTCCAGCCATGACTTGCCTAACCTGAAATTTGTTGAATCATTTCTAGTCTGCTTTTGTTACATGACTTAAAGCAGCAGACCACAACATTTTTTAACAGTTTTTAAACTGTATAAATACTGTTCTTGAATTACATATTCTGTCTCTGGTTGTTTTCGTATGGTTTCCAATGTTTATAAAATTCAAAAGGTTAAATAAGAGTAATGGTAAACAGCATATTCAACCACCCAGGAATCTCCACAGACACTTTTCTGTAAACAAAAAGTTCAAAGTTCAGTTAAAGCTCAATTATATATTTGAGTATAATAATTTTTATGTATTTTATTATTTGTATATTTATTTAGAAAATTTAGAAGTTTTAAAAGTAAAAAATTCAAGAAAGGTTTAAAGTTTCTTATGTCGATTTTTATCTAATGTTTTATATAATATTATTAATTGTACATATTATAATTATTAAAATGTCATATTTAAATGCAAAATATAATTTGTAAATAAACCAACAAATAATTGTATATATTTTATTTACTTTTATTATTATCATTTTATAACTCTGTTTTTGTGCTAAAAAATATTTACACATTTGTAAATATATTGTATTTTAATACAATACAAAATATATTATCCTTTTTTTATGACTTTACATTTTATTATCCCAAGAACATCCTGCAATGTGCCCTCATGACCTGGATGAAATTGAGCTACAGAAACTATAAAAAAAGGCAATGTATTTATTCTTATTTATATATTCTATGGCATCAAATAAATATTAAAATCACTATTCCAAACATGGTGTACCCAAACACTATTAGTAAAAGAAATATCATCATCATCATCATCATCATCATCATCATCACAGTGCTTCTCGACCTGAGGATCATAGATACAGCGCTATTACGTTGCCTTCATAGAAAAGTAAACAGCAAACATTGGGGCATCCATCATAAGCAGCTCTTTTATTCTTGAGTCAATCCTAAAGGAATTACCCTCACCAGAGTATTTGTGTTTGTACCATTCTGTGGGTTAGTCAAAATCCTGGCCTGCAAACAGCCTTCAGTCACACCCTCCCTGGCTGTGGAAAGCAGTCTCAGAACTTTGACTGGTTCAGTCTGGTTCCTCTTGCCACCAACCGTTCAGCACCTCCCTGTGCTAGTCTGGACGTGTGTGTGTGAGTGTGTGTGTGTGTGTGTGTGTGACAAAATCCCAACATGCATCTAGTGCACAAAAGCCACACCACTCCTCCAGTAAGTCACACAAACCTCTTGAGCCTCTGGATTATGGTGCATGCGGTGAAGCTATCCGTGCATACTTCGCTGTATTATGGCTTTGGTATTGAAATGCAGAACGTCAACACAATCGTAAGAAGAATTGGCTGATTTGACAAGCTGTCATTTAAATAAACGCTCTGATCCGCCACACCCAGCCCTGAAAACAATTGCAAAGATCACAAGGAGGAAGTCTATTTATGATCAAAGTGTTTTAGGCATTTCATGAATGCTCTATAAGTCTCTCCCTGAAGGGTAACCAGCTTTCAAGAGAGAAAGAGAGCTGACTGGTTCGGAGCAGTCCCTCTTCATGTGGGCCTGAGGGTGAAGGGTATTAGGGGACAGGTGAGTGACAACTGTTGCTCCGGGTTACTGAGTAACCAGGGCGATTGCCTCCCTCTTAAAGGCCTCTCAGGCAGTGCTTCTGCATTTACCCATCATCCACTTCTAACCTCAGCCTTTCTGTCTTTCCTTAATTTAGTCGGTCAGCACCACACCAAGTGCTCTTCTAAGCTATATTCTAACCCTACTAATGACCAAAGAAACAGGTTGCATGATAAATGATCAGTATCCAAGTGGGAAAAGGCTCTATGTTCCCTTTCCTTCTGTTTTGTCATCTCTGCTCTGTTTATTTACTGACCTTGACACCCACAAGACGTAGCACAACAATTTACCTCACCTGTCATGACCCCGAGATATAGATCTACACCAGCGAGCTGTTGACAAGGAGAACTGACTTCTGCGTGACAAAGCAGAAAACAGAGTGGAAAGGATGAGGCTGTTTACAGTTGTTGTACTTATAGTCATTGTTGTAATGACAGGAATAGTCTCTTGGATTCTATATGTAATAAAAAGTTTGAACAAGGCACCGAAATCTAATTTTATATTGATTTCATTTTTACATAAAATACTGATTTAATATTTATTTAGAAAAAAATGGTTACACTTTATTTTGATAGACCACTTTAGACATTCTATTAACTATAAGTAACTTTGCAAACTAATTTGCAAAGTCTCTCAACTAATTCTCATTAATTTGCAGCTACATGTCTACTAACTCTCAGAGTAGACTGTTAGATTAGGTTTAGGGTTAGTAGACTAAGTTAACATACTTGCAAAGTTTCTCATAGTCAGTATGTTGTATGTTGTGCACCCATCAAAATAAAGTGTTAGAAGATATTAAACAGACAGTCTACTAATAATCTAATGACTGGTAGTTGACATGTAGTTGCAAAATTACTTGCTGTTAGCAGAATGCTTAAAGTGTTACTAAAAAATTATAAAATTTTATTTAAAAGTAAAACAAAACAAAAAAAGTAGAAAAAACAACAAAATTCTTATTTAAATTTCCTTAAAAATAAAAGCAACATTTTCATATTTAAAATGTATTTTTTAAAACAGCATAAAGAACAATCTTTTGAATACTTTTTATTTTATTAAAAATAAAACGTCACGTTTTAAAAGTTTTAAAATAAAAACAAGTAAAAAGCTTTATTAAAAAATTATAAACAATAGCAGTCTCCCAAATCCTTCTTTTTAATACTGAATCTTTAATATACTATTTTATTACATTAGTTAAAAATGTGCTTAAGGTCATGGTTGATATAGTAATATATTACATTTAGATATTTATTTATTGAATGAAATATATAGACAGTCCTAATAACACCACAATATTAATAATTATAAACCAATTAGTCACTGTTATGGTGAAAGTAACTGTCAACATCATGGTTTCACACACTGCCAGACATAAAGTCATGAATGAGTAACCCGACTCCACCCGACTCTACTATCAGCCTGATGTAGTACACCATGTAATCATGACTCCGGTCAAGAGAGATTACACCAGAGCTCTCAGAACTGAATATTTACAACTGCGTCACCACCTTCCTGCCACTCAACAACAACAAAAACAATAACAGCACAACAATGATCCACGACAGAGCCAAAAACAAGGTCTGAAGTGGCACTATTTGGAAATTATGTAAGCGGGTTTGCAAAGGTTCCAGGAATCCGGACAAAGTGTTCACATTAGCTAAGCAAACACATTTCTTTGGCATCAAAAGGACAATATTTGCACAATAGAGCATCGTTGGCATGTTCAGTACAGTAAAAGCATTCTGGGGCACTGTGAGGGGCGTCCGGCTCTACTGTGCAGTGTGAATACTGTATTAACACTGTCTCAGATGTTTCTCCTAAAATTCCTTAGAAGAAATAAAAAGACGTACTGAGACAAAAGAAAGACAAATTGTTTACATAAAGTACAAGTATAGGGCTAATAAATTACTGTGTATAGCAGCTTGGATAATTTGATGAGAAATGTTGAGTTCATATTGAGATATTCATATCGAAATCTGAAAACAGTTTGAGACACTTGAGATCTATTTTGAAACTCTAGAGAACACGTGAGATTGTACAGAGCTCTGAACTTGATGTCTCCATTTAATCTTTCTCTCAGTTTGTTTAATCTCAGACTTAACGGTTTAAAAAAAAAAAATTTCTGTCACCGACGGAGATTTGGTTCCTTGTTTCTAAATCTCAAAAGGTGGAAGTCAGGACTAATAGACTTGGCCTGGAAAATACATGGTATGATAGCTTGGCATTATACAGTGCAAAGGATATCTGGCCTTCTAGCTGCAAAGTAGGCTATAACAATGGGCCTCCTGGGTAGTTTTTACTTTATTGTTAGGGATCACTCAGTCGCTTTGTGTCATACTCAAATGCAGTTACGGGGTTTTTGACCAGTGAATGTGTGCAAATGTGCATTTTGTCCGTCATTAAAACGGCGGCATTACGTTTTCATCACCAGGTGTTTGTTGTAGCTATATGGGCGCCGCGCTCAGTTTCAAATGCATAAGTTATAAGCCTTTATAGACATAGTGTTTCTTGCGTAAAGAATACGCTGTACTTATTCAAACGACAATATCTTTATTTACCCTTGCAGACATAGTTCAGTTGCTGTGGAACTTCAGTTCATTCAGTCAAGATAGAGGTGGTGGAGTTATGAGGTTTACTGACAGTTTGAGCGGATCCAACAAGATTTAGTCACAAGCTCTTTTTAATACCTTTCATTAGCTAAATATCTGTAAAGCAGACAGACAGATGTAAAGGGTGACCATTATCATTGATTTATTGAAGGGGAAAAAAAAACACCATCACCAAAAAAAGGGCACTTCGGAGTGTAAGGGCAAAAAGGGCATGTGCTCTGCACAGGTTGAGCCCTACCTGCACGTGCCTGCTTGCCACTGTCGCCTTTGGCTTGCTTAGTTGGGGACGCTTGACTGATTGCACAAAGAGAAGAGAGATGAACTGGATAATGACATCACTGAATCATCAATGAATTGACTTTACCTGGAAAAAATTACTCTTTGTTATTGTCCTCTTGCATTATTGACAAACTATTTTCCTGTTTGACACTGTAAAGCTGCTATGACACAATCTTTAAAGCACTATATAAATAAAGGTTAAAAAAACATAATGGAGATCATGCTTCTCTCAAACGTTTCTCCTATAATACTTTTATGAGAGGTTTTAATTCATATTGAAATGTATGATTTGCAGGCTAAGCAAAAATTGAGATTGGTGGGATCAAGTTTAAGTATCATATTTGTCACAGATGTTTCTCCTAAAAACCTTTGGAACAAATGAGACATTTGCTGACATACAACATAAGAGTATAGAGCTAGGAAATCAATCTCAATTTGCTTTTCTATAGGAGAAGCAAGTGAGATATTAATGACATCTCATTTGTGAATCTTATCTCTAATGTGTTTATCTAACTGCTAACTCTGCAAAAACAGAAGTATTTTTCTCCTAAGCAAAAGTAGAGCGTCTATTTTTGTCCTCAAATTAAAGGGAGATTGAAAACTGTAATATAGACGTGGCACTGAGCGGTCCAAATTAGTTGGAGAGTGTTATAAAAAGTTCCACTCCCATTTAGAGTGTCAGAAATGCAGGCAATTTTTTTTTTTTTTTACAGCTCTTTAGAGTTAGTCCAACCACGAGCGTCTGGCTCTCTGACAGAGCAATGAATAACCACATGAAGAAGAGACCCGAGCGCTCCACTGAGTATTGCTCTACAATCTCTGGGACACCATGTCTCCGTTTCATGTTACATTAGATAAGCTTATTTTCTCACTCTCTTTCACTCAGATGTCATTCATTATGATAATAAAGGGCACAAGTACTGCATCTACATATGCCCTGTCAGCCGCTGGCTACAAGTTGCCTTTTCTTTTACTGTGTTGCCTCTTGTTTTGCCAACTTCCCCTTTTTAAAGGTGAAGATTAATGTGAAATTGTATTGGATTTGGTATATTTAATTTTGAGTATTATATCATTTGTATGTTCCTTTGTCTTTATTTTTAATATGATATGTGAGTTTGTGTACATTCGTTACTTTTCTGAGTCCATAATAAATGTTTTTGGTGAAATTGCACCTCACTCCACATGTCCCTCTTGAGTGTTTAACTAGGGGTCCGTAACAAACTTAAGAAGGATTAAGACAAAAAACAAAACCCTAAAATCAAAAGAAAATCTAAAACCAAAGAAAAACTCCAAACAAAACTTAAAATAAAACAAAAATCCACATCAAAAACCTAAAATAAACAAACAAAAAAAACCTTGTTTTTGTTTAAGATATACATTTGGTGTTTTTTTAACCTTTATTATCATAGGATAGTTAGTTGACAGGAAGCAAAGTGGGAGAGAGAGAGGGGCACGTGATCAGGAAAGGTCCACAAGCCGATATATAGCACTATATAGCACAATAGCACTATATGTTTGCACGCTGCCCACAAGGCTATCGGCGCTGACACAAAACTTTATTGTTAGGATATTTTAGTAAACGTGTATAATTTGCTATAGTGGACCTCCTACAGTATCTAAAAACAAACAAACAAAAAACCTAAAACAAAACAGAACAAAACCATTATTCAAAATAACAAAACAATAACATTAAACATATTTTAGTAAAACTGCTGAATTTGCTATAGTGGACATTATACTTTAGATAGATTATATACTTAAAAAGGTAGAATTGTGACCATGTTTCATTGAAAATGTAATTAAATGTATAATGTATAATTTATGTGCGATTTTAAGGTGATATAGGCAAAAAAGAAATTGCATTAGGTCAGTTTTATAATATTAAACTGAACTGAATCAACTGATTTCATCTGAAGAGTGACTGTTTATATTGTCATTTCAGGTCTGCTTTACAGCATAATTGAATTTTGTTTGCATTATTGAATCACTATTTTCCTGTTTATCACTGTAAGGCTGCTTTGAAACAATCTGTATTGTGCAAAGCCCTATATAATTACAGGTGACTTGACCATGGATTAACTGATATCTTACAAGGTATCTCATAAGCAGACCTACGATTAAACCCATCACTATCAACATGTCATTGCATGTTGGTGCCATCATAGAGCATTTCACAAATAATCCTAGTTAACCTCATTAGCTGAAACAAGGGGTAATAAAGTATACTGCATAACCAAAGCATTCATTCTGATTTGATTAATGCAAAAGGGAGGAGACAGGTGCCAAGATTAGCCACAGAATAGCAGTCTTAAGAATTTGGCTGCAAAGGTAAATTCCTGCAGAAAAAGGTCTCAGGCACTTTCGAAGAAACATGAAGAATGGGAACGAACAAGGAGGAATGCACAAATCTATTGAAGGAGATTGAACTAACCTCTGATATTGCCTTGGAAACAGATCAGTATTATTGACACTGATAGACTGGATGCCTTTCACTTTAATGAATTAGATATGCAACAGATCAAGATATCAATTGGATTCAGTCTGAAGAATGTCTGACATCATCCAGAGCTCGTGGCAGCCCTGGACAAAGTCCAACACCACTCAGTGATTAACCACTGCTTCCTATCGAACAGCTTTATCACATCAAATTGAGCTGGCCTTTCTGTGCACTTCCAAAATCAGTTTGACCCAAGTCTTGACTCTCACGCACCATTCCTTGTTTGCATACTATTTATGTGTGTAAAGAATGAACAAGAGGGTATGTGGCTAAAGACACAGATATATGACATTTTAGCCTGACCCAGAAACACATTTTTAATTACATGCACTAAATGAAAAAGGTCATTTTTTTCAGTTTCTGCTTTCTAATGACATGATTACTATGTTTCTGCTCTAAATATTTGTCAATATATAATTATTTAATACAGTGTATGTTATAAAAAAATTTCAGGCATTGTAATGACAGAATTAGGAGATTTATCCAAACTTAATTAAAATAAATTCAAAATTTAAATTCAAAATTAAATAAAGGCAAATAAATATGCATGAGAGATATAAGTTGTACTGCATCTTTCAACCCACTGATATGCATTTATATGGTTTTTGTATATTTAAAAAAAAAAGAGATATCATTGGTTTGCATTTGCATTCATGTTGTCTTTGTATAGTAAGAAGAAAAAGTTTATTGGTTTGCGTATGCTACGTGCCAGTGGAGGCTACAGCAATCTGTCACACAAATTAAAGAGAAGAAATTATGTTTATTATTGGAATTTTGTAATAAGAATGACATAATTCGAAACTGAGAGTTACACACAAACAGTTTTTTTTTGTTTATAATTGCATTTCTCCACAAATAAGGAGAATTATGCAAATTGCATAATTTTTTAAAATATACTATTATAATATTTATTACTTTTTTGGATTAGCTTTTATTTTTATAAATTTAATTTGAGCAATTTGGTTAAATGCTTTTGTGATTTTTATTAGTTTGTTAAAAATATTTCTATTTAGCTTTATTTTTTTATTTCCATTTTAGTTTTAATCAATGTAGTACTTCAGTTGTCTTTTTCACTCAGTTATATTTTATTTCAACTTTTTTTCAACTAACAAAAATAAATGTTAATAGTTTTACTTTTAGTTAACAACAACAACAACCCCACAAACGACTCGGTGGCTTCCAATTCAAAATGATCACATCACATATGGTCTAAGAACACAATGAACTGAAAAGTATGTACCTAGTGCATATTACGGTGAATTGGGACACAGCATGGGGCAAAGTGTTCCAAGCAAAACTGATCTCCTGCCAGCTGTAACAGCCAGTTTAATGTATACTGAAACCGGTTTGACTGCAAAGTAGGTCAAAAGGGCAAATGCAGGGCATTTCTGGTTAATTAAGATAGCACAGACAGAGAAACGGACGGATGGATGGATATGTCAGCTGTGTGCTCTGAAGTGTTAACCCTAATGGTTCCTCTTACACCTGTCAATGGAACACAACACCTGTTGCACACTGGTGCAGCCGCCATATAACACGTGCTAATGGGAAAGGATGAGCGTGTGTGCGTCTAGTTAAACACGGTCATGTGCTTCATTGCACACCGATACTTGCGCAAACCTAAACCACCAGCTGGTGTAATACTCATTAACACAGAACACTTTCACTGACATGAGCAGGTATAAATGTTTATAACACAGTTAGGCACTTTTTACAAACCTTTTAGTAGGAAGCGAAGGTGTAAAAAAACAACTGATAACAGGCGACCAATCAAAAGAGTCATGTTCGTAGGTGGTACTTGTTGTGGTAACACCCTGAGTTTGAGTCAAGAGCAGACAATACAAGACCTGGTAACACTTTATTTTAAGGTGTCTTTGTTACACGTTACATGTACTTACTATTATAATAACATTAAATTATGCATAATTACATGCAGGTAACCCGAAGCCAAACTCTAATCCTAACCATATCGTAAGTACATGTAGTTAATTAATATTACTCAGTACTTAAATGTATAATTAGAACACCTTAATTAAAATAAAGTGTAACCCAAGACCTAGACCAAGACTAGACCATCCTAAACCAGACTAAAGACTCGGTCTCAACAAGGACAATAACTATAATGATAACTGTAACTATACAGTGTTAACAGTAATTTTAATTCTGTGAGAATTAAAAAAATAAGGTTTTAAGGTTTCATGTTTGAAGAAGTTTAAAGCTTTTTAAGTTTGACAAATTATTTTAGTTGCAACAGGCTGCGAGTCCCTATGCAGTTTATTTTTGTTGGATATACAGCAGCATTATTTTAATGTCACTGATATACTATTATAGTTTTTTTAATGTCAATGTGTTTGTCTCTTTTCCAAAAACAGATAGAAAATCTATTCTATAATAATATATTTTTAGATATAATATATCTAAAAAAAACATCTAATTACAAAAAAAAAATATATATAGCACAGACTGTGTTGATTGTGGGTTTGGACGGGTTGGGGTGGGGTTAGTCAAGATCTGAATCCAGCAGTCTATCCACAGCCATGATGTCATCACATTACAGAGTCCAACACCTCAGTATTGACCCCGCTTGGTTAACGTCTCATAGCATAACATTTAAAAGCATGTAAGGTTAAGAGTTGTGGCAGTACAGTGCGGCCTGCAGGGAGAAACTTAAAATAAACTTAATTGCATATAGTCTCTTAAAACCCAAAGTAGTGTTGTACAGTGGCCCAAAAAAGTATTTGGACACTTAAGCCACATTCACTCAAAGGGGATTTAAAAAAAGAATTCTAAGGCACCACAGGTGAACAGAAAAAAAAAATGTCTTCCCTAGTTGATTAATCACAGTACATTAGGACAGTTGTTTTGTATTAACAAAAGCACAAAGTTTTGTTGATATGGTGAGCATACACAAATAAAAGTAGACCCTTTACAGATTCAAGTGATGTATTACTTTTATGTGTCCAATCAAAACTGACAGAGCTTTTTAAGTTCTTTTCTCTGTCATCTGGAAAATATGAAAGTGGCCTTTGCCTTTGTATTGCTATGAACTCCATATTCTCACTATATCATACTATAGATTTTTTAGTCCCATTAATATTAAGTGGCCTTAACTATGTACTTACATTTGAATTAATCATTTGGTACAATGCACTTATTGTGTATATACATGTTTTTACATTGTACTTATAATTAAAAAAATACCTGCATGTAATTACATCTGTAAATAATTTATGTAAATACATTTATAGTTACAACACTGTTGACCCATCCCTTACACCTTAACCCATCCTTAAACCTACCCATACCACAAAACCTGTCCCTAACCTTACCCATATTCCACCTCAATAGCAGCAAAAATGTTTTGCAATACAATATGACCACAACAAGTACATTTGAACGGGAACCAGATAAATCCTCTGCACAACCTGACTTTGTTGCAGCCTGGAATTAAACTGCTGGTTTCGTCTGGCCAGAGGAGAATGATGGAGTTTTGGTTCCTTCAACACACTATTTTCCTGTTTAATACTGTAAAGCTGCTTTGACACAATCTGTATTGTAAAAAAAATGTTGTGTGTGTGTGTGTATATATGTATATGTATATATATATATGCATGTATGTATGCATGCATGTATGCATGTATGTATATACAGTGGGTACGGAAAGTATTCAGACCCCCTTAAATTTTTCACTCTTTGTTATATTGCAGCCATTTGCTAAAATCATTTAAGTTAATTTTTTTTCCTCATTAATGTACACACAGCACCCCATATTGACAGAAAAACACAGAATTGTTGACATTTTTGCAGATGTATTAAAAAAGAAAAACTGAAATATCACATGGTCCTAAGTATTCAGACCCTTTGCTCAGTATTTAGTAGAAGCACCCTTTTGATCTAATACAGCCATGAGTCTTTTTGGGAAAGATGCAACAAGTTTTTCACACCTGGATTTGGGGATCCTCTGCCATTCCTCCTTGCAGATCCTCTCCAGGTCTGTCAGGTTGGATGGTAAACGTTCGTGGACAGCCATTTTTAGGTCTCTCTCTGAGCTCTTCAGGCGGTTCCTTTGACCTCATGATTCTCATTTGTTCTGACATGCACTGTGAGCTGTAAGGTCTTGTATAGACAGGTGTGTGGCTTTCCTAATCAAGTTCAATCAGTATAATCAAACACAGCTGGACTCGAATGAAGGTGTAGAACCATCTCAAGGCTGATCAGAAGAAATGGACAGCCCCTGAGTTAAATATATGAGTGTCACAGCAAAGGGTCTGAATACTTAGGACCATGTGATATTTCAGTTTTTCTTTTTTAATAAATCTGCAAAAATGTCAACAATTCTGTGTTTTTCTGTCAATATGGGGTGCTGTGTGTAAATTAATGAGGAAAAAAATTTAACTTAAATTATTTTAGCAAATGGCTGCAATATAACAAAGAGTGAAAAATTTAAGGGGGTCTGAATACTTTCCGTACCCACTGTATATGTATGTATGAATGTATTGTATATTCATGCATTTAAATTTATGCATTTAGCAGACACTTTTATCCAAAGCGACATACAGTGCATTCAGGCTATACATTTTTTATCAGTATGTGTGTTCCCTGGGAATTGAACGCTAATGCAATGCTCTACCACTGAGCCACAGGAACATTAAATAAAATATAAAGTATAAAAATAAAAAATCACATCAGAATTTTATTACACTTTATTTTAAGGTGTCCTTGTTACACGTTACATTTATTTACTATTATAATAACAATTAATTATGCATAATTACATGCAAGTAACCCTAAACCAAACCCTAACCATAATAAGTACATGTAGTTAATTAATATTACTCAATACTTAAATGCATAATGACACTGTAACATGGACATGTTAACATAGTGTAACAAAAAAAAAAACTTTTTTGATGTAAGTACATAGTTAAGGCCTCTTAATATAAAGTGGGACCTTTTTTTTGTCTAAGAGTTCAATAAATCGTACGATTTCAAAAAATGAAATTTTCTGACTATTATTTAACATTTCAGGCTTTTCCGGGTAAAATGTGCGTATTACACCACTGCGCTTCAGTGCTTGAATACTTTTTGCAACCAATTTATGTAGAAAAAGCAAGCGCTTTTGAAACCTACTCAGACTGAACCTGCACCACACAAAAAATGTTTCCAGTTCAGATGATGTGTTGCAGGTTTAGATGCTGTGCGATAACCAAAATGGGTTTCCGTCCCTCCCACAGATGTGATCTGGGCTAAAAATAGTAATTTATATTCATAACCCATTTCACAGTACTCCACACCACATTGTCGCACTTGTACTTCACTTGACTTTGCTTTTCGCTAGCTGAAAGCCTCGAGCTGAATGCGAGGCATGTGAGGGGCGTCTTGGCTACGGGCACCACGGGGAGAGTCCCTTTAAGTCCCTTTAGTACCATGTGATGCACTCAAAATATTCCACCAGATGAGAGACCATGTGGCCCCCAGCAACTCTCACACAATGAGTTCACTGTAGTCTTCTCACATCCTAATGGTCTTTATCTGTCACCCTGCACTTCTGCTAGGCCTTACTATTCTGTCTGCTTCCATTTCAGAACTGGTACAAACTTCTATTAATAGTCTGAGAGTAATACTGCTTTTTTTCTCCACTGTTTTTCAGTGTTCTGCTAAATTTAGTTGACGAACGAGCACTGGCAGGCATTTTGTCGGCAATTAAATGATGGCGTGACTGCCCATTGGGCCAGTGACATGAAAGCACCATTGTCTGAGAGAATGCCTTCGACTTTCTCCCCATTGGTCAACTTCTCCGCTGGGTGGCCGCAAAATTTCTAAAAGAGGCTGAGAGGTAAAAAACTGTGAGACAGACAAGTCTGTGAACTTTTAAGTGTGTATTTTAATGCAGTTAAAAAAAAATGATTTAAAGAGAAGACAGAGCTGTTTCTGATTACAGACTGACGCAGAGTCATATCAGGCCTCTGTGGTGGTGAACGAAAAAGCCCCTGTGTATATAATGAAATGACTGTATGTATATTTCACTGCATGTGAATCAGTATGTGGCAATGAAATGGTCTATAGTTTGCTTCCCTGGGCCTGCTAGTGGAGATCTCCATTCACATGGGAAGGAAAAACTTTTTTTTTTTTCTCAGTGTGAGCTGTCCTCTCCTCTCCTCTGGCAAACAGCAGCGCCTGCAGATCAACATTTGAGAAATCTAGACAGATAATTTTTCAGTATATATACTCATTATCACTGGAGTGTCTTTGTTTCACATAATTAACGATTAAAAATGATAAACCCCTCCCCATCACCAGACGAGTATTTGAATATGGTCTTGTGGCCAGAATTCAGTATCAGTCCCGGAACACTGAGTGTGGAAGTCAAATCCTTGCTTGTCACAGTTTGTAGGATGTGTGCGGCACATTTCAGGACAGCAGGGTTTGTACCTGCTGTGGGGTTCTGTGCAGTACAGACTCTGCATCTTTATAGGCATTTGTAGGGTTGGTGACACCTTTGTACACCTCTCCATATGCACGACACACCAGCTCTGTGGACTGTTTGAATATCTGCTCCCTGTGAGAAAGAGAGAGAATTATTCTGAATACTTTGTTAAATTTTCACATTCAATTTGAGTTCATTTATATTAGTTACAGATCAAATGACAGTACTCATGTCACACTGTTGATATCTTTGTAATTAAATAAAATGGACAACACCATGAATTTATTGTAGCTGACTACACTTTCATGCATCATGTTAGACAGACACAAGAGTTTCCCAAATAATACAATGAGTAGCTGTTGAAACCTTTTTACCATACATGATTAGTAAATAAACCGGTCAAGGCTAACTTGACAACTATATTTTTCATTTTGTGACTGAGCAAACTAAGTGAATCAAAACAACTTCACAGATAAATGACTCTAGGAACACTTCGGTAGCCATAACTTGGTGCTGTTTTGGTTTTTGAGGGTACTTCCGTTGATCTGGGTTCTTGGAAACACATCACACATGAATCGCCTAATTGAAAACTACATAAACTGGTCCAAATATTGCTGGATGAGTGAGCAAAGACAGTAGTGCCACACAAAACACTGATCTGGGTTCAGTGCAGGACTACTGTAACACTGCCCTCTACAGATGCACTTCTGCTAGTACAGCTACACATATGTATATACTGCAGTCTTAATGGTAAATAAGCAATTAACATGCATGCAAACCTTTATCTCATACATAAATAGGCCTCATATCAAATTAAGGCTTGGCTTTAAATTTACTCCAAAACAAAAAAAAAAAAGTGTAATTTACTCACTCTCAAGTTGTACCAAACACGTCACATTTTCCATTGAAACACAAAATAAAAAAAGTGACGTGACATGTGGCCAAGTATGGTGACCCATACTAGGAATTAGTTCTCTGCATTTAACCCATCCAAAGTGCACACACACAGCAGTGAACACACACACACACACCGTGAACACACACAGAGGGCAGAGGGCAGACATTTTTTGCTGGAGCAGTTGGGGGTTCGGTGCCTTGCTCAAGGGCACCTCAGTCGTGGTATTGAAGGTGGGAGAAGGTGGGGGGTACATTCACTCACAAGACCTTTGGGTTACGAGTCCGACTCTCTAACCATTAGGCCACGACTTCCCCAAAATGTTGTTCTCTTCCATGTGATATATGCTTCTAAATGTATTTCATATATCTTCATTTTACACACCGGCCACTTTATAAGATACATCCCATTTTGTCTTTAGAACTGCCTTAATGCTTCATGCTATAGATTAAGCAAGGTGCTGGAAACATTTCTCAGCGATTTTAGTCCATATTAACATGATAGCATCACGCAGTTGCAGCAGATTTGTCGGCTGGACATCCACGATGCAAATCCCTAGTTCCACCACATCCTAAAGGTGCTCTATTGGATTGAGATCTGGTGACTGTATAGTATAGCGAACTCATTGTCATGTTCAAGAAGCCAGTTGAGATTATTTTAGATTTGAGACATGGTGTGTTATCCTGCTGGAAGTAGCCATCACAAGATGGGTCAGGAGGTGGAGTCAGAATTTGGTTATAAAGGGATGGACATGGTCAGCAACAATATCTTTCATGTTGTTTACGCCAAATGTTGACCCTACCATCCAAATGTCTCAACAGAAATCGAGACTCATCAGTCCAGGCAACCTTTTTCCAATCCTCTTCTGTCCAATTTTGGTGAGCCTGAGCGAACTATAGTCTCAGTTACCTGTTCTTAGTTAACAGGAGTGTGGTCTTCTGTTGATGCAGCCCATCTGCTTCAAGGTTCAACGTGTTGTCCGTTAAGAGATGCTCTTCTGCATAGCTCGGTTGTAACGAAGGGTTATTTGAGCTACTGTTGCTCTTCTATAAGCTCAACCAGTCTGGCCATTCTGCTCTCACATCAACAAGCCATTTTTGCCCATATATCAGCAGTTTCTGAAATCTTCAGACCAGCCCACCTGGCACCAACGATGCCACACTCAAAGTCACTTAAATCACCTTTCTTCTCCATTCTGATGCTCACTTTGAGCATTAGTCAGCAGTTGAACAAGTGTACCTAAAAAGTGAGTGTATATTGCTATATTTCTTCAGAAGCCATCTGGGTTTGTACAAGAAATAGATTATTATCAGTGAATGATAGTCGTCGTTACTCACTGATAATCTTTCATTCTAGAGAGCTGTTAATCAGTGAGGAACTCGATCAAGATAAATCTAATAACAGGATCAGTCAGATCCACAAATCATTCAGAAGAGTTTTGTGAATTGGATCCAACAAATCACTATAATGCCCGACCCAAAAGAACAATTCCTATATGAATCAGACATGAAAACATGGGCAGATGTCAAGATTTTCAGCAAAAACTACTTCATGAAGTTTTGAAAGACACAAGCCTGATTAAATAATGGCAGAATTTTCTATTGCTTATAGAAGAGCAACTCTTCAACCAAATTTAATGAAATGTACAGAACAAAATTATGTGTGTGCTAACGGATCCATCTCTATTTATTTTGTCTTTGTATCTCATGCAGAGTTCAGTCACGTGTGGCGTGTTTATGTGTGGGAGAGATAGCTAGAAAGAGAGAGAGAAATGGACCAGGAGCTAATTAGTTGTGCCAAGCCTGTGCACAAGTCCATCTCCATTAATAGAGAACATTAACCTGAGGGACAGTGAGTGCTCCTCAAGCCTGTTACATTTCCCAGTAACAATGTGACTCAGTGTGCGCGCCACTCTACCGCTCAAATAGCAACATCACACTGATGTGCTGATGCTAAAAGCACCAACTACAAGGAAGAGGGGGAAACAAGAACCATGACAAATGCACGAGAAACCTCTCTTGCTCATCACCACTTCGTTAATGTGATGACGGCCGGATCGATTTTATGGACCAAAGCATTGTTTAGGTTGGATGTGACCGAGTAGTAAGAAATCATGTAGCTAAATGGTAGCTAGTAAACAAATGCATGTGACAAAAAATTGAGACAAGAACTGAAATGTTGTTCAGTAAAATTGTACATGAGGATTGAAAATGTGATGTGTACTTTTACAAAAAATACAACATTTTAAAGGGGCAATATTCTATGCTAGCAATAGACTGAAATTGCCAGTTCCACTTAAGATGAACTTACAATTTTAGTGTAAAATACCAATAAATATTTTCATTGTTAATTTACACTACCATTCAAAAGTTTGGGGTTGGTAAAGATTTTTAAATGTTTCTGAAGTAAGTGTCTTATAGCAAGGCAGCATTTATTTGATCACAAATACAGTTAAATGTAACAATATTGTATTAAATATTATTACAATTGTACTGTTTCCTATTTTAATTTATTATAAAATCAAATTTATTCCAGCAATGGCAAAGCGGAATTGTTAGTAGCCATTACTTCAGTGTCACGTGATCCTTCATAAATAATTCTAATAATCTGATTTCGTACTCAAAAAAACATTCTGAAAATAGTATGTTGAAAACAGTTTTGCTTAATATATTTTGTAGAAAAACCTTTCGAGATTCTTTGATGAATAGAACGTTCAAAAAGCACAGCATTTATCTGACCAGTCTTTTTACAACATCATTAACGTCTTTACTGTCACTTTTGATCAATTTAATACTAAATAAAAGAATGCATTTCTAAAAAAATTCTTATTGACTCTAAACTTTTGAACTGTAGTGCATGTAGAAATATTATTGTAAAGTGTTACCATGAGGTTTTCATTAATGATTTTCAGACTTCGAATTAAACACGTCATTTAGCAGAAGCTTTTATCCAAAGTGACTTACAAATGAGGACATTGGAAGCAATCCAAATCAACAAAAGAGCAATGAAATGCAAGTGCTATGACAAGTCTCAGTTAGCCTAACGCAGTACACGTAGCAAGTTTTTTATTTATTTACTTATAATCTATATGTAAATCGCACTGCTATGATGGATATCTACAGTATTATGCACATTTATTTTTATCAATTTTATATCTTAATATCCCCAATCCTACTTTATTTTTATTGTATGGAGGACAACAGCTTAGAGATTCTGCATCTACTTTTGAGTTCCACAGAAGAAAGAAAGTTATACAGGCATGGATTGACATGGCAGTGATTACATTTGGATTTTCTTTCCATTTTCCATTTTCTGTGAACTTTCCATTTTCCATCATTCTTGAGCTTTTTGTTTATAAAAGGGGGAAAGTGTGTAATTGTAAAATTGTTTTGAAACAAAATGCTTCATGTTCTTTGCAACTGGCTGTATTATAGACAGAATGTGTGCTAAATGTGAGCTGACTCCTACTTGATAGCAGCACTGAGCAGGAAGTTGAGTTGCGGCATCACAAGTGTATCAGGAGAGGCCAAATAACGGTCAAACTGGACCTGTGAGTACAACAGACAAAACAAGAATGCAAAGAAAAGACTTGATAAAACTATAAGTACTATTCGGAAGGGATTTGTTTTGTTGATTTACAATTTTTAACAAAAGATGTCTGGGATTTAATCTAAAAATTAATGTGAAATAAGATTTCAATACGATTTCACCTTTCCTAGAAATGTGGTAAAAAGGTCTGAAACCACAATGACCTAAAATCAGTTAGCTGAAAAACACTAGGTAATTTGTTTCGCAGGTTGTGTGAGGAAAACACAGACATTTTCAATTCAGACCAGATTAAAAATAAATAAATAAAAATCACAAAATACATCTGAAAACATGAATTCATCTGACCTTCTGAAGAAAAAGTAGTCCTGTTCAAAAGAATTTAATAAAGAAATAGGTCTCACCATGGCTGTTTTTAAGGATGTGCTGTCCATTCCAGGGAGGTTGGTCAAGGGACCCTAGGACGGAGAACACAGCAAACCATTAGTGAAGAATACACAACTACTTTTCTTCAGCTCCGTGAACTGAGACAGCCTGCGGCACAGACATAACACAAACAAAGAAGAGAAGAATAGGTGCAACAGCTTGAAAACACACAAAGTGAGAGATTTTACATTTTAACCAAATTCTTGGCTGCTATGTGAAGAAAAAATTAAGAGGAGAGGAAAAAGAACAACAAAAAAGCTGTAAGAAGTATAGAACGTTTCCCAAAGATCCACTTGACCATCTACTGTACAGTGTGCAACGGTTCAACACTGAGGATACAACACATCCTTGTGCTACATTATGAATTGACTTGACACATTTTGTAATGCAGCAATTATTAACTCTCTAATGGCGCTATTTTTGCTAGCGAAATCTGCCAATATTCACTAATGTGACCATGCCTTTACTTGGTGGTAGAACTGTTCGATATGATTAGCATTAATCATAAATTGTACTACTTATTATTCATTGTTGTCTTTGGTCTAGGAACGTTCAATATATTGGAACAATATTGGGCCATATAATAAAACAATTTATTGTATTGTTTTAGGGTTTTATGTTTTATTTAGACAAAATAGTAATGAACATATATCATATATAATCTTGGCCATTTATTAGTTAACAGTCATAACATTAAAATAATGATCAACTTTGTATATTAATAGAATATAAATATAAAATAATTACTTTTTACTTTTAAAATATTGCTTTTTCCACCACTTAATAACCGCAATAAACTATGACGGGACATTTATTACACTGATTTTTACTACAATTAAGTTTTAGACACTTTGAAGTGCTGTAACGCACAACCTCTCGTGAACTCCGGGTGCTTTATTATAAAAATAATAATTCTGATTATGGGTTTAGGAACTTCACATTGTGCCTAACATGCTACTGCAACAGTTTAATGCACAGAGGACAAAGATTCATTGTGAGTGTCAAACATCAACAGGATCTTCATTTAGTGTTCAATGGTCCATTTAATGTACACACAATTTGGAGGGTCATAACGTTTTTAAAACGATGCCATCAACATAACACACAAAGTTGGCTTTTGAGGGCCAGATTCATGAATCATGTCTGTTGTGGCCAGCATGAGCCATATAAAGCGAGACATGCTGTAATTAACAGCATGAGTGGACAGAGAAGACATTAATGCAGTAGGCGAGTCAGTTGTGCCCTGTGCTGTGGACAGCAGGTGTCCAAAGACGCTTAGTCACATGCCAGCCTTTTACGGGGGTGTGTGATGAGGACAGGCGTGGAAATGCCCAGACTGCACTCCTCTGCCAAGACCCACACAAACCTGTGCTTACTTTCAATGCTTCTGCGTTCTCGCCTGTCTTCTGTAATATAACACCTTGCTTAAAGTGCCTGTACATGTCCAAAAGAGTCACAAAGTTCACTGGAAACTTTTTCACCTGACAATTACTCAGTTGAACTCGAAAGACAAAGCTGGGTTGTAAACTCGAACACCCATAAAAGAGAGTATGTTTCACAAGCCATAGGAACAACATAAAACAGTAACAATTCAAGTCATGATGAAAGTAGTCCATTTTTAGTAACAATTTAGTAGTTGCTTTAAGTGATTTATTAAAGCGAATGGGCTCATTTGTACCAGTTCATTAGCAGAAGAATCATTCATTTGAGAATCTGACTAGACTGGTCTCACTGTGTTTCTGATTCACTAAAATAAATGTCTAAGAGTGAAAATGAGTTCTAAGTGTCGTTCATTTGAGAATTTGGACTACATTGGTGGCACTTTATGTTTGACTCATTAAAAATAACTGCCTCATTCGTGCCACTACCTACACTGGTTGAGCAGTATATTTCTGAATCACTAAAAAAGATTGGATCATAAGAGTCATTTATTTTGGGAATCAGTATGTATTAGATTGGCTCAAACAAACAGATTCAGAATCATTCACTCAGATTACACTGGCTCCACTGTTTCGCTAAAATGAAAAATCAGACTACTTAAGTTCCACTGTATGTTTCTGATTCATTAAAAAAAAAAAAAATCTGCTCATGAGAGCCATTCATTGTTCTTAGAAATGGCAAGTAACCTATTCCAATAATCTTTGTTTTATTTACAACAAAAATCAATTTTAACACTGTATAATACGTCATACAATTTTAGAGAGATGCTGAATGCCCTGAACATCAGCTGTGCGAAGCCAAATCATTAATGAACAACAACAAAACAAAAATAAATAATTTGCTCGTCTAATCTGTAAATGCACAGGCTGCTGTAAATGTGCACACAGATGTGGACAGGTAATCGTGTTTACAGAATAAGCTCTATTCTGTGTTCTTTTTCAGTCTCAGGCCATTTCCTGCCATGTGATGAATTTGAGTGAAAATCTGCACTATGTGATTTTATTAATGAGCCTCTAATCGTAGGGTAACCATGGTAATAAGGTCCAAACAGAAGACACATACACAATAGAGACTATTCCTGTGAAATGAGAGAAAGATAAAAAGGAAGTAATGTGCGCTATTAGTGTGTGCATGTGTGATAGAGGTGATATGAAAGGGGAAAGATGGCCACAAATGGTGTTTTGCAAATGAGAGCTCAAAGATGGAACTGTCAGAAGTTACAATGTCACAAACTTCAAAATACTATTAAAGTAATAAGCTACATCATTTCGCATTTTCCCCATCTACATCCCCTTAACTGTGGTAAAATAATAATAATAACAACAAATAGCCTCTCATAGCTTCTTGCTTTTACAAAACAGCAGCAAGAGCAGCTGTTCAATAAATAATTAAAATTATTAGTAATAATTATAGATTTTTATTATTAATCTTTCGTATTATGTGCATGAAACTAAAAATAATGTAATAAAAATGACTGAAACAAATTAATTCTTACAACTTGATGACTGTTTACAGTTTACATTCACCTTAACTGACAAAATATATCTGATATTTTACAGCAGTTCTGAATATCCAATAAGAATATTCATTCAGTCAGGTAAATTCTTTCTGTTTTGTAACACGCATTTGCTCCTGTGCCCTTGATAAGACGCAAGAAACACTCAGAATATTCAGGCCATAATAAAAGCAGCACTAATATATAACTGATAATAATAGTAAATGAGCTGCTCTGTGAATAATTTCTTTAAAATCTTTATTTCTGGGTTTTGTGAAACTGAATAATTCATATAATTCCTGTAACGCTGGGAAACTTCTGCAGGTTTAGAGCGGGCAACTGAGCAAAAAGAGAGAAGGAGAGTTGTCTGGATTTTAGCATGTCAAACACTGTATTACAGCAGCCAGTTGAAGCTGTTATTAGGGATGGCTCAGTATAATTTTTTCATGTCCAATAATGGTAACAATACAGCAGCTTTATCTGCCAATAGCAAAGTTGTTTATTTCTGAGTTTTTATTTTGATCAGTTTTAGAATTGCTACCTTATTAACTTAACCATAAGCTGAGTCTTGTTACTACATAAAATATGTTATACATATCTATCTATCTATCTATCTATCTATCTATCTATCTATCTATCTATCTATTCTAGTACTTAACATGTCCTCCATAACTTTAAGTATACTGCTCTGACTTTAAGATCATGACAATTGTCATATCTGTCCTGTTTAACTCCTGGAGGACAACCTCTTTAAATTCCCTGATCTTTAATGGTCAGTGTCTCTACAAAATTTCCCACAGGTGCTCAAGAGTGATAATGGTGGGAGAAACACTTGTAGACTGAATGATTTTCACATTGGGAGAATGCGCTGTATACAGTCATTGTCATGTTGAAAATTCAACAACACGGGGAACGAGGAGAGGGTAGCATCTACCGTTTCAAATGTTTCTATTACATCACACAATGGTGTGTGAATTCATGACACCATTGATATAGCACAACTCCCCCCACATCTTCAGCACTCATAAATCCCAATATAAGAACTTCATGACCACTGAACTTCACACTGTGGGAACCAGGCAGTTCTCACTATACTCCTCCCCTAGCAATACCATACCATTTTGGATGGTTAGATCCAAAAAATTACTGACTTGGTCTCATGAGACCAGAGTATTTTTATTTATTTATTTAATGTTTTATTTGTTAGGGACAGATACAATAAACATAGATGAAACTGGAATAACCGTCATCACATGCATGTACCATAGTGCTTGTAGCAGAAGCTAATTTGCAACACTTGTCCCTAGGAGGGCTTTTATAAATTAGTTACAAAAAACAACAAGTACACAAATTTATAATATAAGTACACTAAACATTACTACAAGTTTGTTGATGTATCAACCAAGATTATAATTTTCAATAGATTTTAAATAGTCAGGCAATGAATTCCAAAATTTTACACCTTTTAGTAAGAGAACAGTCTGAGCAAATGATGTTTTACAATGTATAACTTTACAGTTTCCACTAGAAACCGCTCTAGTGGATCTACTACTCTCCTGCAATCTCTCAAAAAGTTTACATAATAGGGGCAAGACAATTTAAACATTTAAACACAAACTTTACATAATGAAAAAAGACAAAGTGAGCAAAGCTCAAAATCTTGTATTTACTTAGGATCTGACAAGTCAGTACGTTTACATAGACAACAATATTCCGATTTTAATACGATTAAGACAATACTCTGATTAAGAATCTGCCATGTAAACAGAGATTTTTGATTACCTTAATCTGGCTAAAGTCATAATCGAAGTAAACACTAATTGAATTAAGACATGTGGAGTATTCCTATTTTAATCGCATTATTGAAATGCAGTATAGACATGTAAACACCTTAATCACATTATTACCGTCATGTAGGACTTTTCACCGCATTTTGCGACAGGATACACACCCGGCAGTGGTCAACCGTTTGACGGCAAATAAAAGAGCTTTAACACCTGCCGTCGTCTGTATGCACGTACAAATAATTAACTGCACTTGAAGCTTTCATAAAATTAAAAATGAAACACGTCGGATGGCGTCACGTGGGGACGTAATGACGTGTGCCAGTAATCGAACTATGTACTATAACATGTAAAACGGTATTTTTCTTTGTGTTCACACCCTGGCTACTGTAAAGTGTTGAATTTGAGTGATTCAATTAAAAAAAAAAAATGTAAATTACATGTAAAACGGGAACATGAAAGGAATATACTAAAAGCAACTCATGTAAACACGATAATCATAATATTGGCTTATTCAGAATAAGGTAAATAATTACATTACTGATGTCCATGTAAACGTAGTCAGTGATGGTATCATATTTGCTTTCTATCTAAAATTTTCAAAGCTCTATTGTAAAGACATTCAACATGATTAATTATGGATTGATTTGTCTGAGACCAAATAGCTACTATTTGGTACACATGGTACAAATAACCATATGTGATATCATCAACAAATTAAAAAAAAGCACGATCATATGTTAAACAATTTCTTATTATTCTGAAGCTGGTAAGATTTGCCTTAATTGTTTTACGCAACTTTTTAACACGACTTTTAACATTTAACTGAGAATCGAAAATCATACCAAGATATTTTTCTTCTGACACTTGTTCTATAATCTCATCTTTAATTCTAATTTATAATGATTCTGTTACAGGTCATTTTCGAATTGAAAAGCATATGGACTTTGTCTTTTTAGTGTTTAAAGTAAAAAAAATAGGCATCAAGCCAAGCTGACACTTTCTCTAAATTGCTTGTTAACTTTTCTTCAATTTCCACACAATTCCTACCAGATACGTAGATAACCGTGTCATCAGCATACATTTGAAGACTCACATCAGGACACACTTCTGGAAGATTATTAATATAAATGCTAAAAAGAATCGGACCCAAAATTGTTCCCTGAGGAATTCCTATATCAATATTATGAGGAACTAACTTAAAATTATTAATGACAACACTTTGTTCACGACTTTTTAAACATGAATCAAACCACAACAGAGATCTTTTTTATATATTATACTTTGTTATTTTTGACATTAAAATATTATGATTTACGGTATCAAATGCCTTTTTCAGATCCAGGAATACTGCACCAACTTTAATCCTTTATCAAGTGGCCACTTAATATTTTCTAATAATAAGCAAGTAGCTGTTTCTGTAGAATGGTTATGTCTAAAACCAAATTGTAAAGGGTGTAAAAGATTATTAGTCTCTAAGTGATACAAAAATTGTTCTGATCCAACCTTCTCCAGCACTTTGGAAAGAACTTGGAAGACGACTAATTGGTCTATAGTTAATCATAGCATCTGAATTCCCAGATTTGAAAATAGGCTTTACTATCAGTGAACTGCCCAGTTCTGATAGAAAGATTAATAAGATGAGTAAGAGGCTTAACTAAAAACACTTCTTTTTTTTTTTTAAATGAATTGGATTCCTCTATTTTTTATATTTTGTAAATATTTAATATTGTGTAAATATGGGACTTTAATTTTACAAAATAGTTAATGGTTCTTTAGTTACAGTAGGAATTTTTGGTGTAGACAACAACCATGAAAAAAAATCACTCCTCACAAAATGAAAACTTAAAGTGAAGGCCTGATTATTTCAGGGACATGACGTGACAACTGCAGTAGGGGGAAGAGTTTCCGGGATCATTAATTTGACAGCTTAATATACTGTCTGTTCCTCAAATAAAGCTATTGATATGTCAAGTGATAGTGTTAAAAAAGGAAAATAGCAGAATCAGTAATGGAAATACAACTATGGAGATTCTACAGTGAAAGCTCTAAAAGACAATAATATCCTTATTTAGCTCAAATCAGTTCAGAATGTCTTCAGAAGAACTAGAATATAATTGTTCTTTTATAATAGGTTTTTGTTCTTTTTAGAGCATGACAGTAACAACCATAGCACATAGTACTAGATCTTTCATATTGGACTGATACCGATACAGAATATTGGATCGCACATCCCTAGAATCCCTTTCTATTCAAGAAAAGCTGTTCCTTACCTAATCCTAAGCGGTTTTCACATTCATTCTCACCTGCTCTTCAGTGTGCTGCTGGACACAGCTGTAGGTGTGACTAAGCCCAGTTCTGGTCAGCACGAAAGACGCCTGCTCATTGATTAAAGTGTCCAAGTGAGCCTCAATCTAGAGTCAGTGGCCAATAAAAATACATACAAATGTATTACATTTTAACTCAGTTTGACTCATCACAATTTTAACTTATCTACATTATCTTATAATTTATAATTTTATAATGTAACACACCTGAAACTCCAGCATTTCTAAGCGTTTGTCAGTGAATTCAAAGAGCGCTAGTGTGGTCTTCATCATGTATAGGGAGTTCACCATGTAGGTGGCCATATCTGCTGTGCCCAGGTTACTGGCTGATACAGTGCAAAGCTGCAGCAATGGATCAAGGATGCAGGACAATACCTGAGAAAAAGCATTGAAAAAAACAAAACAAAAGAGTGACCTAAATGTATCTGTCTGACATTAATATGAGTAAAGCACTCCATGCCTAACTGGAATAGTGTATAATATTATCAGTCTACTAGTGTAGTTGACAATATTGCACATGTATAAACATAAATACAAATATATTAAGACAACTGATTCATTTCTTGCATGAAACAACAGCAAAAAAACGTCACTTCTTCTACAAAATAATTTAATAAATGTATAATAAATAAACAGAATAAAAACAGAAACAGTGAGCATTTCTTTCGGATACTTTCTTTATATAAGCCAAATTCCAGTCACTAAAAGGTAGATACACACTGGATTTTGCCACAAAACATGAAAAGAAAAGTCACCTGTGCAAAGTCAGCCTGACGGGCATCAAGAGGCAGAACTGATGAATCATGGGAGGCCAAAACTTCCCTAAGGAGAGACAGAGTCTGAATGAGGGAGGCAGTGGGACCCAGATCAGGAGGTGGAAGCTCTACCTGAGAAAACAAGAAGTCTTTTATAAATCTTGTTTAAAAAAAAGTAATATATATTGTATAAATTTCACAGCCAAACTGAAAACATGTCCATTGTAAGATGTATTAATATCACTGTGTATTAAAGTGCATTTTTAATGTTTTTTTTAATTTTTTTTATACATTGACACAAAAAGAACATCATGTCACTGATCCCCTGACAACACGTTTTTAACTCCATACATTCTGACTTTTAAGAGTGGTATTTACCATTCCAGACCCTCAAAATCAAGCCAGGCATGTCTGACAGTGAAACTGACACCTCTGAAGGCTGACTAATAAACACCCTGCTATGCGAACACTACCTAGAGCTCTGCTGCCTCTAATATAGCTTATTAGCTCAAGCTTGTGTTCCTGGCACCGAGCAACATCAGGGAGTGATACGTAACGTCCTAAGCCTGAGGTGATTTGATTAGTGTGCTGCTAAGGCGATAATTCTCTCAGAAGCGTAGAGCGGAGGCCATCTTGTTCTGGCTATTGATCCACTTATCAATGAAGTGTTTTTTTTTAACTAGCCTGTTCGTGTTCAAGGATATTTTGGGGATAATTTAAAATCCCTGGTGTGAGAATGTGTTTTTTTCCGCCTGGTAAAAACAAAATCCAACTGATGAATGACTGTGAGGCACATTTGCGCACATTTGTTATGTTGATCACTACAGAGCTATAGGGGTAGGATGCTGTGTTAGGGCGCCTAAATGCTAGTGTATTCTGGGTTGTTTTTAGACAGTTGCTAAAGTGTTTTCATTGGCTGGTAAGGCATTGTTTACTGGTTTACTGACATAAGTTCAGAATTTTTACACCTTTTCAGATATGTGGGAACATTAGAACAAAATAATAGATTTGAAAAAGAAAAAGAAAAAAAAACTTGGGATGAGTTATTTAAGTATTGTTTGAATACTATTATAGTATTTATATTTTTTAATATTTTCAGAATTTTTTTATATATCAACTTTCAGTAATTTAGTTATGTGCTTTTTTTTTAATCAGTTTTAGTTTTTTGTAAATATCTATATATGAGTTTATTTTAATGTTTAGTGATTTTAGTACTTGAACTTACAGTTGTGCTCAAAATTATTCATACCCTTGGTAAATATGATCAAAGAAGGCTGTGAAAATTAATCTGTATCATCAATCCTTCAGATATTTTATTTTAAAAATGTACTAAAATCTAATCTTTCATTGGAGAATAAGAATTTAAAATGGGAGAGAAATCTCATTATCAAATAAATGTTTTTCTCTAATACACATTGGTCACAATGAATAATTTATCCAATACTTTTTGCCAAGAGAACAGCTCTGAGTCTTCACCTAATGTCTGAAGAGTTTAGAGAACATCTGACAGGAGATCAGAGACCCTTCCTTCATACAGAATCTCTCCAGACCCTTCAGATTTCCAGCTGCATCTCCTCTTCAGTTCACCACACTCATTTTCTATAGGGTTCAGCTCAGGGAACTGGGTTGAACAGGGCAGAAGCTTGGTTTTGATCTCAGTGACCCATTTTTGTTTTGATTTTGATGTTTGTTTGTGGATCATTGTCCTGTTGGAAGATCCAACCATGGCCCATTATAAAATTTCCAGCATGGACAGTCATTTTATTGGGTTTATATAGATATTTTATATAATCTATTATGCCATTTATCTGAACAAGATATCCAGGATCTCCGGAAGAAAAATATGCCCACAACATTAAAGATCCAGCAGTATATTTCATTGTATACATGGGTTACTTTTTTATCCCTGTGTGCACCAAACCCATCTTGAGTATTTGCTGCTAAAAAGCAAATTTTTTTTTGTTTCATCTGACCATTGAATCCAGTCCCGTTTAAAGTTCCAGTCGTGTCTAGCAAATAAATATACTGGAGTTTGTTTTTGGATGAGAGCATTTTCTTTTCTAGTTTTTTCTTGAAACCCTCCCAAACAAAATATATTTTTTGAGGCTTTCTGACCCCAAGACTTAACTATTTTCTGCAGTTCTCCAGCTGTGATCCTTGGAGTCTTTGGCCACTCATACTCTCCTCCACACCGTGCATGAGGACGATATAGACACATGTCCTCTTACTGTATTAGAGAAAAATATTTATTTCATAATGTGATTTTCCCTCACTTTCACTTTTTCTTTTTTACTTTAAAGGTTAGATTATTTGTATTTTTTTTTTAATGAAAGATCAAGTGGATAAACAACGCGGATTTATTTTCACAGCTGCCTTTGATCATATTTATCAAGGGTATGAATAATTTTGAGCACAACTGTACATATTTTAGTTAGTTGCCAAGGCAACATTTCTAATTTGTTTAACTTTTTAAGTTTAAGCTTTTCATTTAATATTTACATTTTATTTTATATCAGCTTTATTTCAACTACCCCACAGTTATAGTTTTATATATAAAAAAAACAACACTGAAATGTACTTACTTTATCCATGAGGCGACTGGCGTGAAGACTAAGGCTGTTGAAGAACATCTTCTTACTGAGCATGTGCATCTCATCAATGGTCATCAACAGAGAGGAAACACTGGTACCCATGATACCACTGAGAGAGAGACTTATGCATTCAGAAAAACTGGAGCATCTTGCAATAGGCTATACCTAAAACTGGATCTATATTTTTGGATCTCTGTTCTTCAGTAATTGAAGAAAGATTTGTCTTCCATCAAATGTAGTATAAAATACAATAAAAAACAAATAAACCCAATAAAGTCATTTGCAGAGATGTTTGTGTACCTGATGGTGTGATGGTAGAACTTGAGCAGGTTGGAGAGTTTATACAGAAGAACAGCACCGGGCTCTGCAATGATCACCTGCTCAATTCGGACCTGGTAGAGAGAAAAAAAAAAAAAAAATCTGATTTCATTATTGCCTGTTATAGATCTCGTTTCCAGAATCTCACATTTATATTTCCGCTACTGAAAGAAAGAGAGATAGGCTAACAAATAAAAGTGTAGTCTGCACAAAATTGTATGTTATTTTATTCATCTTGTCAAGAGTCTTGAATTTATTGACTTTGACTTGAATTTATATGAATTATCTTAAGACACGAAATTCGTTTAATATTTTATGCAACAGTAGGAAAAAGTGTCAGAGAAAATAAAAAAATGTTGTACAAAAATTTGATTTCTTATTTTTATTCGTCTTGTCAGGATACATTTCGTTTAACATTTACAACACAATAGGGAAAAGTGTGAGAAAAAAAAGAGAGAAAAAAATTTAATTGTAGGTTGTACAAAAATAGCCTATTAGCTAGGTTATTTGTCTTGTCAAAATACTAAATTCATGGACATTTTTCTGTTAACACAGTAGGAAAAGTGTTGCAGAGAAAAATAAATAAATACGACATCTGTAATTTAAAATTATAGGCTAAGCAAAATATAAACAAAACTGAGTTGAACGTCCTTCAAGGACAGCACATCCACACTTTGCTACATCCTTATTCTGCTCTGTTACTCATCGATAACCTGCCTGTTCTGTCTTGAGGGCCGTATATTTAACACCGGTACAGCCTGCTCTGAGCATCGTTAAGCACATGCTGCGCACAGACCCCGCAAATAAAACGTGTGACGCAGAAAGCATGCATGCAGCACGTGCATAACAGTCCAAGTGCAGGCTGTACCGGTGGTCAATAAGAATAAAGCGCAGATATGGTGTTCTAAATGGAAGTCGGGAACAGGATATTATTAGACCGCCCGCTCCTGTTCAAATTACACCAGAGTTACCGACCTCTACCGCGTTTTATTCGGGAATTTAATCCCACGGCACAAAAAATCTGGTCGGGTCCCGCAGTTCCCGCGAATGCAGACCTCTAATGTGAACCTGGACTACAAAACCAGTCAAAATTAGGACGGGTATATTTGTAGCAATAGCCAATAATACATTGTATGGGTCAAAATTATACATTTTTATTTTATGCCAAAAATCATTAGGATATTAAGTAAAGATCATGTTCCATAAAGATATTTTGTAAATTTCCTACCGTAAATATATGAAAACTTAATTTTTGATTAGTAATATGCAATGCTAAGGACTTCATTTGGACAACTTTAAAGGTGATTTTCTCAATATTTTGATTTTTTTTGCACTCTCAGACCAGATTAGTTTTTCAAATAGTTGTATCTCGGCTAAATATTGTCCTATCCTAACAAACCATAACCTAACAATCAATGGAAAGCTTATTTATTCAGCTTTCAGGTGATGTATAAACCTCAATTTCAAAAAATGTACCCTTATGACTGGTTTTGTGATCTGAGATACAGGACTGAGATATATTGCAAGCAGAATTTGAACTTGGGCTGCCCATTTGAGCATTAAAGCACAGTTATTAACCAACTATGCCACAGCTTCAGGCTGATCTTTTTTGATAAAAGTTTAAATATCAGTCTTAATGACACTATTTCCATCTCACCTTGAGTGGTCTGCACACTCCTTCAGTGATGTGGCCAACTACTTCCTGCATGTTTTCTTCAACCCCTACACAAACACAGCAGAACAGATTTATCTACAACTCAACAACATTCAGTAAAACAAGTATAACCCCAACATGAGTTTAACCAGCTCTAAAATGTGTGTGGTCATCTCTAAGCTATTGACAATGGACGGTGGACCTTTTATTGGCCAAATTGTATTAATGTGACCACACCTTAAAGGGATAGTTCACCCAAAAACGAAAATTCTGTCTTTAATTACTCACCCTCATGTCGTTCCAAACACGTAAGACCTTCGTTCATCTTCGGAACACAAATTAAGATATTTTTGATGAAATCTGAAAACTTTCTAACCCTCCATAGACAGCAATGCAACTGAAATGTTCCCAGGCCCAAAAACGTAGTAAGGAGGACATCGGTAAAATAGTCCATGTGACATCAGTGGTTCAACCAATTTTACAAAGCTACGAGAATACTTTATGTGCGCAAAGAAAACAAAACAAAACAAAAAAGACTTTATTCAACTATTTTTCTCCCTCGAGAGAGTTCATCTGCTCATAAGCATGCGTCGTGGTACTCTTGATAATGGCAGAAGATGGTAATAAAGTCGTTATTTTTGTTTTCTTTGCGCACAATTTTCTGGGCCTGGGAACATTTCAGTTACATTGTTGACTATGGAGGGTCAAAAAGCTCTTGGATTTCATCAAAAATATCTTAATTTGTGTTCCACAGATGAACGAAGGCCTTGCAGGTTTGGAACGACATGAGAGTGACTAATTAATGATAGAATTTTCATTTTTAGGTGAACTATCCCTTTAAGGTGTGGTCACATTAACACAATTTGACCAATAAAAGGTCCACCGTCCATTGTCAATAGCTTAGAGATGTATGAAGCACAGCTCACACAGAAATCACTTTCAAAACCAAGCAACTTTCTGATGGTTAGTCAGCAAATCTGCAAGACCAACTTGGCTTCATGTGAAAGTTAAAATCTCACAGATTCTTACTGGAATTGGAACTGACCTTTTTTACAGCGCAGTTTTGCTAATATGACCGCACTTTAACAATGGAGGCAAGACTTCAGCAACTGTACAATGGGTGAATGCATCCCACTTGGTTTTCAAGAGAAATCCATTGATGTTAAAACTGACATTTGATAAGTGAAACAAATTTCACTTAAACTTAAATAACATAATTAAATATGTAACAAATCTAAAACAATCAATTGACATATAATATCTTTAATCTTTAGATGCACAGAAAAAAGTTAAGTGATAAAAAAAGGGACACTAGTCAAATGTGACATGCCCAAATGTAGACAGATTTGTTCATATTGAAAGCAAATTAGTTCTGAACTAGAAAAGCTCTCTTACAGTGTATACACTGTGTTTGTGAGATTTAGGTGGAATGACATACCTTGCACGGTAACTTGCTTGAGCAAGGCTTCCAGGTGCTCCTTCTCTGAGGCTGTGGCTTGGTGGAGCCAGGCCAACATGTCCCCAACATACCTGGTTGGATGATTGTATGTATAAGCATAAACAAAGATAAAAATGCATGGAAACCTATACACAATATTATTTTACCTCTATAAAGGCTTCTATATCATATTTGATTCACAAATTTCTAAGGCCCCTAAATGTGCTTTTTCAGGCGGTTGATAATATGAAATTAAAAGGAAGAAGTAAAATGAGAAGAGCCATCTGTGTGCCCTCTTGACTTTGTCATTTGCTTGCTTTCATCACTTTAGGTTTTTCTTGTGCACTGGTTCACCAAGTTAAACAAGCCAACCAGACTGATCTCTAAGAACTAACTGCTCAAAATGCAACTGCTGCTTCAACATGCTCAAATGGCCACAAAGCCAGAGACAGGGTCCAACTTGTGCCGACGGTAAGAAACATGCAACAAAAAATGAGCAGAGACTCAATGACAGTCCAAAAATGGACAACTGTTAGCTTGTTGTGTAATGGCCTTAACCCTATAACCCAAAGTTTATTTTGTTTTTTACATGTATGCTTGGATATGCATATAGTGTACAAGATGCAAATTTCCTCATCATCATAGTATGTGCACAGTCAGATCTTCTTAATTATACAATGTACGCTCAACAAACTACTGAAGACGACGACAATAGACACCCACATGGAAGAGTGCTTGTGTGAGGGAACTAAAAGATACTTGCAACTCTAGTTTAATCAAATACAAAGTCATTTTGAACTCTAGTGCATGTGTTGAGTGCCTGTGTTCATGTGGACATCAAATTGCGTATATTTTAAGCATATAATGTGATGGAAACATCATTAAAAACAGCTTGGTGCTGAATTGCACAGTCAGGAACTGAATGGCTAGATGAATAATTATTTGGAGTGTCTTCTAGATTTGTAGTTACATCTAATAGAGTTATAGATTTCCTGAGATTTGAGGCCATCACACAGTCAGCTATCATTACGTCGGCTCCATATCCTTTAATACTGGACAGCGGGGGAAAGTGCTGTTCTGAGAACCACCGCTTCCCACTTTTATCGACGTTCTGCCAAGAACCTCGTGTTCTCTCCTCAGGTTCCAAACGGGATGGGCGGAGGAGGGCATTCGAAAGCTTGAAGGGGTGCTGGCCTGGAGCGCGTGCGCCAATCCATAGATCTCAACAGCCGACCTTTCGTTGAACCTGCACTAAGTAATTCTCTGAAAGAGGAAGCACTTCCCTGAAAGAATCAGGTTGGGTTTAATGTGCTTAGACACTGAATTGGATTTTCAGCTTCGGGAGATGTGGCACATAGAGGAGCAGCATGGTGGCTCTGAGTGTGAAGACGTTAATCAACAATGGAAAGGCTTTTAGCTGCTAACAACGGTGTGACCCTCAAAATGACCCCCCCAATTATAGCGGTTTGAAGTGATTATTTTTAGCGTGCAGAAGAGAAAATGTCATCCAATGTCTTTCCGCAAGCTTTTGAATGGAATCATTGGGTGGGAGGGTTGGGATGTGCACTTGTCGTAGACTCTACCTCATCGGATCATGAGAGTGCATCTCTATGGGTCTCGGGGTACCGCCCGGTCCTCCGCGGGTCAGGGCGTCGATAAAGCCTCGAACCACGGCAGACCGCCGAGCTGTTCCAAACTCATCCAGTGTGTACCTGAGAGAATGAAAACAGTGAGAATTAAATATGAATTCAAGAGATAATGGTATGTCTGGTTAGCATGGCCCCGTTAGCTCATTAGTCGATGTAAATACACGCTCTGCAGGCAAAAACGATCTTTCTGTATGAAAGCCATTTAAAATGAGATGTTTTTCCAAAAAAATATAATTTTTCAAAGCCACATATAGTATATATTGCTGTTTTACTAACGTCAATGATTTAGCAGTGCCTGAAATAAATAGGTAATAATGTAAAATAAATTGGTAATAATAAAATAATAAAATTTTCCATTCTTTTAAACTTTTTTCTCTGTGAATTTATTTTTGAAAAAACCTTTCAGATGAAGATCCGTCAGCGCTGCCGCCCTCTGGGCGGTCGGCGGTGCCGGAGACGGACCCGGAAATGATGGCTATGCTTTCCCGGGCCGCCGAGAGTGTCGGGCTCGAGTGGAACATTCCACCGCATCCCGAACCCTCAAGGTTGGACGATTGGTTTCTCGGGGTGGCGCGCGCTGGTTCTCAGGGCCCCACTCCAGTGCCTTTCTTCCCGGAGGTGCATGATGAGATCGCTGGGTCAAAGACGGCACCTTTTACTGCCAGAAACACGACCTGGAAGTTCTCAAAGAACTCCGTACCGCGACGGACCTCGCGCTATGAGCGACGAAGGTTACGGCGCGGTCTCTGGGTCATGCCACGTCTACTATGGTGGTCCAGGAGCGCCATCTCTGGCTGTGTCTGGCCGACATGCGCGAGGCGGACAAGACAAGATTCCTGAACGCCCCCGTGTCCCAGACCGGCCTGTTCGGCGACACGGTGGAGAACTTCGCCCAGCAGTTCTCCGCCGCCCAAAAGCAGACTAAGGCCATCAGGTACATCCTGCCCCGGCATGCAGCTGCTGCCCCCACCCGGCCCCGGCTCCCGCGCAGCGTCCGCAGCAGCCTCCAGCAAGACTGCGCCGAGGAGCTGGCTGCAGGGCAGCCGCCCCGCCCGTCCAGGCCCCCGCCAGACCTGGTGGTAAGCGAAGGTGCAAGAGGCCCCGAGACGGGCGACCCAGAGATGGAGGGAGTTGCTCTTCGGGAGATGCCGGGGGGAGAATCTTTTGTTTCCTTTTTTTCTGCCACTGGCCTCGCGGTCAGTGGTACCCAAATTCTCGACAAAAGAGCAATTTCTCCCTTCTCTGGGTCCCCTGAGGGGACGGGGGGCTGTGGACGGTCCAGAGCCGTATCACACTCACCCTCCTCTCTCGCCAGCGAGCAGCAGTGGGCGGATCGGGAGGACGAACCAACGGACTACCCACGCACCCTCTGCTCAAACGCAGGTCAGTGTTGCACACACCCAGACCCCGCCTCGGACCGGCAAAGAGACGCCCGGGCCGGGTCCCTGTGTTCTTTCACGCTGCCCCACTGCTGGTACGCCTGTAGTTCCGTTGCTCCCTCCTTCAGGGAACGAGGGTTACATACGTAACCGAGATGTTCTAGCTTATTTAAATGCTTGTTTTGTCTTTGTTAAGTCATCTTAAGGCCCCTTGGCTGAGAACCAGTTCTGTGAGTTCTGAGGTCTCATAAGCAAAGATGGCAAGATTTCAAATCTTTCACTTCCGAGGGTGCTACTGCAGACCTCCTTGAATGACTTTAGAGATGCAACAACTTTGAACACAATAGCACATGCATATTATCATAATCCTAAAATTTTACATGGAATCCTTAAGACCAACTAGTCGGAAAGACTAGTTGATTTTAAAAAATATGTAATTTTGTACATCTCTAGTATAAATAAGATTAAACGGGCCATGAAACATAACAGACATTGCAAGACCTTCGGAACAGCCACTGAAATCAGAAAGAGAAAAATACTTTACGTTAGAGACACCCAGGGTCACACACACACACACACACACACACACACACAGAGAGAGACAAAAACAATGGAGGGCCCCGTTTGCAGTTAGGAAATGTGGCTGTGTTTTGATCTACAGGCTGAGAACGGCCCTGTGCAGACTAAACAGTAGTGACCGCAGCAGCCAGAGAAAAAGGGAGGAGAGGAGGGATGTAGACGTTTGGCATGGATTCCAGGAACTCTGGAGGCCCTGTCCTCTCACTCTTTCTCCTCTGGCCTTGGACTCCCATAGATAAAAAGGGGAAGTGAGAGTGCAGGACAAAAGACAAGGGGCACACAAACACAAAGAGAAAGAGAGAGAACAAGAAAACATAAAAGTGTGTGAGAAAAAACCCCCCACAGAAACACACGAGCACGAACACGAGGAAATGCACGAGCCAGTGTTTAAATGTATGAAGGTACCGCAGCACCTTGGTTAACAGTATGGTCTATGAAAAGATAAACTGAAGTGTTACAAATGGTAGAAATAACAAACAGAGAGAGAAACTGAATATTTTGGAACTACTGAAAGATGTCACAGATTGTCAGCACAGGAAGTATCGACAAGGAAATGAGATGAAATATGACAACTGCGTAACTTTGAAAAATGTGACACTAAATATTTACTTTGTCTAAAGCACGGTTTCCCATTAAAATAAACAAATGGGTTGCACAATTATTTAAATTAAAACTGAAATAGTAATATACAGTGCCTTGTGAAAGTATTCATACCCCTTAATTTTTTTTTCACGTTTTGTTATGTTGCTGCCTTATGTTAAACTGCTTTAAATTACTTTTTTTCCCACATCAATCTACACTCCATACACCATACTAACAAAGCAAAAACAGAATTGTCACAACTTCGTAAATTTATAAAAAATACAAAACTGAAATATGTACATTGCATAAATATTCATACCCTTAACTAAATATTTAGCTGAAGCACCTTTACAGTCTCAAGTCTTTTTTGTTTAATGCGACAAGCTTTGCTCATCAGCATTTGGCAATTATCTGCAATTCTTCTCATCTCTTCACCTCTCAAGCGCTGTCAAGTTGGATGGGGGCAGACGCACATTTTCAGGTTTCTCCAGAAATATTTGATTGGGTTCAATCCCAGGCTGTGGCTGGGCCAATCAAGGACATTCACAGAGTTGTCTATAAGCCACTCTTGCTGTGTACTTACGGTCATTGTCCTGTTGGAAGGTGAACCTTTTGCCTTATCTGAGGTTCTGAATGCTCTGGGCTGGGTTTTCATTAAGGCTATCTCTATATTTTGCTGCACTGAGTGTTCCTTCTACTCTGACGAGTCCCTCAGTCCCTGCCGCTGAAAAACAGCCCCACAGCATGAGGCTGCTACCAGCACACTTTACTTTTGGGATGGTACTCTGCAGGTGATGAGCCTGGTTTCCTTCGAACATGCTGCAAACATGATAGAATTGAGGTTCATAAGACCAGAGAATCTTGTTTTTCAGAGTCTGAGGGTCCTTTAGGTGCTTTTTTTTCCAAATTCCAAGCGTGTTTTCATGTGTCTTAACTGAAGAGAGGATTGAGTCTTGCCACACCGCCATAAAACCCAGATTGGTGGAGTGTTGCAGTGATGTTTGTCCTTCTGTAGATTTTTCCTATCTCCACATATGATCATGGAGCTCAACTAGAGTGACCATCAGGTTCTTGGTCACGACACTAACCAAAGCCCTTCTCCATCAGTTGCTCAGTCTGGCCAGGAGGCCTGCTCTAGGAAGAGCCCTGGCTGTTTCAAGCTTCTTCCATTAAGGGTAACAGAGACTACATGCTTCTGTGAACCTTCAATGAAGCAGAAGCAGAAGCTTTTTCTGAACTCTTCCACAGATGTGTGGCTTGACGCAAACCTGTTTCTGAGCTCTACAGGCAGTTCTTTTGACCTCAGTGCTTGATTTTTGCTCTGATATGCATTATCAGCTGTTAGACCTTTTATTAAGTCATGTGCGCCTTTCCAAATCATACCCATTCAATTGAATTTGCCACAGGTTAACTTCACTCAAAGTGTTGTAACATCTACATGCAATAGAATGCTCCTGAGCTAAATTTCAACTGTCCCAGATATATGAATACTTATGCAATGGAATCATTTTAGTTTTTTATTTTTAATAAATTTGCAAAGATGTTAAAAAACATTTTTTTGCTTTACCATTATGGTGTATGGAGTGTAGATTGATGTGGAAAAAAAATAATTTAAAGCAGTTTAACATAAGGCAGCAACATAACAAATCGTGAAAAAAATGAATACTTTCGCTAGGTACTGTATATTATGAAAATTCTAAATATCAAATCAAAGGTTCCAATTTAATTAAAGAAGTCTATACAGCAGTCTTTTGGCTGTGTGTTTCAGTGTAAAGAGTGGAACTGTGTTCATTTACACAGTGTTTTCAGAGCAGCTCAGTTCACAGAAGGGGTGTGCGATAGAGCTGCATGATTCTGGATAAATTGAGAATCACGATATTTTGTCTCAAATAGAGATCACGATTCTGAACTAATGCGTAATTTACAAAATGCTGTGACAAAATATTAATTGCTGCAGTCAGTTTAAAAGTGTTTAATTAGTTTAATTTTTAATGGTTACAAATTTAAATATATAAAATATTTGTATATTTATATATATGCAGATTTGAATGTTCCGGTAGGACTTTTTCAAAGGTTTAACAGACACAGACGAATCGTTGTCACTGAGAAATGAGATTGCGTGGGTGTTTGAATCGAGATCGCAACCTTTTAACAATTAATCATGCAGCTTTAGTGTGCGATATCACAATTTTTAATTGTGGATGATTAAAATGTTTCCACGATCTGCTTTTGAAGAAATATCCTAGTATCGTGCTATAGCGCACATTCTATCAGTTGCAGTTTTGGCGCCTCCGTCCCAATATACTGTACAAAGCGACATACATCAAATGTTAACTCAGTGGTAGCGTTAAACTCACGGGACATTGCATTTAATCGTAATCACAAAAGTACATTATTGCATGTGCTTTAACCCTTTAAGCCCTGAGGGCATTTTTGCATCACTGAAGTTGATGTTTTTTGTGAGTGACATACACAAAAATAATGACTCATAACTCGAAGACTGTAGCAAGGAGAGTCAAAAGGTTGGTATCGTTTGATAGGAAACTAATATTTCACTTGGACATTCTCCTGCTGAGAAATAGCTGATAAAATGTAAGAAAATTTTGGGTGTTGATGAGACATTTTTCATATCGGTCTTATTTGACATTCAATATCTCAGGACAGAAATAAGGTAGGAGGAAAATTCTTTTTTGATGATATTCCCCAGCATGTTAGCTGTATTTGTTTCAATTTTGTGGTGACAGCATAAAGTATCCAAAAGTTACAGTATTTTGTAACAAAATAGGCCTTTTTTTAGCTCTTGACTCCCTGAAGGCATTTTAAAAACTGTTGTTTTCTGAGTGCCATACACAAAAATAATGACTCATAACTCCAAGACTGTAGCAAGGAGAGTCAAAAGGTAGGCATTGTTTGATAGAAATCTTTCTATATTTTTAGGGGGGAAAAACTTTGCATTTAAATATTCTCATTTTGAGAAATAGGTGATAAAATGGGAACTTTTTCATATTCTTATTTGACATTCAATATCTCATGAAATAAATAAGGTAAGAGAGAAAAAAAATGTACATATGTGCTGTATGTGAATTACATTTTGTGGTGATATCATGAAGTAATCAAAAGTTACAGCATTTGGAACCAAGGTAGCCTTTCTCTTAGCCCTTTACAGTTTTGAAATTGTTGTTTTGAATTTAAAGTAATGCCTCACTCAAGTTTAGTCAAAGCCCCAAACAATTATACTTGTTTTATTCTACTCGATGAGACCTTTCAAATGACATATGACACATGACTATCTGAGCTGTATGTTTCTGACATATTAGAGTACATGGCACAAAAAATGTTTTCCCTAAATTATGAAAACATTTTTTTCGATGTATCCGCATATAACTCAGCACTACTTCGGAGTTAATCAAAGTGGCTACATGCATTGTAAAGTTCAGACTCCAAGCTTTCAAATTACACCTATTACACCTATTTTGTGTTGATCAATGCATTGATTTTGAAAAATATGATTATTAATTTTTTCTTTGCTAGGGGGCGCACACTCCTAAACCGGTGGTACACTCCGGTTTAGAGGAAATAGGCAGCACTAGTTAGGAGTTGATCAAAATGGTTGGATGCATTCGAAAGCTGAATTTCTAAGCTTTAAAATGATACCTAATTATTAAAAAAAGTTATATAAAAGATAAAATACACAGAAATATTCTAGGTTTTACATTCTGCTTGCCAAGTGTTCAATGGAGCTCTGTAACTGATTTCTTCAATTCATGGGTTTAGGTATTATTTACACACGAAAGACACTGTCAAAGACAGATTGTTTTTGGACTCATTTGAATCACGAGAATCTGCTGTAAATAATGATATGCCATTTTCCACGATCGGAACATGTTTCATGAAATGACAAGCGTATAAATCCATGAGAAAGTTACACCATGTGTGCATTTGGGGTTTTATGTGTTATAACTCAATGACAAATATCTTTAGATCTAAATGACAGATTATGGTATCATTTTAAATAGGAGAATTTTCTGAAAATAATTTCGTGCCATTTTCCACAATCTATGCATGTTTCTTGAAGTTATGAATGAAAATGTAACCTATATTTTACTTAATTTAATGGTTTAATGTGTGTGATAACATCATAAGGAATATCTTTAGATCTAATGAACAAATGCCATCGGACGATGTCTACAGTGAAACATTGTGATGGACGATGATATCGGGGGGCGGGGTTAGGGGGTGTGCCCGAAGCGTGAATCCATATGCAGAAAGGCATGGAAAACAAATAATGTGTTCTACGGAGCCACTAAAGGGACATGGTTAGCCGCTTGCTAGCGGTAGACTATTACATTACAGTACATGAAAGTTCACTTACCACATACACAGAGTAAGGCGATATGACTGATAGGACAATGGCGAATGATTTGCAGATACTGAGCACCACTGACAAATATCTAATCTTGTAAAATGTGTGGTAGGTACTGCCGCTCCGTAGTATACAGTCCTTGTGATCATGAATCTCGAAAGTAAAAGTAAAAAGAGAGCGCGCATTCGAAAGCGGTTTCAATGCCCGCAATTTAGTATAATTACCCAACGATATATTTGCGAGAGAAAGTATTGAAATATTTTTTTTATCCTCCCATCTCGTAGGCTTTATTCCCTTTAGGGGTTCTGTAGTACACTTAATTTCCTTTCCAAACATGGTATTGGGATGCGGTGGGGGGTATGGGGGGGATCACGATGCCGGCTCAACATCGTGTTGTCTGTCAGCCATCGGCGATGGACGATGGCATCGTCTATCAGCCCAACCCTAGTTTGGGCTCCTTTTAATTGGGAGCATTTTCTAAAAATAATGACGTGCAATTTTACATGATGTATGCATGTTTCGTGAAGTTACAAATAAAAGCGCAAAGTGAAATTACAGTTGTTTATTCTGCTGCGCCTCAAGCGCGCCTGTCTGGTTTCATGTGTTACAGCTGAATGAAATCTTTCGATCTGATCGACCCCAGCAGGCACACAACATCATAAGACGTTGATATTTGTTTAAATTTCGGTTGCGATGACGGGTGACCAAAATTCAATGTTAAGTCAACATCAAATAGACATCAAATATTGACGTCAACCCGATTTTCATTTTCAACCAAAATGCATCATCTGTCTGACGTCGTGTCCAACATCAATCTGACGTTACATAGACGTCCGGTGCCTGCTGGGACGGATTATGGTAAATTTGGGCTCTTTTTAAATCGGGAGAATTTTTTTGTGTGAAATAATGACGTGCAGTTTTCCACGATCTATGCATGTTTCGTGAAGCTACGAATAAAAATGCAACCTGAAGCATAGAGCTGTTTTTCTTTGCAGCGCTTCAGTGCGCCTGTCTGGTTTCATGTGTTACATCTCTATGAACAAAATCTTTCGATCTGATCAACGGATTATGGTAAATTTGGGCTCTTTTTAATTGGGAGAATTTTCTGAAAATAATTCTGTGCGGTTTTTCAAGATCTATGCATGTTTCGTGAAGTTATGAGCTAAAAACTGCACAGGACTGCAACCTCTGATTTATTTGCTAAGCTACATGTCCTAATTCTGTTTTATGTGTTATAGCTCTATGAGTGATATCTTTAGATCTGAACGATGGATTATGGTGAGTTTGGGCTCTTTTTAATCGGGAGAATTTTCTGCAAATAATAGGAATTAATGACGAATAATGATGTGCGTTTCTATGATATATGCATGTTTTATGAAGTTACGAGCGAAAAACGCTACATGACAGCTACCTTATTTTTTTATAAAGCTAACACACTGTGCAGTTTTATGTGTGTTATAAATTCTTGAGGAATATCTTTAGATATAAATGACGGATTATAGTGATTTAGAGCTCATTTTAATCAGGAGAATCTGCTCTAAAAAAATGTCCACGATCTGAGCAAGTTACAAGCAAAATGGTGACATCAATATATTCTTTTCATATGGATCTGGGGGTGACTTCTTGTACAAAAACTCGCTCCAGTTTATTCAAAGCCCCAAACATACGCTTGTTTTATTCTACTCGATGAGACCTTTCAAATGACATATGACACATGACATGACTATCTGAGCATTATGATGTTTTTGACATATTAGAGTAAATGGCACAAAAAAACGTTGTAAATTTTTTTCTTTTTTTTCATTTATAAACAAATAACTTGGCACTACTTTGGAGTTAATCAAAGTGGCTACATGCATTGTAAAGCAGACTCTAAGCTTTCAAATGATATACATTTTTTGTTGATCAAGGCAGTGGTTTGAAAAATATGATTAGTAATATTTTCACGGAGGGGGGGTGTCCCACCCACGGTACACTCCGGTTTAGAGTGCAAATCTATTCTAAATCTTTTTTTTTTTTCAAGAATAGAATTAGAATAGAGAGCGCTAGAGTTAGAGTGCCAAATAAAGATGGAAGAGATGTGTTTTTAGTAAATGACAGATTATGGTATCATTTTAAATAGGAGAATTTTCTGAAAATAATTTCGTGCCATTTTCCACAATCTATGCATGTTTCTTGAAGTTATGAATGAAAATGTAACCTATATTTTACTTAATTTAATGGTTTAATGTGTGTGATAACATCATAAGGAATATCTTTAGATCTAATGAACAAATGCCATCGGACGATGTCTACAGTGAAACATTGTGATGGACGATGATATCGGGGGGCGGGGTTAGGGGGTGTGCCCGAAGCGTGAATCCATATGCAGAAAGGCATGGAAAACAAATAATGTGTTCTACGGAGCCACTAAAGGGACATGGTTAGCCGCTTGCTAGCGGTAGACTATTACATTACAGTACATGAAAGTTCACTTACCACATACACAGAGTAAGGCGATATGACTGATAGGACAATGGCGAATGATTTGCAGATACTGAGCACCACTGACAAATATCTAATCTTGTAAAATGTGTGGTAGGTACTGCCGCTCCGTAGTATACAGTCCTTGTGATCATGAATCTCGAAAGTAAAAGTAAAAAGAGAGCGCGCATTCGAAAGCGGTTTCAATGCCCGCAATTTAGTATAATTACCCAACGATATATTTGCGAGAGAAAGTATTGAAATATTTTTTTTATCCTCCCATCTCGTAGGCTTTATTCCCTTTAGGGGTTCTGTAGTACACTTAATTTCCTTTCCAAACATGGTATTGGGATGCGGTGGGGGGTATGGGGGGGATCACGATGCCGGCTCAACATCGTGTTGTCTGTCAGCCATCGGCGATGGACGATGGCATCGTCTATCAGCCCAACCCTAGTTTGGGCTCCTTTTAATTGGGAGCATTTTCTAAAAATAATGACGTGCAATTTTACATGATGTATGCATGTTTCGTGAAGTTACAAATAAAAGCGCAAAGTGAAATTACAGTTGTTTATTCTGCTGCGCCTCAAGCGCGCCTGTCTGGTTTCATGTGTTACAGCTGAATGAAATCTTTCGATCTGATCGACCCCAGCAGGCACACAACATCATAAGACGTTGATATTTGTTTAAATTTCGGTTGCGATGACGGGTGACCAAAATTCAATGTTAAGTCAACATCAAATAGACATCAAATATTGACGTCAACCCGATTTTCATTTTCAACCAAAATGCATCATCTGTCTGACGTCGTGTCCAACATCAATCTGACGTTACATAGACGTCCGGTGCCTGCTGGGACGGATTATGGTAAATTTGGGCTCTTTTTAAATCGGGAGAATTTTTTTGTGTGAAATAATGACGTGCAGTTTTCCACGATCTATGCATGTTTCGTGAAGCTACGAATAAAAATGCAACCTGAAGCATAGAGCTGTTTTTCTTTGCAGCGCTTCAGTGCGCCTGTCTGGTTTCATGTGTTACATCTCTATGAACAAAATCTTTCGATCTGATCAACGGATTATGGTAAATTTGGGCTCTTTTTAATTGGGAGAATTTTCTGAAAATAATTCTGTGCGGTTTTTCAAGATCTATGCATGTTTCGTGAAGTTATGAGCTAAAAACTGCACAGGACTGCAACCTCTGATTTATTTGCTAAGCTACATGTCCTAATTCTGTTTTATGTGTTATAGCTCTATGAGTGATATCTTTAGATCTGAACGATGGATTATGGTGAGTTTGGGCTCTTTTTAATCGGGAGAATTTTCTGCAAATAATAGGAATTAATGACGAATAATGATGTGCGTTTCTATGATATATGCATGTTTTATGAAGTTACGAGCGAAAAACGCTACATGACAGCTACCTTATTTTTTTATAAAGCTAACACACTGTGCAGTTTTATGTGTGTTATAAATTCTTGAGGAATATCTTTAGATATAAATGACGGATTATAGTGATTTAGAGCTCATTTTAATCAGGAGAATCTGCTCTAAAAAAATGTCCACGATCTGAGCAAGTTACAAGCAAAATGGTGACATCAATATATTCTTTTCATATGGATCTGGGGGTGACTTCTTGTACAAAAACTCGCTCCAGTTTATTCAAAGCCCCAAACATACGCTTGTTTTATTCTACTCGATGAGACCTTTCAAATGACATATGACACATGACATGACTATCTGAGCATTATGATGTTTTTGACATATTAGAGTAAATGGCACAAAAAAACGTTGTAAATTTTTTTCTTTTTTTTCATTTATAAACAAATAACTTGGCACTACTTTGGAGTTAATCAAAGTGGCTACATGCATTGTAAAGCAGACTCTAAGCTTTCAAATGATATACATTTTTTGTTGATCAAGGCAGTGGTTTGAAAAATATGATTAGTAATATTTTCACGGAGGGGGGGTGTCCCACCCACGGTACACTCCGGTTTAGAGTGCAAATCTATTCTAAATCTTTTTTTTTTTTCAAGAATAGAATTAGAATAGAGAGCGCTAGAGTTAGAGTGCCAAATAAAGATGGAAGAGATGTGTTTTTAGCCGATTCTTGAAGATGGCTAAGGACTCTAAGGAATTTCCCTTTCATTTAGTTTTCAAATTAAATGAATTAAAATTTAATAAATGTTGTAAAATATAAAGTTTGGGGTCAGTAAGTATGAGTAAGAGTATGGTTTTCATAAGAACAATAAGTAGCACAACTGTTTCCAGCATACTAATAATAAGAAAGCACCAAATCAGCATTTTAGAATGATTTCACAAAAAAAATGAAAAACATAACTGCTGAAAAAAGATGTGCATTGCTATGCTCTATGGGCACTAGAAGAGTGTGTTTTGGGACAAGTGTGTGTGTGAGGGACAAAACTCACTTATAAAGAACAGGACGATCCTGGAGAGATTCCATAGCTTGACTCAACACGGGAGAAATATCACATGTTTCCTGAGTCAACCCTCTGCACTCATCTACAGACACCAAAGACAGACAAAGAAACATCTATAAGGCCTCCAATAATACTAAAACGCATAAATAACTTATAAATTTTTTTTTATTATGTAACTAAAACATAGTACTAAAGTACTAAAATCATCATGTAAAACAGGAGTGTCATTGGTCGTTCTGTAAGCTATGAGTCAGTTTTCTGTTTCACATTCTCTGGCAGCAGCAACTGTGCTTATATTCCAGAAACTTCTCGCCTCCGCTGTGTGTGTGTGTGTGTGTGTGTCTGTGTAAGGTCCAGAGCACACACACTCACTCTGAGCCCAGCGATAGAGCTGCTCGTATGCAGTCTCCTGTAACACAGCCATCTGCTCCATGATCTCCAGCCTGCAGTAAAGCACAGACATCACTGAACATCTACATGCAAAAAGTCTGTGAGAATCAAGATGGTTAATTCTTATATTTTCTTGTATTTTTAGTACATTTCTAATCTACTCTGTTCTATTTAATTCTATTCTAATCTATTCTCTCTCACCCTGCCGTTTGCTGGTTAGTCCTCAGTAAGACCTTCACATCTTCATGGATGTTCTTCACACGGTTCAGTGCTCTGAAGAAGTCCTGCACAGTACACACACAGTTCACACAAACATTAGAGATGATTCTGTCTGAACTTATTTTTGAATTAGTTGGCATGGGATGATTTAATTTGTGAGTTTTATTGGTGTCATGTAACACTACAAAAATGTTTCAATATCGAGCTGAGAATTTTTTTAAAATGGGAAGATAAATTAAAATATCTTTACGTTTTTATTATTACTTTTTAAATTATCTTTTAGGATGAATATAATGTTGCCAATCAAATCTCATGGTTCATTTACGTGCTTTGGTTCTCAATTCAAATTTCATGGGCAATGACAAGCAGTTTTTTTGTATGATAACATGAGGTTACCTCAGTGATGGGACCATCTCGTGCGGAACGTAATGTTGCCATCTCAGTGGCAGACAGCTGGAACTTTGACAGGAATGCCTGGGCCACCTGAGCTCGAACCTCCAACCGTTGACTAAAGAGAGAAGGTTTAATAATCATTTTAATAGGTTTAATAATAATAATAATAATAATTTGTTACATTTAAGCGCTTTACATAGAAAGGGGGAATCTTCTCAGCCACCACCAATGTGCAGCATCCACCTGGATGATGCGAAGGCAGTCATATTGCACCAGAACGCCCACCACACACCAGCTTATTGGTGGAGAGGAGACAGAGTGATGAAGCCAATCAGTAGATATGGGGATGATTAGGAGGCCATAATGATGGACATGAGGATGGAATGGGTGAATTTGGTCAGGATGCTGGGATTACACCTCTACTCTTTTTCAAAGGACATCCTGGGACTGACCACAGAGAGTCAGGACCTCAGTTTAACGTCTCATCCAAAGGACGGTGCTTTTTGACAGTATAGTGTCCCCATCACTATACTGGGGCGCTAGGACCCACACAGACTGCAGGCTGAGCACCCCCTGCTGGCCTCACTAGCACTTCTTCCAGCAGTGACCTAGTTTTCCCAGGAGGACTCTCATCCAGATAATGACCAGGCTCAGCCCTGCTTAGCTTCAGTGGGCAAGCAGTCTTGGCTTGAGCTTGGGTGATATGACTGCCTACATAAACATATAAATTCAAATAACAGTATACGCACACACTTATATACATACAAAAATAGAAATTTTTTTCCAAAGCAACTTTCCTGAGTCAACCACTAGATGGCACCAAAGCTCTTGTCAAAACTACAACCCATATTCACACTTCAAATTCCTGAAATAAACATATTACTAGTCTTTCGCCCAACATAACACTATTAGGAAAGAGAACTGTAAAAGGAATTGTAGAACACTAAAACAAGGAAAGATAGCTCGAGGCAACATTATTAGATCAAGAACATCTATAAAGCATGATGACATCAGAACAATAGCAGTCATGTCCTCAGAGAGCAACTCGCTGCAGATTCAGCCCTCTTTCATTTCTTCACTTTCCTCTCACCACCTACCAGCACTAAGAACATGTATTTATTTTGTGGAGCTGCTCTCTTAGTTAATGTTAAAGTAATACTAATGAAAGATAATACATGTAATGACATAAAACATCACTATACGATTAATAGAAGAAAAAAAAATAATAATAAAAAAAACCTTTGACATTTTGCAATAAAGTACTCCATCCTTTTGACCTAGTGAGATTTTGAACCTGCGGCGTGTAGCATTTTTGAGCGAATCCTTCAGCCAGGCAACTGGTTCAGTACATTAAAAGTTTCGAAAAGCTTAATCTTTTTCTCAATTTGTTTGAGAAAAAAAAAATAGAGCTTCCCTATTTTCTGCCTTGTTTGGGGAAAGCTACAGAGGGCATGGTGATGGTTGAAAAAAAAAAAAGAGGTGTCAAATACACACAATTATGTCATGTTAAATAAGCCTTTTGTATCTGAAAAACTTTATCTTTGTTCTATTGTATTTGTCCTATTTCTTTTAATTTGAATTTTATTTTTGTTTTTATTTTTAATAAAATGAAATAAAACAAAACTATATTGTGATATTTCACAACACAATATATGCTTCAAACAAAGCTTCACATTGTTTCACATGCTCTGCAGATACAGTCAGTTACAATCAGAAAATGCAAAGAAAAATGTAAAAAGTTAACATGCAAAGAATCTGATGACAGGGACAACTGCTAAAATCGGACAAAAACCTCGCCAATAAACATCAAGCATATTATTCCTAAGACACCAACAACTATAGTAGCTCAAACATTTGTAAAGTAGTGTATTTGTAGTGGCATTTGCTCTGTAAATCTATCTTATCCTCCAATAACTACTAACTGCTCTAAGAAAGTGCGGCTTGACTTTTTGAACTTCGCACACTTTAATGTTCGTTCACTGAACATTAAGCTGCACGACTGCACTACTTCACGACATCATCTTGGACAAAAAACTTGATTTCTTCTGTATTTGTGAAACTTGGCATCAGCAAAATGACTTTCTAAATCTTAATTTGATTACTCCATCTGATTATATATACATCGATAGACCACGGCTAACTCGGAAAGGAGGTGGCCTTGCTGTTATTTTCAGATCGGATGTATCTGTAACTGAAATTGCCACTCTTAGTGTAACATCATTTGAGTGTATAAAAAATCAAGCTTAACAGTTCACAAGTTTATGTATGATGAACATTTAATTCAGTACAGTGAGGCCCTTAAGGTGGCTAGAGCTGAATATCTTATAATAGCTTATAATAATATTATTCGCGTATTATAAGTGATGATGCTGGAAATCCAAACAATATTTTTAAGACTATTAACAACATTTTAAAACCAAACAAGTCACCCACATGTTCTTCTGTTCAGCAGTGTAATAAATTTCTTAACTTTTTTGAGGATAAAATTGAATCTATTTATAGGTCTATTGGTTCTCTCCCTAGTTCTGTGCTTCAGGTGGTTCTTCCACCAAGTATTCCTGTGGTTCTGTTCTCTAGTTTTGCAACAATTACCACTGATGACATCTCAAAACTAGTGTTGACAATGAATTCAACCACTTGTATTCTTGACACCGTTCCAACTACTGTTCTAAAGGGGTGTCTGTCGACAATCAGTCCCCTCATATTAAATATTGTTAACATTTCTCTTATTACTGGGATTGTTCCATGTGAACTTAAGGTTGCAGCTATCACGCCAGTCCCTAAAAAGCCTGGATGTGATACCTCTGATCTGACAAATTATAGGCCCATTTAAAATCTTCCTTTCCTGGCTAAAGTCCTGGAACGTGTTGTTTTGGCACAATTACATTCTCATTTGTCATTAAACAACCTTTTAGAGCCTTTCCAATCTGGGTTTAGGACGGAGCACAGTACTGAGACCGCCTTGGTTCGCATTATGAATGACCTCCTGGTCTCAGCTGACTCTGGTGCCTCTACCATTTTGGTTTTGTTAGACCTGAGTGCAGCATTTGACACAGTATGTCACTCTATATTACTTGATAGATTAAAGAGTTGGCTTGGTATCTCTGGCACTGTGCTTGAATGGTTCAGATCCTACCTTACAAATAGATCACAGTTTGTTGCTCTGGGAAATAACAAATCAGATATTGGTCAGGTCCAATATGGTGTCCCTCAGGGTTCTGTTTCGGGGCCCATATTATTTAGCATTTATATACTTCCTCTGGGGCAAATCATTAGAAACATGGTCTTGGGTATAATTTTTATGCTGACGATACCCAAATATACATCAGTTCAAAGTCCGATGTTACAGTTAGTTCTGCAATCCTTTCTGAATGTTTGCAGGACATAAAAGTATGGATGCTTCACAACTTTCTAAGATTAAATAGCTCTAAGACTGAGGCTCTTCTTAATGGTACACCACTAGCCATCCGCAAATGTAGCAGTCAAATGTAGCTGACATTGGATAACAGCTCTGTACAGCCGTCTATACAAGCTTACTAACCTTGGTGTGATATTTGATGTTAATTTGACAATGGAGGCTCACATTAGGAGTGTTACTAAATCAGCATTTTTTTAGGCCTTTTCTTTCTACACCTGACATTGAAAGGCTCATCCATGCTTTTATCACTTCAAGAATTGATTACTGCAATTCTCTCTACATTGGCTTATCAGCTAAATCTATCAAACGGTTACAATATATTCAGAACTCAGCAGCGCGTGTTCTCACTCACACAGCCTCAAGGCAGCACATCAGTGGTGTCCTCTGTAATTTGCACTGGCTTCCAGTTCAATCGCATATTGAGTTTAAAACGCTTGTTTTAACCTATAAAGCTGCGCATGAATTGGCTCTTTCTTATGTTTGTGATTAAGTTACCCCTTACATGCCTTCTCATCCTCTTCGTTCTGCTGATTCTCTTCTTCTCTATCAGCCCCACTTCAGATTAAAAACTATGGGACAGAGAGCTTTCTCTCGTGCCGCTCCGAGGTTATGGAATGCGCTTCCTTTAAACATTCGAAGTGCTCATACACTAAGTACTTTTAAGAAACTGTTGAAAACCCACCTTTTTAAAATGGTCTATTATGATTAAGTTGTATTTATATGTGACATTGTTGTAGCGCTTTGGGTTGAGAAAAGCGCATTATAAATAAAATGTATTATTATTATTATTATTTATAAGTAACATTAACATGGCAGCATTGGAGCCCTCATTTCATATTCAAGAAATTAGCAAACACTCTGTAGTCTGAGGGCATATTCAATCATTCTCTCTGTACGATGTTCCCTCAGTAAATACATAATGTAACCTTAACTCTCCTCATGGCTATGAGCTTGTAACAATGTTTAACATGCTAAAGGAAACATGTAAACATGCAGGGAATGCGTTTAATCGTGTGGGCTTGCTTTGGGATCATATTGGCTGTTTCCAGTGTCAATATGGAATATGATTAGCTTTAGGTCAGGGGAAAGATATCTGACCTAAAATATTTGAACAATGAGAACATATGAAAGATGCATTAAATGGCTGTAATTCCCTGCTTACACAATGTTTACCTCTGCAGGCTGTGTGTTTGTCTGAGGGATGTCATAAATGTCAGAGAATATGTAAATTACAAGCCAAAGACAAAGAGACTAGATTGCTGAAAAAGAAAACTGAAATTGTAGGCATCCATAAGGAACAGTTCAGCTAAAGATGAAACTTCTGTCATAGTGTTATTTATATACTATTCTATTTATTAATATTTTAAATTAGCTTCTATTATTATAGCTTTCATTACTGTTTGTTGACTTGAACCAACAAGGCAAAAAATTCCCTGCTAAAACTCCACCTATGCTAAGTGATAGATTTTAGCTTAATCTATCGCAGTTAACTAAAAGGTGACAACTTTGGGGCACTGTTTATGTTGTACCTACAATAATTGCAGAACTTAATTATCAAATGTGGTTTTTTTTCCTTTTAGAAACTGCATTCAAAATCCATTTGGCTGTGGAAAATATGACTGATAAATATGCAGACAGTTTTGTGAACTTATGGCTCAGATGAGCATGAGTGACTTCATCAGACACCAAACTGTGATGAAGGATTGTGTTTTGTCAATCATCCTCTGAATCCTCCTCATGAGCTATTAATGAGAACTTCTGGTCCCAAAAGATCACTGCAGAACCACAGGATGGCACAGAAGAAGAAAAATCAAAGTGAACTGAAAAAAGGGTGAAACTATCCCACAAGTCAAGAAATATAACTATAAAAAAAGCACAAAGTCACAGATGAAAACCTAAGAGCAGTCTGTAAAGCTCAGAATTTAGGCATATAATTGTTTCAGTACTCACAGTCAATGAGCCATGATTTTCTGCTCAACTATTCTCTACAGCACCATGGTAAAAGAAATGTTCTTTCTGTGACCAACCTTTAGAAATCAAGAAGAACAGAATGAAACCGTTTAGTCAAATGTAAAAAAAAATTATTAGCTGCATTAAATGTAATGGTGTTTGTTACGAGCCCCTGCTCTTTCTTTCTTTTTTTCTTTCCTGAGTATAGCTGCTAATTGGATGGGGGCGGAGACTATTACAAACACCTGAGGCCTCTGGTTATTTAAGAGCTGCTGGTGGCACTTCAATGACGGCTTGCCCTGGGAACTCGGTTTTTGTGTTTGCGTTTGGTCTTGTTTTTCCTTATTCTCTTTTGTTTTAGGATGGTGATAGATAGATGGGGGGGGGTTCTGGACTCCTTTTTAATGGTTAAATTACATTTTATTAATCAAAAATCATGTCTAATTAATTAAAATCATAAAACTTAAACAATTTAACATCAATTTATTAAAAGTTTAACAAATATTACGTTTAGGGCCCTATGAAATGTTTTATTTGTAACCAAATTCTGTTTTAGCATGTCTAATTTGAAAGCATAAAACAAGTTTCATTTATTCTTACAATAGCCTTATGATTTTTTTGCTCAGAAATTATGTGTTGTGTATTTACATTTAGTTTTAAGGCATAAAATATTCATTTAATCTATCTTTTAAGTAATGAAAATTAGACAAATTAAATTTTTTGGAAAATAAAGGTAATTTAATATTACAATTAAAACATTGAAGAAGTATTGAATGCTTATTCCTTAAAAATAAGGTTTTAATAATTTTAGTAGTAGTAGTAGCAGTCTGTTACATACATTCTACTCAACAATAGTAATATATTTCTGCCAATGCACTCAAGTTAAACCAAACTTTTATTTTGATGGGTTGCCATGAATACCATTACATTTCTGTGTGTGTATGACATGATGATAGTTTTACTGAAATGAAACGGTCAAATGCTGATGAAGTGACTCTCAGAGCAGTTCTGGAGATGTTGTTCATGTATTTATGTCCTCATTAGTGAGACTACAGACGCTAATATAAATGACTTCTGTTGTGATCTGGTGCTATAGAGAAAATGTAATTAAATAAAATTAACTTGACCTTCAAAGGGGGCGGGGGAGGGGGGACGCCCCCCTAAAATAATGGCAGGGGAAACACTGTGTTTGACCTCACCATCGTGGCGATTAGGGTTTAGTTGGGCTCTTGACCCTTCACTTTATAATGCTAGTTCGTCTGGTTGTTGTAACTGTGTTTGTAAAGCATATTTGTTATAGCAAGAAGTAATGTGTGTCTGAAAGATGCGGTAGTTTTAAGCTATTTTTATTTATTTGAACTTCAAAGCCTTTAAAACTAAAAAAGCCTAAGACATGAATCAGGACATGACTCTCAACAATGGTAACAATCAAAAGCTTCATGCTGCAATGCATGCTGGGTACCAGCACAGGACAAAACTCAAAAACCCAGCATGCATTGCGACATGAATAAATTATGCAGCTGAATTGTCCACTTATTTTCTTTAATACTTACTAGGTGCTTTTATTTTTGCTTTTGTGTTAAGTTTTTTGTAGCGTGTTTTGTGATGTTCAGAGTTGATCTGTTTATACATTTGTTTGATTGTCACCATTGTTGAGATTCAAACGCTGATTCATCATGAGTGTGTTTCATAACATATTAGAGCTTTTTTTTTTGAGTGATGTGTGTGATCTTTCATAATAGCCTACTTGTTCTTTTGCTCTAATATGTTACCATAACATCACTTTGGTACGAAAAGAGACTCTGGACAAAATCAGTGAACCTGTTTTTTAAAGATGGTTATGTCATTTGCAAATCATAATCAACAGCATTACATATTGTGCCTTGGCCCTTTTTTACCACAACAAATGTGCTGAAAAACACAATGGTTATAGCAGCCAAATAATAATAATGTTCAAAAGTCAAGGTTCAAGATCCCAACTAAAGCAAACACTGATCTCCATCATGGTAGTGTCCGAAAACAACAACATCTAAACCTCTGTTAATTTTCAATAAGCACTTCTGTACACATCTGACAGAAATAGCATCAGTCTGGTTAGTAATGTGAAGCTGGTGATGCTGTTTTAGAAGTTGTTTAATCAGATCTTGAGAGATTCAATGTTTTTTATTTCAGTTGATTTCATCTAAGGCTGTGGCTGAAGTCAGTTGTAGTTCTTGTGTTTCTCTTTCATTCAGTGATTCTGCTTGTTAACAGCAGGTGTTCATCACTAATGCACAATCACTTAATCACAGAATGATCTCATTAACTTCAGCACTGCTTCACTCTGAAGTGTGGACACATTATAAGTGTTCATTTAAAACTGAGGATTTTGTTGTGGGGTTAAAGGGTTAAAAATGTCAGATGGAAAAAAAACAGCATGAAATGTAATTTAACAGTAATAAACTGTAAATATTTTACGGCCACAAACTGTATAAAAGCATGGTTGCCAGTAAATACTGTAACTGTTTTTCTACAGTTTGTTGCCGTTAAGTCAAGGGAAAAAAACAGCAATATACTGTAAAACGTAAGAGTCAGATTTACAAAATGAAAAAAGTTAATTTGACTGAAATATTTGTGAACATCCATAGAAAAAAAAGTTATGCAAAGTCATGAACTGATAAGGAGAGTAAATATTGAACTGAACTGCATTATTGTGTTTTGGCACAAGAGAGATCTGTTAGTTTAATGTAGTTTTGTGGGTCACCATTGTGCTGGAGAGTAGAGCCTGTGCTTCAGTCAATGATGAGCCACAAACACGGATGCTCAGCTGCTTTATTTAAAGGCAGTAACTGTGGAGTTGCTGATACAGTAATGATCTCTTTGTTACTTCATCTCACACATGTGTGCTATAGCTAACAGTGAACTGCAACGATTTGAGTTAAAGTCATGGTTTTAGTTATTTTGCTGTTATACATTAAGTGTTTGCAGTTTTATACTAAGAAATACTCCTTCTCAGTGGACTCAAATTAAATAAGTTCACAGTTCTAACATCGTATGAATGCTAGTTTTTAAACTAACTCTTTGAAGCAATGGGAGCGGAGTTAATTTCCATGGTAGAATTATGGTAAAACACTGTAAAAATTAAGAGTTGTAAATTAACGGTTGAGAGCTGTAAATTAACAGTACCTTACTGGCAACCCTGCTGCCAGTAAATTACTGTTATTTAACGCCACAATTTTTTACAGTGAAACAAATAATTAAAATTATAAATAAATCAAATCAATCATCTGAGCCTGGTGACTGAAAGCAAGGCCACTCTCAATGATACTGAGCTCAAAGTTGATAGATAGTTTCACCACTATACAATACATTTATTTAATAATGTTTGTAAGCTTTATGATGCACCGCAATAACCTTGTTACCACCGAGAAAAACGGCTGATAAATGATGTTATGAATGATTGATGTCTGATCTGTTAACGCTGAAAGAACCATCCAAAGCGTGACTCGTTCCTCAGGCTAACACCTCCTCCAATCAAACCTACTGATTATCAAGCACAACATATTACAGAAAATGAATGGTGAAGACATTAATCAATGCTTCAACCCAGAATAACATCTGCAGAAGCCCGGAACACAATGCAGCAGGCTTGCCTACTTATTGACTTTCATTTAATTGCTGTGTATGGGAGTGCATTAAAGACAGAGAACATTTGTGTGAGTTGGTAATAAGGTCCCAGCTTAATTAGCACAATCAGATAACGGGCCCTTCGTATATCAGAATTTTCACTGCAAGTCTCCACTTACAGCAATATCACTACCAAAGAAAGGGACATCAAATTAAAAACCCTATTTTATCAAATGACTAAAATGATCCCTTTAGAAACCAGGACAACAAAACAAGGTTTAGACAAAACTAAAAATGTTACAATGATACAATCCATCATATGGGGTGCTGAGCACATCTGAGCACACAAGTCACTGATTGGACATGAACTGTTTAGCTTCCAAACAAAAATATTCACATATTTCTACACTCAATTGTGGACAACTGATCAGAAAAGCAAAGCAGATGTTGAACTGATATGAAACTGTGGGTATTCATGTAAGTTTAAAAGGACATTCATAAGACTTTAAGACAAAAAGTGGCTGTCAGAATATTTTCTACAACACTTCTCACATCTCAGTAACTCAAATGTCTCAAGAATTTCTATTTTAACAGGTTTCAACATCTAATAAGAATCTTCTCTTTAGTATTTAAAATTCTTCACTATGTGAAGTACAGTATAGAGTGATCCTGGATGAGCCCACTATTATTATTATTATTATTATTATTAATCTAAACATATAACCATCCAGCAAAACATTAATACACTTTCTGCACGTTATGCATAGTGTGATCCTGGACCAGCCCCATATTTTTCACTTCTTAATCCTCTAAAAGTGCTGTGGTGTAACAGGATGTTCATATAAAAAAATACAAAAAAATTATTACAAATGATTACATTTTTATGTTTGAGTTTAAAGACATTTTTGTTTATTTTTGTAAACCCTTAGAATTTTGTGTTGGGTTGCCACTTGATGTCCAGTATAAAATCGGGGTGCAAATCCAGTTGAGAAACCCTGGTTTAGAACATTGTTTCTCTGAAAAGTTATATCGTACTGAACTATCTGCTGCTGTGTGTGTGTGTGTGTCTGAATGCTATTTTACATTAATATTTTGACAATTTCTTTTCTCAAATCTTCACTCATGCCCATGTTCACAGTTTTTTCAGGGTTTTTAAACGTTTCTTCCTTTGGAACATCGGGATGTTGTTGGCATATTAGACAAGAGATGGTTTCTGTCCTGCTTGTGTCCCACAGACCTCTGAAAGCGTAGAACGTAAATATGATGGCACATTAAATTAATATCATAAATGTGCAACTAGTGAACTAATGGCTTAAATGAAGGACTAATAGTTGACTAAGAAAATCTTTAGTTGGGGGCATTACATCTGATGCATCACGTCACTTCAGACTTTAGACAGGTGACAGCCTTCAGAATTATCACTTCCTGCCTCTTACTGAGAATGTCTCTCAACACCAACTAAAGCTTAAATGATATGAGGACGTGACAATGAGAGGGAGTGATGAAGGTTGTGGAAAAACAATTCTGCCAGGTGTTGGTCTGTTTGCTTGTCCTTAAGTTGAAGCTTTCATTGCTGTCGCAAACTCATGTCTGCCATCACAAACAATTAGATATTTGTAGTTATTTTAAATTAAACAGTCCAAATATGACACTCACATTTCCACTGACATCAAAGTACTCCCAACATCTTTGGTACAAAAAAAACAAAACAAAAAACATCATGTTATGGCACAGCAAGGTTTAAGAAGCCAAAAATTGGTGGCGTGTGCAGGATGACATTATACATAATATGCAGCAAAGCACTGCAGAATAAAGAATCAAAACTTCATTAATTTATAATTTCTCTCACAAACTTCAGCCTCTACATCAATTACTTATTTTAGTTAGAAGAGCTATAAAAGCTAATAAATTTATGCATGTTGTAATACTCAACTCTTTTTGCAGGAAGTTTTGCAATACAATTTTCTCTTTTAATATCAGATACAGAAAGGTCATCTGGCAGGGTGATCTCCAGATTTAGAAAACTGCACACCAGCAGGTGTGTATTAATATTTGAGATCCTACTTTTGTCCTCTATGAAAGCATGACAAGTCATGTCCTGACCTGGCCCTTGCCCAGCTGTCCCTCTGGGGACAGACACGGTCAGGCAAGGCTAAAAAGCAGCCGGACAAGCAGGCACAATCCCATCTGTCTGATGAAAATGTCCCAACAGAACAGTAGGACAACATAAGGAGGAGGGACACTCTATATTCATAGAATACCGAATGTGATTCCATAGGGACAGTGCATTAAAACAGATATTTTTAGATGTAAAGTAAGTTCATCCTACACATTTTAGCATTTTAGTCTACCTAATGTTATTCAATCACAGTAACAATTTAGTTTTTCATAATCAATTTCCACTCTCTTGCTGATCCAGCAAGAGAATTGGGCAGTTTTTCGCTTCTGTACTATTCACATGCTGGAGATATAGTTCACATTACCACATCCTTCAAAATTAAAAAGGTTTCTGGACATTTATACAGAACACATTTTTGCGTTTAAAAATATGAGACACAGGGCAGTGGAAAGAAAATACAAAGATGTAGAGACTACTTTGAGAACTACTTTTTAAGATATCAGTGTCATGTGAGAGGTGCTGCAAAACACACAAGTAGTGGTCAACCAATATTGATTTTTTGATAGTCGATATTAAAGTAATATATGATATCACACCATTTAATAAACAAAAAAAAAGGTAAAAACACATGCTGTTCTGTACAGTGTTTATTTGTTTCCTATTGTATTAAGCTGTAAAAATTGCACTGTGTAAAAGAACATAACTGGAAATCAGTAAAAGAACAGACTTGACATCTGTGATGTGTCAGAGACTTTAGATATACAAAGACGGTGTACTCATATTACTTACGAATGGGACAACATACAACAGTTCCACCTTCTAAATAAAAGAACCATTCGCTATTGGTAAAGTCATCGTGTCACTGCAGCTGCCGATAGAAGCTCTGGTTGCTATAGAAACAGTCGGTGTCCTGAGACACGCTTAGGACTGCACAAGCACATTGGATAGTCTATCATGAAATATAAGAAAAATAGTATGACATTTTATAAGTAGGCTTGGTGAACAGCTTTGGAGATTTTGATTTTTTTTTCCCATCCGAAGACTAGCTGTACTTAGATGACTGAAATAGCTTCCCGAAAGAAGTTTCAAAGATGTGCAAATTACTTGCCTTAAGAGTGAAATGATTTGCCTTAAAGGAACTTTGTCTGTATTCGGGAAGCATGCCGTTGTTTTTTAGTAGATATCTCTTAGAGTAGATGTGACTGTAAGTTATAACAACTGTAAAAAAGAAGTGTATCATTCTCTTGTGGTAGGCTGATGCGATATAACTATGCTGTCAGATATGTGCAATCACTTGCATAGTGTGCATATTGTTAAGGCATATGGGTTGTTTATAAGCTTTTTACACAGCCTGTGTGTTGCCACATATGGCTTAGATTAGTAGCATAATCGAATTTCTGCCTGCATTATTGTCAATGGCCAGTCAGCAATTTTAATAAAATTATACTAACTTGGATGAAGTTGACAATAAACATCAAGATTTCAAACTGTGTATTCAGCATTACACAAAAGCCTACCATATGCATAATCTTACATTTTAAATGTGCAACATTATGTGAGCAAGGCAACAGTTGGCAACTGCCAGTGTCACAACTGTCATGAGATAAATGAGGATGTGCTCAAGTTACTGTCGGAGGAGTAATCGGAATACACTTTTTTAAAGTTATTTTTAATGTTATTGTTTTTATTGTTGCAGCATGTTTATTATGATTAATCTCCAACCACTGCACTCAAACCCAGAGTATATGACTCATTTAAGATAATTAAATCAGCAACTTTCAAATAATTAATGGGAAATATTGCATTTCTTTGGTTAAAAAAAGGTGGCCAGACTGTAGAATTATCACATAGACATACAGTAGGTTTGTGCACTTCTCTTTAAATCATGAAATATAACACCATACATCATATTTCGCAATTACATTGCACAATTTTTCTTTGTTTCATTGTAATCGAATAATTACTGTAAACTGTGGTTTGTGTGTTTAGATTAAGTGTCTGATGAACTGTTCATCAATAAATCAATAATCCCGTGCTATGGACACTGCCATTGATACTGGCTACAGTGGAAGTTACTTTACACTACTATTTGAAGCTTCCCCTTTTTGAATGCAGAAGTGTGATAAAAGCCTAGTTATTCAAATGTGTAAGTGATTGCTTGTGAATGTGAAAATATCAGTGAATTTTGTTAATCACTTTATAATTTGTATCTTTTTTTGTACATATTTTTTCTGTTACGCAATAAAGTTAAAGTGAATCACATTAAGTACGCACAAATGAAATGATGGAGCTTCATTTCTGTAAGCTATCTGTCAGCGCTTTGTTCAGAACGCAAGACAGAATACCTGCATAATGTTTGAAATGAAATTTGTATTTATGTAACATTTACTAAATGAGAAACAAATAATTAAAAAAAATTAATACTTGAAAAATATTTAACTATAAAAAAATTCTGCAATCCTATTTTAGTATTTTTCACAAAAAAAATTATAAAATAATAAATAAAGACAAGGTAGTGCTAGTTTCACATACAGCACATGGTGAATATGACGTGAACGTATAAGGGACAACTGGTTATAGCACATCAAGGGTTTAATGTTTGTCGAACCTGCATGTCTAGTAACAGCACAAACCTCCTGTTTCCATCCAATTTGCATGGACAGATGGACCGTCTCACACACACACACACACACGTTTTTAGGCAGGCTACAATTGCACACTTCAAAAGATCCCACAGCTGGAATCAACAAAGTTTGAAAGGTTTATTAGATATTCAAAGAATTGTTTAAATAATATATATCTGTATTTGATGATTGCTGATGGTAGATGAAAATAATTAAAATGTTTGCCTTTCTATTACTAATAATAAAAAAAGCAAATGCTATAATATTTTTTCGGATACTGTTTACTTTAACGACTCTATTAATGTATTAGACAGAACTGTTCAACAGAGACAGTATACTAATGAAGATGGAGAATGTGAGCTATGTGTGCTCAGACATTTCTGTTCACAGAGCTGTCAAAATAAAAGTTCTGCAACTGACACAATCAGCCAAAAAAAAAAAAATCGGCTGATGCTAATAATTAAAAAATGCATCGACCATATATCGACCTTGGCATTACATTGTCAACCACGAGACATGAGTACAACATCGAAGCACAGAGTTTAGCTCAATTAAGCACAACTGAACCAGCACATTTTATTGATTTATTTTTTTACTGTATAGATACTTCTAGGCAGGTGTATTGGGACAAATTGGAGCTAAAACGTCTCGGTTACGTACGTAGCCCTCGTTCCCTGATGGAGGGAACGGAGACGTTATGTCGTGATGACATAGGGGGTTCACTTGGGAGCCCAATCCTCTCTGACTTTAAGAGAAAATGCCAATTAAATTTGGCTAGTGGATTTTGCATACCTGAGCCACTTCTCATGCATACGGGTATAAATAGGCGACAGGTGCATCCACTCTTCAGGTTTTATGCCAAGGAGCCGAGAACTTGTCCCTGGCAACCAGCGATGGTTCGAGTTTGTGGCATGGGGATATAGCGTTTCCATTCCCTCCATCAGGGAAAGAGGGTTACATACGTAACCCAAGACGTTCCCTATCTGTCAGTCACTACGATTTATGTCGTGACGACATAGGGGGGTCCATGGAAAGCGCCACAACCTGAACCCTGTCACAACCCTGTAGCGCTGCAAATGTTCACAAGCAGCCGCATGTCAGACAAATGCTACACAAAGGTCATAACCTTCCCAATGCCCCAGAGCAAATTCGCTGACCTTGGTGCCCGCAGGGACCAAAAGGTGAGTACATCGCTGCTGGAGATAGCCAAGCCGCTGTTCCTATGACAGAAATGTTTTTCTTAAGAGAAGGGATTTCAACCTTCATGAAAGGTGCTTCATGCCTGTCCTGTTTGTTGTTTACAGCTTGGCAGTAACGAAGGGGAAGCGAGCCTTCCGGAGAAGGGCGCTATGGAGACCACATCCTGCCCGTAGGGAGGTATCATGTGGAGACACTGATATGGACTGACCCATGCCTGGAACACACGGGTTCACTGAGAGGGAAACCTTACCGTGGAAGAATACACATATGGGATCACCCACAGGAATTCAAGCCATATGGACACCTAGCCCAGTAAAGGGGCTGACCGGAAACCCGGCAAGCTAACAACGATACTGGGCCTGGCGTCAGACTGCTCTGCCCAATCTGACTGCCAGGAGTGCTGGAGGATACTCAACCAGGGTTCGCCGACTGGGGAACTTACTGGAGGAGGAAAAGGCGCTCACATCCCTGGGTGAGGAGGAATGGCGCAGCAAGCGTGACACCAACCGGCTCTTCCCGCCACTTACCTAACACACGGGAAGAAACCGGCTCAACGTGAAGACTTTAAAATCTTGCGAAGGTGTTTGGTGTCGCCCAGCCTGCAGCTCTACAGATGTCTGCCAAAGAGGCGCTGTGCGACCAGTGCATAGGAGGAGGCAACACTCCGTGTGGAGTGAGCCCACATCCCCAGGGGGCACGGCTTGCCTTGAGATTGGTAGGCCAAGGCGATGGCATCCACGATCCAGTGGGCCAACCTCTGCTTGGAGACAGCCTTCCCTTTCTGCTGACCTCCGTAGCAGACAAAGAGCTGCTCTGAGCTTCTGAAGCTCCGGGTGCGGTCCACGTATATGCGCAACACTTTTACAGGACACAGCAACGCCAAGACTGGATCTGCCTCCTCCGAGGGTAGTGCTTGCAGGTTCACCACCTGACCACGAAAGGGTGTGGTGGGAACCTTGGGCACGTATCCAGGCCGGGGTCTCAGGACAATGTGAGAGTAGGCCGGCCCGAACACAAGGCACCCTTCACTCACCGAAAATGCTTGGAGGTCCCCGACCCTCTTGATGGAAGTGAGCGCGGTCAGGAGCGGCTGTCTTAGCAGACAGAAACTTAAGCTCAACTGAGTCAAGCGGCTCAAAGGGATCCCTCTGAAGGCCAGCCAGGACAGTAGAGAGATCCCAGGAGGGCACCGGGGTGGCCTAGGAGAATTTAACCTTCTGGCACCCCTCAGGAACCTGACTATGTGATCGTGCTTTCCCAGGGACCGGCCGTCTACTGCATCGTGATGTGCTGCGATAGTAGCCACATACACTTTCATGGTGGAGGGTGACAGCCAATGCTCCAACCTTTCAGAGATACCAAGTTCCTGCCTCTGAAGGTACTCAGTTCAGCACTGACTGGGCATGCTCGCTGGTGAGCCACGTCATCATACTCACCGGCATATCAGGCTGCAAGCGAAGTCTCAAGAGAGCCACTGAACCTGGGAGGTCACCTGGCGAACTGAATCGCGTAGCCGAGTCGAACTGTCCGAATGAGCCAGCGGGACGGGTTGGGCAGCGCAAGCCACGTCTCCAAGCTCCGTACGAGTGGCACCAAAGGGACAATCGATGCACATGTGGTGGTGCAGCGGTGGGCAGTCATGCTTGATGGCACAGAAGGCATCGCATCCTGGCTTATCACAGCAGGACTCCCCTGGAGGGACTGGCCAGAGATGCGTGGAGAGGCAATGCGTCCCCAAGCTGCGATCTCTCAGGCGCTGGCGATAGGGAGCGTCGTGGGCGAGAGTGAGGAGGCAGCGCGTCGCTCACTGTCAGCCCACATGCCGTTGGACCAGCGGCGGAACAGAAAAAACACAAAACACAGGATCTCTGCCCGGCCCTCACCCGGGGGAAGGGGTGGCGCTGTCCTAGCCCATCTCCTGAGAAAGAGCAGCTTCCCACATCTCCGGGTTGTCCGTGTCAGGGCCGCTTTGTTGTCTTTCTAGAGGACTTGGGGGCCTGCGAGAGGCTCAACGCGCCGGCCTTGACCCTGTCTCAGCACGGTGGCAGACGGAGGATCACATCGGGGCAGGATGTGCTGGATCGCCTCAGTCTGTCTCTGTACTGCCGAGAACTGCTGGGCAAAGTCCTTGACAGTGTCGCCGAACAGGCCAACCTGCGAGATGGGAGCGTCAAGAAAACTAATATTGTCAACGTCTCTTATCTCAGCAAGTTTGAGCCAGAGATGGCGCTCTTGGGCCACTAATGTGGGCATCGCATTCCCGAGGGACCGCGCCATGACTTTCGTCGCCCGGAGGGCGAAGTTAGTCGCCGAACGCAGCTCCTGCATCAACCCCGGGTCGGTACTACCCTCGTGCATTTGTTTTAGTGCCTTGGCTTGGTGGACCTGCAGGATAGCCATGGCATGCAGGGCAGAGGAGGCTCGGCCCGCAGCACTGTAAGCTTTGGCGGTGAGAGCTATCTAGCTAGCTTACAGGCTTTGGACGGGAGAAGAGGACGATTCCTCCAAGTGGCACCGTTTTGCGGGCACAGGAGCACCGCAACCGGTCTCTCCACCTGGGGAATGTCAACATACCCCCTCGCCACGCCACCATCGAGGGTAGTGAGGACGGAGGAGGCAGACGAGTGGCTTCTGGCTGAAAAAGGGACCGTCCACGACTTCATCAGCTCCTCATGCACCTCCAGGAAAAAAGGCAGGAGCAGGAGAAGTTGTGAGCCACACCCTGCCCAGAAAGACCAATCATCCAGCCGCAAGGGCTCGGGACTGGGCAGTGTGTTCACCTCCAGCCCGATGATCACGGCTGCCCGGGCAAGCATGGCCGTCAGCTCCGGGTCCGATTGGGCGGTGGCGACAACACCCAAGGGGGGCAGCCCCGCCGAATCTTCATCCTCAGAGGACATCCCCCAATGCCACGATTGACATCCGAGTCTCCGGCGGCGCACCGAATGAAATGCTGGGACTGTCACGAGACTGACCAGCAAAATCACTCGGAAGTGAGAGGTCCGCGGGGACGTGCCCAGCGGAGAAGCTCTCACTGTGACCCTCAGATCTCCCAGAGCTCTAGCTGGCGGTTCCCTGATCGTGACAGGGAAACCAGGATGGGTAGAGACAGAGGGTGCAGCTCCGTTCCCTGTGAGGAGAGAGAGGTGAGATCGCAGTGAAGCCATGCTCATACGCTCACTATGAACGCATGAGTCATCCATGAACGCAGCTTCAGCATGTTGGATGCCCAGACACTGAAGACAACAATCATGTCCGTCAACAGAGGACAGGTAACGACCGCAACCAAGAGAACACGGACGGAACGGCATCTTTAAAAAGACGCGAACCGACCGTGATTTTCTCTTTTAGAGAAACGAAACAATTTTCAGTTGAAGTGCCCAGGGGAATCGCTGATGACAGGGACACAGCTGTTTGCACCATAGCGCCAACCAGGTACAGCTTCTTCCAGTCAGATGAGTAAAGGGCTTTGTGGAGATCAAGCACTATTATCCACTCGGCTCTGAAGCAAAAATCTGAAAAGTGGATGCACCTGTCGCCTATTTATACCCGTATGCACGGGGAGTGGCTCAGGTATGCAAAATCCACTAGCCAAATTTCACTGGTGTTTTCTCTTAAAGACAGAGAGGATTGGGGCTCCCAAGTGAACCCCCTATGTTGTCACGACATAACTCGTAGTGACCGACAGATAGGGAACTCTACAGGACATTGGCCCTCCAAGAGCAGAACTGGACAACCCTTGATCTGAGAGGACCAAGCTGAATGTGAAATAGGTGTTACTATGCAAGTTTCAGCAATAATTAATACATGATGGTTGTGGCATCATAAACAAGCAATTTTTTGAAGAGAAAGCTTTTGCATTCATTAGACCAAACTCTTATTTCAGGAAAAAGAGGAAGGGAATTTTGGTTTTTCATGGCATGTCCCCATGACATTAATGAATTTGAAACCTCAGGGAATTGCACAAAACTAATGCTAAGCATTTTTATTGGTCTGGACAAATATTTCTTGACAGCGCTCCATTACAATACATTCCAGAATAATGACCCCATTTTAGTTTCATCAATGTCTCTCTCTTTCTCTCCTCTCCCACCTGTCTGCTTTTGTGTGTCACTCTGTGGATTTAGTCAAACTTTTCTGCTGGATGAGTACACGGTTGATGGCAATAGAGCGTAGAAATGCCAACTGTCCATCACAGCTGTCAACATCTGTTCTGGTGCCAAAATCAGGGGCCATTCCACAAGGTCATAGATACAGTGGACTCTTGGTTCTCAAACAACATAACTAATTCCTCTTCCAATCTCAGACTTGTTTAATAACTCAAATCTCTGAACTTCCATCTTTCAGTTCATCTCTTAATCAAAATATGTTGTTCTGAGTCACCACAATGTGACTACCTCATTGAAGTCTGCACCTCTGTTCCCAAACCTAATCAGAAAACCTAGTTGAAAACCTACCGAGACATTATAGATGCATGCCTGTCATTTGTTCCAAAAGTTATGTTGCCTTCTAACACCTCTCTGTAAGCCAGTTTCTAAGGCTGCAACACTGTATCTCTCATAAGAATGCAATCCCACAATATATTGCAGTAAACTCAACAAAAAAAATATGAGCAGATTAAACAACTACATGTCAATTTTGAATAGATATATATATATATACAGTATATATATATAGTTCAGTGCTACATTAATTTATTACACTACAGCTTAAAAGTTTAAGTTGGAAAGAATTCTCTAAAAAATATAAATTATTATTTAAATGCTATTCATCAAAATATCCTGAAAAAATGCTTCCACAAAAAATTTAAGCAACACAACCCTTTTCAACATTGATAATGATTTCTAAAAGAATCATGTGACACTGAAGACTGGAGTAATGGTCCTTCAGAAATCATTCTAATAAGCTGATTTGGTACTATAAGGGCCTAGGACCCTATAGTTTTCTTAAGGATTATTATTAGGGCCAAAGCCCTAGAGGGCACAGCACCCCCTTTTTAATGCACTAAAATAACATGGTCCATATATCATACATACTTTACACATACACGCATAAAACTGCACAGAGTCTGATCGCAAACGGAGAAGCAAAATCAGGTTAAAGTTTTAGAATAGAAATTTCCGCCTACCAGGGATACAGGTTTTGTGCCATTGTAGATTCTCAGTGTGATAAACTTTGATTTGATATAGAAATATGTTGTAACATTATAAATGTATAAATGTTCAGTCCCTTTTGATAAATGTAATGCATCCTTACTAAATATTAAATGTATTCAGTATTTTTAAAAAAGTGACCCCAAATTTTTTAACTGTAATATATATGTACATTTGTGTGTGTGTGTGTGTGTGTGTGGTAGTATATGTTTTAATTCATACATTTTAAAATATGCCCATTAATGAAAAGGAAACAGTATGAAAAGTTTTTAAAAAAAGTAGATCAGCACTAATATTACAGCAATTTATCAAAATGTCAGTATGTCCACACAAGCTTTTTTACATACTGTATGGTGTTTACATACTTTGCTCAACACAATATTGTAGGCATTTCCAGCTTTGCTCATTAAAAGTTAACCACAGATATTGCACAATTTAAATTTATTAGAAATGTGTTTAAAAATGCATTGCGCTTTTAATTTAACTTAAGAATTTATTTAAAATTAACTAATAACAATGTTGTGTACATTTCATTTGCTGTACATTCAGCTTTGTATATATGTTACAGTTAGTTCATCGAATTTGATTGGCCAAGTGGTATTCCATATGATATTTAGTGCAACAGCAATGGGACTTTTCATGTTGCTTAAATTCATGCCATAAGCAAACCCACTCTCCAGATCAGCAGATCAGCTCTGAAAACCTCATATCACTCAAAAACCTTAGAGCATTATATCAGACTCACTTCTCTCCCTGAAGTTTGTTGGTTTTCACAATCAAATCCTGGGTTTGTTCTTTGGCTGCCTGTTGACACACAAAACATGAAAGTTGAGTTATGGAAAAAGAGCATGTTGGCCCTTCAACTGTATAAATTTAAATATCTTTTTCAATCCCTTGAAATGCTTTTCAAGCGTTTAAGTAAATAATCTTTGGTAGGCTGCTAATAATTGCAGTAAAGAAATTATGATTTTCCAAAAGGGAAATATGCTATTTAGCTATCTGCTGAATAAATGCAAACATGCATAATTACCTTCAACCTGTTGGTCATTTCTTCACAGCAGGAGCTCATGGCCTGAACATCTTCATGAACGCTCTCTAGTTCCTGAAGCAGAAAGACACACTCAAGTCCTATATTGCAGTAGAAGTTCACTAGTGCTACAGAGGTTGTATGCAAAGTTTGTGTAAACCAGTGTTTCCCAACCGGGGTGCCGTCTGTTGAGAGCAGGGGTGCCGTGTAAAAAATCTTTTTTTTATATTTTTAAATTGCTAAAATCTTTAAAAGAGCATCTATTATATAATATCCATTTCTGATGTCGCCAATAATTAGAGATGCACCGAAATTTCGGCTGCCGAAAATTAGTTCACCACTCAGGTTTCACTTTCACGTGGTGTGACGCTCTGCGTATTATCCCGCTCTATGCGTGTGCGCTCCGCTCAGTCTCTCCACTCGTATACCGTTCATGCGAATCGGAACAGCAAAGTCCACTCAAAAATTGAGCCGACAGCAAACATCAATGTAGTACAGTATTGCTTCTGTCTGCAATAGCACTGTGTTATAACATGGTGTGGTATATGGGCAACTCTGGTAACGCTGCCCTCTCATTCATTGATCTGCTAACCGCTATGTTATGCTCACGTGTTCTGATAATAATAGCTTTCTAGGACTAAACATTATTTGGATAATTGAAAAAAACAAAACAAAAAAAACCCTACTGTTCGACCTACCTGAAAAACTAAAAAGCTATTTATTTAATTTGAAGGCCTGTCATTATTTTTTATTTGTGCTATCATTATTAATTTCTTTATTTGTTCTTATTTTATTACTGATTGCTTACTTGTCATTTTTTATTCAATTCAAAGTTTGAAATCAAGTTATCTCATGCTACTGCACCAAAATTACCCCACTGTAAAATAAAAAAAACACTGAGTGAGCAAAAATGTGTGAGATAGCTAGAAATAATGGTAATTATATAATGTTTACATATGTATAAAAGCCTACATTAAAATCTGTCATATAAATTGGTCTCTTCATTAGAAATTAGCCTACTGATTGCCACCATTGATGGACAACATTTTTTAATAATATTAAAAATATCTGTATGACATTATATTCTGCAGTTCTTCCCTGTTGTACCGAATATCTACACTTTTCAAATTATCATATCGAAGTTAGAAATTCAAATATTGTGACAAAATAAATTTTGTAGGGTGCCAGAAGTTTGTTAATTTCCAAAGGGTGCCGCGACTAAAAAAAAGGTTGGGAAACACTGGTGTAAACCACCTCAAAAGCATCATCTTCACATTTACTTAGACTACAAAGCAACATATCAGCGTTATTTTATTATCGTTGATATACTATTATAGCTTTTGTTAATATTTTGAATTTGTTTAATTTTATAGTTTTTATCTGAATTTTAGTTAAAGTCTTAATTAATTTTGTTGTATTTGTAATTTCATAAGATTTTTAAATATTTCTCTTTAGCTTTCATTTATATTTATTTCAGTTTTAGTAATTTTAGTACTTCAACTTGTCTATTTTCTATTTTAATATATTGTAAAATGTTATTTATTTATTGATAAAAAAATTCTGGAGTCTTTGATGAATAGGGTGATCAAAAGAACATAATTTATTTGAAATATATAAATTTATTGTAACAATGTAAAAGTCTTTACTGTCACTTTTGATCAACTGAATGTGTCCTTAGTGAAATAAGCTATTAATTAAAAAAAAAAACTCGTCAACCCAAACCAAATAGTTTTCAGTGTTTGCTAGAGTGCAGAAGTGAAATGCATAAATACACGTTGTAATTTGAATATAATGTACATTGTAAGATGTAGACAAGTACTAAAATTACTAAAACTTAAATAAATATAAATGAAAGCTAAATAGAAATATAAAAAAAACTTACAAAACACACAACAAAATGAATTAAGACTTCAACTAAAATTAAAATCAAAACTATAAAAATAAATTAACTCAAAATATAATAGTAGTTTTTCATCATTTAAAAAAGTCTCACAGGAGTTGAGGTATACCTATGATGAAAATTACAGGCCTCTCTCATCTTTTTAAGTGGGAGAACTTGCACAATTGGTGGCTGACTAAATACTTTTTTTCCCCACTGTATGTAATATTACAGGATGATTTTGATTATACATATATATATACTGCTTTTTAATTATACATTTTTGAGCTGCTGTATAGAATTGTCACTGTGAATTTACCTCCTTCACTTCTTTAAATATCCGTACAAACTCTTCATTTATGGAAAGGCTGCGTCTCTCTATGTCTCCTCGGAGGTTCCTCCTGGTTCTCAGACTGTTCTCAGAGAAAAACACAGAGAGAGATTTCAACGCTTCCAGCATCTCCTAGAAAGAAACAAAAAAAGGAAATAAGTGAAGCAACAAGATCTTAACTGCTGCTTGTTCATCAACTGCATGTTGCCTATGAACATCAGATGACATAACTGCATTTACAAAATTTATAACGTATGTTCTAATCAAAATAATATTACTGCAAACACCTTCGCCAATAAATGTACTATAGTAGTACAATGGTACAGTACAGCGATGATATGGCAATTCTGTGGTTGTTCGTTATAGACTAATGTTCAAAAGCTGATAAGATTATTTTAATGTTTTTGAAAAGTCTCTTAAGCTGCATTTATCCCATCAAGGATACAGTAAAAACAATAATACCATGAAACATTATTTCAATTTGAAATAACTGTTTTCTATTTTATTATAGTTAAAATTTTAATTTATTCTTGTGAATTTTCAGCGGTCATTACTCCAGTCCACAGTGTCATATGACCCTTCAGAAATCATTCTAATATGCTGATCTGATGCTCAAGAAACATAAGAAAAAATAAACCTTACTGACCCTTACCATAGGCTACATTATATGGCACCATAATTTATGTTTGAAAAAAGAAGAAAAAAAAAAACCCTTGACATTACCATTGTACCATGTCTAAAAAAAATATCATAATACCATGCTTCTCCACGTATTAAAAAACAAAACAAACTAAAAATATTTTTCAGACATGAAACATGGTAGTACCATAGTATTTTTTATTTTAGTACCTTGGAGTACCATATAAATACCTAGCACAAGAATTTCAGTATGTTCATCCACGTCGTTTACTTTTCGCCCACTGTGCTTCAGTCTATGTGCTTCACTAATGATGAAGTCTTGCCAAGGTTTGTGTACATAGTCTTAATCGCATTCTTAAAGGGGTCATTTAAATGCAATTTCAATTTTTCCATTCTCTTTGAAGTGTTACAAGCTCTTGGTGCATAAAGAAGATCTGTATAGTTGCAAAGACTAAAGTCTCAAATCCAAAGAGACATTCTTTATAAAAGTTAAGAGTCAACCACGCCTACCTAAAACGGCTCGTTCTAACAAGCCCCCACATGTCTACTTCACGATAGGGCTGTGCAATATATCGAAATTACTGAAAAATCTCAAATGTACATATCGCAATATGCATATCGGTACAGCTTGCAATATTTGGGGCCATGAACAAAAGACAAAGAGAAAATCATCAACTGCTCTTACCTAAATAATGTTTGTAGCTTAAATAAGAATCAGTGCATATTGAATTCAAAGAGTAAATACTAAGCAGTGTTTTATTTTTCCTTTTTATTATTCAGTTCCTAAACTCATGTTAAAATGACATTTTTATGTAATGCTCGAGTAAAATAAACATCGTTCACTTTCAGAAGTTGTTGTAGGGGTGCTTTCTTATCAGAATCAGAATGAGCTTTATTCACCACTTAAGTGTAAACAAACACAAGGAATTTGTTGTGGTTTTACAGGAACTCTTGGTACATACATACATACAAATAACCATATCTATATATATATGGCACAAGATAGTTATAGAAGTTCACAGAACTGACTCAGCAACAGCTGAGTAAAACTGTTTCATCTGAGCATGTGGCACTTTAAGCATTATCGTATTGCATATCGAATATCGCATTATTTAATGAGTTATCGCATTTTTCTTCAATATCGCACAACCCTACTTCACGATGTGGGAAGATTTGCATAACGCCGCCCAAATGTTCACGCAAAGAAAGGCGTAACTTTTTTTCTCGCTGTAGTATTGTTGCTGCCGCCATGTCGTGAAGGCGCTTTGTGTTTCGTTGTGAAAGCGAAACTACTTTGTTTGGCCTTCCAAAAAAGGACACGACTAGAAATCAGTGGTTAAGTTGTATTTACAACACTGTTCCAGAACAGTTCAACCAAAATATTCAGATGTGTGCAGCGCATTTTATGGAGGACTGTTTACTGATCCTGGTAGAGTAGACTACAATGCCGGCTGTTCTGACTCACAGACTGTGAGTTTTCGTATTTAAAGGACTTGCCACTGACGATTCAAACGCGAGTTTTGAGCAGTGTAGAGTTGGGCTTGTTGTTTGTCATTTCTCCGATCACAAATGCAGACATGGTTTTATGTTTATGCGGCACGATGCAACGCCTAAAAAGACAGTATAAGTCATTATAATCCGACTCTCAGAGAATGCAACAAATGCCTCGTTTAAAATGAGTTTGAATGTTTTTGTCTTGTTGCTCCGGCCGGACAGGGCATCACAGTATGGTAGAGGCGTAACATTTCCGTCACACGCTTGAGGTATTCGGCCAATCACAATGCACTGGATAGCTGGCCAATCAGAGCACACCTCGCTTTTCAGACAGATGAGCTTTGTAAAAATCGACGCCTTTCAGAAGACGGGGCATAGAGGAGAAACAATAATGTACGGTATGTGGAAAATAATGTGTTTTTTTAACCTTAAACCACATAAACATGTCATTACACCAAATACACAAAATAATGTTATTTTTAGCAACATCATATGACCCCTTTAAAACACCAAACAATTTGGCTGTAAGGTTACAGATGCTCATGCTAAATGGATTTCAAAGATTTGCCCTTTTTTGGGGGGAAGTCTGACAAATGTCCTATTTCACCCATGGCTTTTACTAAGCACTCCTGAACACAACCTTTAATACACTGAAATACAACCTAGAGAATATAGACAATGAGAAGTTAATAAAAAAATAATTGAAACATTTGTTTTTTTCACTATAACCTACACGAACTATATTCACTCTTACAATAATTAGTGTTCATATTACTTTGTCCAAACCCTGAAGATTTACCATGTTATAACATAACAGTGAACAAATGTACTTTTCTGTAAGGGTTTGACATGCAGAACACCATGCTACTGAAATATTATTTACCGTGTATCATTGTTTTTAATAATATATAATATCATGGTACATTTTGGCACTTATCCTTTCTCTAATTGAGGACAGTTTTACCATCCATGTTTGAATCAGACACATCATGGCAAAACATTTGAATGAAAAATTAAGTGTATGTGCAATTTAATATATAAATTAGAGACTCGGAAATTATGTTTATTATTTTGTTGTTATAATTAACTACGTGCAAACAATTTGTAGTGACAGGTGCACTGCGATCTAAGAAGTTAGCAAATGCGAACAGACTGTCACAAACCTTGTCATTATCCAGCCTGGTCTCCAGGATCTTGTTGAGTTTTCTGGACAGAGGGTTGTTGGGCTGTGAGGAAGCATTCCCGCTGCTGTTAGAGGTGTGAAGGTTTGAAGCATCAATTGACAGCTCTGCTTTAGTCTCTGCCATCATCAACATCCACGTCAACCTCCAGGAAGCTGTTTTGAGTAACCAGAAAAACGTCCCACTGCAACAACAAGAGGTCGACACATTAGTTCCGCGCCTCGAGCTGTTGACGTTTGCGTAAAAAAACTAAAATCTCCAGAAATTACGGTGTCACCCTTTGAGGGTGTCATTGAAGTGAAATGTTTCATGTTCTAATGTTCTACATAGACCAATAATGTTTTAAGCATTTTGATATATTTGAAAAAACATATCTTATTAAATAAATGTAGACAATAAATATAGGCTATTTATATATAATATAATAATATATAAATTATATTATATATTAATATAAATATAATAATTATTACAAATATTATTATTAATTATTATAATTAATAAATACTTATTTAGTTAGATACCGTATAAATGCGTATGTATGTGGGTCAGGTCTTGCATACATGCAGGGACCAAATAATGTGCATAAAGATAGGCTAATATTGTCCCCATAAAGATAAAACCTGAAATTACCTACATTGTGGGGACAAGCTAGTGATTCTTATGAGGAAAAATAATATCTTAATGAAAAAGTAGAAATGCAGAAAGATTTGAGGCTTAGAGTTAGGAGAAACATTTGCTCAATGTTAAAAAAAAAAGAAGTAGTTGTAAGCAGTCAAAGTCAACAGAAGGTCTCAAACGTCAAAAAAAAAAAAATCTGTCAGACCTGTGAGATTGAAAGTGTTTTTTCCGGGGGGATTTAACCACCTGAACTCTTAAGTTCACAAACACAATCAAAACAGTGGTCTTTTGAGGTGACACAACTTGCTGTCAATTGAATTCCCCAACCAATTGCACCTATAAATGCTGTTAAAATGCAACAAATCACTTTAAACCAGTGCCTTGACCTTCACCTTGCCAGAGGGAAAAGAGGAGTTACCTTGACAATGAATAATCACAACAACTACAGATATTGCACCCAAGAGGGCAAAAACAATTGAATTTCAGCCCATTTCTCTTCAGAGGGATTAAATGGAGAAAGCAGGGGAGTCACAGGGTTACGCTCTCTGTGGTGTTTCTGGATGTGAAGCCTTTGTGAATTATTCACAGCTGTGATCACTCCTCCAGCATGCACCACTTTGCACCAGCATCTCTTGAGCTTTACACATACTCCTCCATCCTTTCAGCCCTATCACAACTCTCCCTAAGCTGCTTTTTAGTCAATGGCGTATTTTGCTCTCATTAGTCAAGTCCTAATTTAGAGAATTTATTTTAATTTCTATCTGAAAAATGTATATATGTAAATGTGTGTAAAATATCATTTGGAAAATAATGTAGTTTCTTACGTTTAATTACATTATATTTCTTGTTTATTTTTATTACATTACATTATCATGTTTTTTTAATTGTTTTTTTTTTACTCACTATTTTAGTTGTATTATTTATTATTTAAAGTTAGTTGGTTGGTTTAGTATATTTAGTTATTTTAATCTTATTAAAGTTAGTTCAATATTATTAACTTAATTTATTACTTATTTGATTGTACTTTTTTACGTTTTCTTCATTAAACTTTTCTATTGACCCCCTAGTACTCCCTTGTGGCCCCTGGGGGTCCATGAACCCTTGCTTTAAGTGGACTATTTATTTGATTTTCTTCTTTCTGTCTTTAGTTTTTATTCTTATTTTTATTGTTATTTATTTTTTAACCCAGGTAGTCACTGAAAAGCGTGCATGTATGGTAAATGAACTGCATCTTTTTCCCCTAGGCATATATGATCTTTTTTTTCTGTACAGAAACTGATTTTAAAATAATTTTACCCTGTGAAATATACACTGGAGTAAAAAGTGTGACAACTAGCCCCGCTGATTGAAAGGCAGCAGGGCTGTGGGAGGAGCCTCGAGTGAGTGAGCCAAGCGCAAGCGAGCGCGCCTCGGACTCGTGTAGTCTGTCTGCTGCCACACAGCGCTCAGTGCGTGGACACGGACACAGCTCAATATTTCTTGTGTCTTCTGAAATACACTGGGATTATTTTAGCGCTTTCCTGCAGGAGTGACAGTGAAATAAACAGAAAGACACAAGCAGATCTCAGCAGACTCCATGTAAGGAATGTAATGCATGTTTTCTGCGCGCGTACCGCGAGTTGCGCTCCGTTCAGCGGACAAAGTTTATTTCTTCTCCACGGTCACACGAAGCTGGACCGGAATTTGAAATTAACACACCAGTCAGAATATATCTATGTAAGTTATCACATACGATGTTTTTATGAATATTTATGGTTTGCATGATGGCGTCTTTTGCATGGCAGCTGTTTATAATAGGACTGTCATGAAGTGGCACTAATAATAGATTATCAGTCTGTTGAGCTTTGTAGGATTTTTTCCCCCTTTATCTTCTGTAAATATTAGACGTTTGAGATTTCATAGTAATTTAGATTCATATTATTAATACCTATGATAACATTATATAATAATTCTTAACATCCTAAAATATAAATGCACATACGCTATATGAGCGCAGCTGATATATCATGCATATTATGTCTTATTAATAAGAGATCCATGCAGTGAAAAGTGAAAATGTGTGAAAATGTTCCGACCCTTAAATTTAGTTTCTATTCGACTTACTGTATTCAGATTCGTTTAGTCATATCAAATACTTTAATAAAATCGTTAAATGTAGATGTTACCACATGGAACTTTTTTAGACATTTTCTTTTTTTCTTTTTCTTTGCTAGTAACCACCTGTAATATTCTGTGTAAATATTAGATGTTAGACTCCACACTCAACCTTATATGAAAAAAGTTGAGTGGCAACTTTAATTAACAATATAACAAACATTAAATTAAACTTCAGAAGCTTGACATCATTAGTTAATATTATAAAACTTTGATTAATATATTTTCATATTATATTGAAATGCACAACTAATCACTAACGCTATAAGAAAGAAAATGTGCAGTAAAATGATCAAATTAAGTGGCCAGATACATTTGGGCACATAATCTAAACTTAAAAAGTGCACTATTGTTCAGAAGTTTGGGGGCTGTTTGTATAAATCAACTGTGCTGATTACAATAAACTATGGCTTTCAGGATTCTTTGATTACTAGAAAGTTCAAAATAGCAATATTTCTTTGAAATATAATTGTTTTGTCAAATTAAAAATGTTACTGTACCTTTTGATCAATTTAATGCATTCTTGTTGAATAAAAGTATTAATTAATTAATTTAATAAATAAATAAATACAAATTTTACTGACCCCAGACTTTTGACTGGTAGTGTATATGAATGCTGTTGCATATATAACAGGAATTGTGAATCTTTACTGTGAAGACTGAGGGGACAATGTGTTTTATTGCGTCTTCTCAGGTGACTGCACACAGAACAATGGTGAAGACTGTATGGAGCTAGACATCCTCTTTCCAACAAGGCAAAAGGAATCATTATTTTGATTTTGATTTTTTTGTGTGTGTGTATCCTCTTTTCCAAGCTTTCTTCTGGAATTGTGGCCAATATTTAAAGACATTTCTCCAGAATGGCATCCAGCCTCACGTGTACGGGGATGATCTGGGCTCTGGTGTCCCTGCTGAGCGCAGCAGCTTCCTGCGTGGGGTTCTTCATGCCCTACTGGCTGCTGGGCTCACAAATGGATAAGCCAGTGTCCTTCGGTACTTTCCGGCGGTGCTCGTACCCCATTCGGGACGAAGAGAGGCAGGCTACGATCATGCTGGAGCAATGTGGGCGCTATGCAAGCTTTCAGGGTATTCCGAGCATGGAGTGGCGGATCTGTACAGTCGTGACGGGAGTTGGATGTGGCCTGCTGCTGCTGGTGGCGCTCACCGCGGTCATGGGCTGCTGCATATCAGAACTCATCTCCAGAACCATCGGACGTGCAGCGGGGGGCATGCAGTTTCTTGGAGGTGAGTAATAGTCTGTCAACCTAGGATATTTGGTTTAGGGTGAAACTCACAAAGACATGTCCTGGTCACATTTCACTCCAATTTTTTTTTTTTTTACTGGAATGTATTTTTTTTATTTTGATTTTCGTTTAAAATATGACCATTTCATGTTCTAGAGTTCTTGAGAAATTTTGTGAAACGTATCCTATAACACTGGGCAGCAATAATAGCCATTCTAAGTATTTAAAAAGTTTGGGGTCTGTAAGATTTTTTTATGTTTTTGATAGAAGTAATAATGTTTTTATGTTTACCAAGGCTGAATATATTTGATCAAAAATACAGTAAAAACAGTAATATTGTGAAATATTACAAATAAAAAATCTATTTGAATACATACACTGAATACAAAAAAAAAAAATCCTGTAATGGCAAAGATGAATTTTTCAGCAGTTGAAAACATAATAATAAATAATAATAAATAAATATAAAAAACTGACTCCAGACTTTTGGACTTTTGTTTTACATGCAAACGTAAGGCACGTTGCATGCATACATGCTACATGCATAATTAAAGTTTGATTTAATTTTATTTGGGTTTTGAAGGTTTGAAATTTTCCGGAAACTTTCTATGGGAACTTCGTCTGGGGAATTTTGGAAATATTCGAAGTTTGAAACTTACCGGGAATTTTTGGGAATTTATGGGAATTAATTGGAAAATTGGACAAAAGATACTGACCCCAAACTTTTGAATGATAATGTATTGTTAAAAAATGATTTCTACTGTTCTTTTTTTCTTTTTTTCACTTTATTCATCAAAGAATCCTGAAAAAAGAATCACAGGCAATAAAAAATATATAAGCAGCACAACTGTTTCCAAAATTGATCATAAATAAGCATATTAGAATGATTTCTGAAGAATCATGTGACACTGAAGACTGGAGTAATGATGCTGGAAATTCAGCTTTGCATCACAGATATACATTGTTTTAAAGTATATTAAAACAGAAAACCATTCTTTTAAATTGTAATACAGGGCTCAAATGCAGCAAGTGCTTCAGAGAAAATGGAGGGGAATCGCCCTCTTAGGTGACTAGAGGGGATTGTGTGTGGGGGAGGGTCAGTTTTAGACTTCTGTTTTATTATTATCTCACCTAATGTTTGTTCAGTCAGTGTATTTGTTTTTACAATGGAATAGCCTATTTTAGTTGCACTGTATATTACACACAGCACAATTAAGTTTTAAACACAATTTTTGTATTATTCATGTAATTTACAAGATGGACATTTTGATATTTTGTGTGCAGGATTTAAGAAATTATCTGTTCATGTTATGGAGGAAAGCACAGTGCATGTAGGGGGTGTGGCCTCAATAGCCCTGCACTAAGCAGTGTGCTGTATGCATGTGATTGAGCAGTGTGTAGGGTAGAAATTAAACTGAAATTGCATTAAATCTGGTTGTTTTAACCAAGATTATGCTGCAAGATTTTTTCTCAACTACATTTAAGTTTCCAGTTCCTGCGATTTAGCAAATTTCCAGTTTATTCCCATGGAAAGTTTCCAGTCTTGAAAATTCCCAGAATTTTCTGATATAATTTTCACGTAATTGATGTTCTTAAGTTACTCATATTCAAATCATAATGAAGAGGTCATCAAGTTCAAGCCCCTTTTTCTTTGTCTCTAGTTCGGTGAACATTGATTCCATCCAGTTTAATTTAGGGTGCCTTTGCCTCAGTGAGAGAGAGGGAAGGGAATCTGATTGAGTTTAGACTGGAAGCTGGGGCCTTTAATTCCAAACTCAGTTTGTTTAGTTCTCACCTGCAAGGTGCCTTTTATTTGCTGCTCTGATAGTCTTGAGGGCTTAAATTGGCACACGACAGAGAAGGTGAAACAAATACTGCGTGGAGCGTCTTAAAAAGAAGTTTGCTTTGTACTGCAGTGGCTCAAAGTGTGGAAAATTCTAGTGTGACTCTTGGGGTCGTGGTGTTTAAAATACTTTATCTTCATTTATCTTTGTCTTTTGTCTCTGTTGTGTCAGCCAAACAGACACTATCTCATGTTCATTCTCATTAGCTCAGTGTATGTGCAAACTCACATAGCAACTGCTAATCACTCTTTTTTTTTAAAGTCTAAATTTAGCTTTATAATGCATATTCATGTATAAGCATGCACAATTCATCGAAACATAAGCCACACCAAGGTCATGGGTTTGATTCCCAGGGAGTACATGACTAATAAAAAGTATACCTTGAATGACATGCAAGTCACTTTGGATAAAAGTGTCTGCCAAATAAAAAATGTAATGTAAATGAATGCCTCTTATTTTTTAACCTTGCCTGCCAGTGACCTACTTCTTTTCTGTTATGTGACCACCTCTTTTCACTATAAATACCACTGAAGATGGATATAACCAAGTTTGCAATATTTTTGTCTCTTTGAATATCCAGTTTCAATCAGAAATACAAGGATGTAAAATGGGTTTCATGTTCCTGACTTTTAAGCATTTTAACTGTAAGCTTTAGAGACTTAGTACGATGATGCTGAATGATGCTGAAATATAACAAAACTAGGGCCCCAGACCTATGTGGTTCATCTGACATTTCATACAGTTAATTGATTACAAATATGAGGCAGGGCAACAACTGCGTGACAGAGCCTAGAGAACGTAGTTAGAATGTCCCTAAAATTCAAGATATGGGGCAAAAATGCCACGTTTGAGTTTTTGTCTCATATTTACATCATATAGTTAAGCAATATCACACGAGTGCAAATGTGATACTGATCTTATACAACAGTTCAGTAAGTAAGAAGTTAATATTGTGTAATATTGACACAATGTTGTCTGTTTTGCTCAATTTGGCCAACGAAAATATAGACAAAGCAGAACTGTTCGTCTCCGAGCAACACACAGCGACATTTCATTTCTTACTGCATGGTTTGAACGAATTGAGTGAACCATTTGGCACGTTGAACCATTGGCCATAGGCGCAATGGATTTGAAGCGAAAATGAACCATTCCTAAAGAACCATTTACTTAATTCCTGAATGAATCAAACGAATGAATAAATCACTCGATGACTTAATAATTAAGACATTTACCACCACCTACTGGCAGTTTTAGTTTCTTATTTAGAGTATAATTTCATTAAAGAAATCATTTCATATTTCCATAGTAATAATAATTAAATTAATACAATTAATTATTAAAGGTATTGTTCACCCACCCAAAAATGACAATTGTGTCATCATTTACTCACCCTCATGATCCAAAATAGAATATGTAACAAATTTTATCAAACAAAATATTTCTTGCTGAAGCGACTTTTTGTAATGTCTGTTTGATGCTTTACACAACAATGACTTTAAATGATCTTTCTCAGCCAGAATTAATGTGCGATTAATTCGATTAATTAATCGCCACATCATGTAATTAATTAGATTAAAAATTTTAATTGCTTATCAGCCCTAAACAAAACATTTACTTTTTTTTATTATTGTAATTTTTCTTATTACATACTAGACTAAAAATCTAATTTCATATGGCAAAAACTCTGAAGTTCAACAACTTGCAACTTTCAGGAACAATGCATCTCAAAGCAGCTTTTGTTAAAATATATATGTATTAGAAGTTTTGATAATACATATTTTTAATTTGAACTAGCAAGCACAGCAGGTGAGCTGAAAATATTCTATATTCTGAATTCAATAAGACAGACTACAAAATGGTTTTGTGGTTCAGTCCCACTCACAATTTGAAATTCATGAAAATGCAAACAATTTGCAAAAACTCTTTGCTATAAAAAATTTTGTTAACATAAATAGACAATTGTTAGAACAATGACTGTTTTCAATTATAATGATTTAGTAAATGAAAATCTTGTATTTTTTGTGTGGTGTGTTCATGTGCTGTCCTCATATATAAATCCTTTCAGGTATGCCCTTATAACTATTCTGACATTAGATTCTCCCCAAAGCTAACAGTGTCAGGGCAGATTTCACCTGATCTCCAGTTGGCTACCCATGTGCGTCATCATTCGTTCATGGATGACAGATGAGGTGTCGCTGTCGCTTCTAACTAGCAGACAGCAGGATTTGACTTAAGAGACCAAGACACAAGGAGGTTACAGGGCTGCAGGGCTGCTGACGCATCACATCCTGTCATGTTGCCCATGTTGCACTGCCTTCATCACACAGAGTAATGTAGTTCCTCATGGCTTATGCAAGCAAGCAGCATGCCCCTTATCAGCAGTTTTTCACTTACAATCAATAGAAACTGACAATTAATCATTTGCACTTATGAAACTGACATATGAGCTTTTGATGGTCTTTAGAGAATGTGAGTAGGACTGAGTAGACATTTTTAATGTCTCTATTCCTATATACTTTTTCATTTGAAGCAAAGACATCTGTAATGTTACCAAAGATTTCTATTTCAAGTGTGTGTATATATATACTTTTTGATCAAATAAATGCAGCCTTGGTGAACATAAGAGATGTCTTTCATAAACATTTAAAAAATCTTACAGACCAGAGTTTAAAGAATACAATAATGAATGTAGAACAAAAATAATGGTATTACCATAGTATTTAGACTCTTACGAAAAATATGGTGGTAGTAAATATGGTACAGTGATGGCATTGCATGAATTTCAGATAAATTTTGGTATAGTACCATGATGTATTTTGAATATACTGCAGTTTTACGTTTACCATCTAATCCCTGTTAACCACATTTTTGTGTTATTACTTCTAAATTTGTGCTACCATGGTAATGCCAAATACTTTAAAGTATACAGTGATGTCCAAAAATATAGCATTACCATAGTGTTACCATGGTACATTTTCACAAAATCATATTACAATGGCATTAGTAATAATATAACATGCTTCAAGATACAATACCATAGATTTACTATGATAAAACCATGGCATTTCAATGTCCTAAACATGGTATAACTATGATACTTTTTTAGTAAAAGTACTTCAAAGAAAACTGGGTAACACTTTATTTTACAGTGTCCCTGTTACAAGTTACATTAACTTACAATACTACTAATAGCATTATTTTATTATTATTACAAGCAACTAATCCTAAACAAACCCCAATCCTAACCCTATAGTACATTGTTAATTTATATCACTATAAAACATGGTTTTACTATACTACTCTAATGTAGGTGTAGGTAGGACAGTGTGGTCATATTGTCTGGTTTATCAAATAGTTTTTTTGTATGAGTTCCAGGAAGTTAACAGAGCATTGGAGAGCAGAGACTGAACTCTTGACATTGAACTAGCTGCATGAGTTGAAGCGTGGCATTAAATTGAAGTATGCTGTACAGAACAAGAGTGAATGAGCGATGTGAAAAGCACCAGACAAGATGAGTGACCCAGGGAGAGGGGGGGGGGGGGGGAAAAAAAAATACAATGGTGTTAAATCTCTGGGCCGGGGT
>NW_015505350.1:778990-799908 GCF_001515645.1 Sinocyclocheilus grahami | reverse complement strand
GAAGGGAAGAGACCGAAAGGAGAGGGGGGCGGGGGGGGGGGGGGGGGGGGGGGGGGACAAAACAGTACCATGATGTTAAATCACTGGACCGCGGTTGTCCTCAACATTTGAGTCCCTTTCATTTGTATTGTGGTGTGTTAATGAGTGCTGTCTGGCAGTGAGGGCTCTGAGCAGAGGGGCTTTGGCAAAGGCAGCACCTCCCTGTGGTTCACATTGATTCATCTGATGCCCATTTTACTGATAATGAGTTTGATAAGCCCTTTATGTGTCACCAAAAGCATCTCTGCTTAGATCCCTCCTCTTGCCCTCTTGTTCAAAAGTCTGTCTTTGTTCTTTCAGAGATGAATGATGTTTCCTTTTGTGATGTGAAGTACTGGAAAGCCCTTCCAGAATTATGCAATTTAATCTCATCTTTTATAAATCAAAGGTTCCTTGTCATGGTCTTGTTGGTCAGAACTGACTCGAGGTTCTTTAATGCACATGAATTATAGTTTACTCAATTACTAAAAAAAATCTCTAATTATTACTATTAACAATATTATTTACTCACTCCCTTGTTCTAAACCAGTGTTGTTATTGTTAACTAAAACTTAAACTAAATACTATTAAAAATCATTTTTGGTAATTGAAATAAAGCTGAAATAAAATTAAATATGAATACTAGATTATTTTTTTTAAACAAATAAGAAAAATAAATAAACAGAAATAAAAATAAATGTATAGAAATATTAAAAACCTAAATATTACAATACATAAATAATGATTACAATAAATAATATAACACTATATAAATAATAAAATAATACTGTTACAAACCAGTTTTTTAACTGATTTATCAGTTTAACAGTGAATATGATGTTTGATTTGATCTATTTATTACTCAAATCTATGACATCGCTCAGAGGGCTTAAGATTCAGTCTGATGTTCATTGGCTGCTTACGTGATCAACTGTCTACAAACATTTTTAATAATGTAAAGTAAAGGCTCTTTTAATTTTTTTATTTTATTTTAAATTATTTTAAAATTATTGATTTATTATTTATTATTATGATTTATCTATTTTTGACATACATTTATAATTCATTGTTGTTCTTTATTTAAAATAACCTTGTTTTTTCCTGGATTACAAATGTACCAGCATGTGTCCTTCTGCACAGGATAAAGATAAACAGGCATGGGTAATTGCATTGTTTGTGTGTGGCAATGTGTGTTTGTGTGTGTGTTTGCCAGCTGGAATTGAACCAATAAAACCTAATGGAAAACCTTCCTCAGTAAAACAAATGGACATATTATTCAGGCACTGCAGTAGATTTGAATTCATTTTAATTTAACATGCATATCACCTAAGAAAATGTAATACCATGTTTTTGGAAATGTAGTAGTAATTTCATGGTGTTTTTTGAAGTACATTTCAGAGGATCAGAGAACAGGTTCTTGCTGCATTGTGTCCTTTTGGCTAAAAGACAGAACTGTTTGTGGTTCCATCAAACCCATCTTTTTCATCATAATTTCACCATCCAGTTAGGTACATCAACCATAACTCCTTCAAAAACAGCCAGAAACCTTGGAGTTGTGATTGATGATCAGTTGACTTTCTCAGACCACATTGCTAAAACTGCCCGGTCCTGCAGATTTGCTTTATTCAACATCAAGAAGATCAGGCCCTTTCTTTCAGAACATGCTTCATAACTCCCTGTTCAAGTCTTGTTCTGTCCAGGCTGGACTATTGCAATTCTCTCTTGGCAGGTCTTCCAGCCAGATCTATCAAACCTTTACAATTAATCCAGAACGTGGCAGCAAGATACATTTTTAATGAGCCAAAAATAATGCACGTCATACCTCTGTTTATCAATTTGCACTGGCTACCAATAGCTGCTCGCATAAAATTCAAGGCATTAATGTTTGCCTACAAAACCACCACTGGCTCTGCACCCCTTTACCTAAATTGATTACTTCAGACTTATGTGCCCTCTTGAAGCTTGCGTTCTGGAAGTGAATGTCGCTTTATTGTGCCATCCCAAAGAAGCACAAAATCACTTTCACGGACTTTTAAATTAAACGTTTCCCCCTGCCCAACTCAATCTGAGCAGCTGAGTCCTTAACCATCTTCAAGAATCAGCTAAATACACATCTCTTCCATCTTTATTTGACCATCTAACTCTAGCTCTGTCTATTCTAATTCTATTCTTAAAAAGAACTTGTCCCTTTTAGACTTGCAGTCTATTAATTTACTGCTTGTTTTCTTTAAAAAAAAAAACGAACATTAGCTTTTCTAATCTTTTTGTATTCTATTTGTTTTCTTTTTATTTATTATACAATTAACAAAAACAAAAAAAAGGCCTCTAACACTAGCTTGCTCTATTCTTTTTCTATTCTATCTGTTTTCTTTTTATTTATTATATAATAAAAAAAAACTTGCTACGTGTACTGAATTAAGCTAACAGAGACTTGTTATAGCACTTGCATATCATTGCTCTTTAGTTGATTTTAAATTGCTTCCATTGTCCTCATTTGTAAGTCGCTTTGGATAAAAGCGTTTGCTAAATGACTAAATGTAAATATAAATTTAAAAGATGTTAGATGAGTCATTGGGATAACTGTTAATTGTAAGCGAATTGTTCATCAAAGTACGGAGTTTTACGGGAGCTGTTATAGTGATCACATGAGATTCAAATGAGTTGTAATTGCATAGGGGAGAGTGGGTTGAGTATTTCCAATTGTTAGAAATGAGCAGACCAGTGCCCCCACCCCGGCCAACCTGACGGGGGGTATGAGAGAAAGAGAAATTGTTCGAAAGAGCAGCTGGGGTTGCTGAGTCTTCTGGACGAATCCAGGTCTCAGTCAAGCCCAAGATGCTAAGTGTGGATATATTATCCTAAATTATTTAGGATAGGATTTAGGATAATATATTTAGGATATATTATCCTAAATTTCCCTTTCATGTTTAAAGTTCTGGGTTATAGATTTATCTGTCTGTCTGACATCCCTCTTAGGCACTTTCTTGATGTCATACTGAAAACTCAAGTGATTCATTGTTGGGTGCTTTTATGATTCACACTGTGAAGAATTGCTGACCATGTACTGTTGGATTGGGGCCGAGTAACTCATACTGAATAGTTGATTTGTTTGTCAGTCAAAATATACTGAGTCAAATCTGATTTAAATGCTTTCTGTTGTGAAGTGAACAGTCCGGGGGCCAGATCTTCTTTGGCCAGACAAACATGGTGTGGAAAGTTGTAGTTATTTTCAACTGGCGAGAATTTTGAGATCCAAGTGGACGTGAAGAACTATAATGTGATAAGAGCTCAGTCAAGTACTATGGAGCTAAACCATTTAGAGCGTTGCAGGATTTTAAAATATATTCAGTGTTCAATAGGAAGCCAGTGCAGTGCAGAAATTCATTATTTGCCATGTAGGCCTATGTTTAAAATCAAGGATTAAAATCAAATTGTTTTATTATGAGCAAAACCAGTAAGGTTCTTTTTTTTCTTTGCTTCTAAAGTTCTGAGGTCTCCTTATAGGCCGGTTTTGATGAAATAAAAATTATTGCTTTATTTATTGAGAAACAGAAGTCATTTAAAATGTTATTTGTGTATATAAATATATGTGTGTGTGTATATACAGTATGTATGTATACGTGTATATGTATATACAGTATGTGTGTGTGTGTGTGTGTGCGCGTGTGTGTGTGTGTGTGTATATATATAGCGTATATAATAATAATAATTAATAATTTCATAATTTATGTATTTAGCAGACGCTTTTATCCAAAGCGACTTACAGTTCATTCAGGCTATAAATTTTTTACCAGTATGTAAAGCATAACAGCACAGCGGTTTTTTGTTTTCGTTCTTTGAACTGTTTTAATCCTCACCTAAAGCAGGCTGCAGGCTACCTCTTATAGAAAATTTAAGGGAGAACTGGTTGAATGTATGACATGATAGACAGCTGGTCTTGTGTGATTTCTCCTCTTCATCTGTGCTTGACCGTGTACTGTTTGTCTTTCACATCTGTAATTTTCTAGCTATCTTTCTTTCCCTTTCTGTCATCCTAAACTTTTCAATTACCCACGTTCAGGAGGTGTTATCTCTTTGTGACCTGATCTCCAGCCCTCTATTTCAGCTCTCTTTAACCTCTCTCACTCACAGCTCTGTCACCCATGGCGTAGTCGAACAGCTCAAGAGAGGGAGCATAAGAGAATAAAATAGAAACAGAGGAAGAGAGAGCTTGTGAAAGAATAGAGAGAGAAAAACAGACTCATGGTGGAATGTCCAGCTTAAGCAAAGATTTATTTCAGACAAACAGGAAGTCTGGCCTGGCAAAGGACAGACAGGAACTGTTATTTCAGCTCTTTAGGTTGTTAAGTCCTTGTTTTCAGCAGCACGGGGCCAAGCGCACCACACCGCTCTACCACCTCACACTCAGCACTCCGCAAAATGAACCGCGCTGACATAAGCGGATTGTTATTGCACAGCCAACCTTAAAATGAAAGGAGCAGTAGTGGGGAAAATTTGTTTCATAGCTGATTTATGGACCATGCTTTCAGTTTTCTATTTTATGGAAGTAAACTGTAAAGTTTTGAGAAAATTAGAGTGTCTGAGAGGTTGATCATTAAAATAACTCAAAGCTCTTTCAGCTGATATATAGAACCGTTTTACCTGTAACTGACATATTTGTTGTGAAATTACCTAGGGCAGAACAGCTCTGGGCCTTACTGTATTTAAGCAATAAGCAGAGAGACTGTGCATTAGTGTGATTTTATCATAAATAATGGGTGTTGTTAGGCATGGTGTGAAACTGATTGATTGTGTTACTGTTATATTATTGTGTTAGGTACGCTTTTTTTTCGTGTCATTATTATTTAAAAAAAACTATTGCAAATTGTTTTTGTTAATTGAAATAAAGATGAAATAATATTAAATGTAATTATTAAGTGAAAAACTTAAAAATGAAACAAAAATAGAAATGTTGCCTTGGCTACTGACTGAATAAAATGAGGTACTAAAATTACTAAAACTGAAATAATAATAATAATAATAATATTAATAATATAGCTAAATTGACGTTTAACCTGTACACCTGTGTTTATTCTGTTAAGTTCCTGTTATTTATTTCTCCAATGATTCCCTGTGAATATATTCTGTTTCCCTTTCAGTCGGTCACTCCGAGTCACGTCGGTGACCGACGAATTGGGATCTCGCTTAGAGTAAACTAAACGGGCCAATGCACGGGCATGCGATGATTGCATCCAGCTGAGCATAAAAAGGCAGCCGGTGCAACGCATACCAGCTTTTCGCTTCAGAGCCGAGCGACAACATCGTTCTGCTCCTACCAAACTGCTTCATGTGTGACGAGTCTAGCGCGCTCTTGGGAGCTTTTTGTGTTGGCGGACGGCGCTTCAGCTGTGGTCGTTCCTGTGTCTTCAGGCTGCACTACCGCACTACTAAAGATGCCGTTTCACCCGTGCGTTTCTGGATGCAGTTACCTGGCGCTGGGTGATGGTCACGATCGCTGCCTCACGTGTCTGGGCATTAATTATGCTGAGGTGGCGTTCGCGGATGAGTCATGCTCCCATTACGGGAAGATGACCATCTCGGAGCTGCGGGCCGGGCTCCATTTCCTCCAGGGGGGCAGAGCTCCGTTGTCTCTGCCGCGATCTAGTGTTCGTCCTGGCGGCAGCCAGGCGTGGACTACTTCGGGCAGTAGCACGGGCGGTCTGAGGGTTACAGTGGTGGCAAACCCCTCAGGGAACCAACCCTCGGGGGACCATCGCTCCTATAGCGCTTCGCAACCAGTCGAGCTGCCAAAGGAACGCTATAGGGCGATGGTTTGAAGAGGCTGGGCCCTCTTCAAAGAGCGTACCAGCTGTATCCTTCGTTGCTCCTCCCGACGACTGGATGTCGATCACTGCATCGGAGGAAGAGCTTTCTGGAGAGGAAGATTCGGCTGCGCTGCCGCCCTCCGGGACAGTGGCAAGCCCTGAATCGAATCCAGAGATGTTGGCTATGCTTTCCTGGGCCACCGATAGGGTAGAGCTCGAGTGGAAACCTCCACCTCGTCCCGGGCCCTCGAGGTTGGACGACTGGTTTCCCGCCTCAGTGCCTTTCTTCTCAGAGGTGCACCAGGTCATGGACGGCACCTTTTACTGCTGGAAACCGACCTGCTGGTTCCTCCTCCCTCACCACCCTCGACGGTGGTGCAGCTAGGGGGTATACAAGGGTCCCCCCGATGGAGCGGTCGGTTGCAATGCAATTGTGTCCTAATACCGTCTCCACCTGGCAGTGCAAACCGTGCCTCCCCTCCCGGGTCTGTAGGTACTCGTCTGGCCTGTCCGGCGGTGCTCATACAGCCTGTGGAGAAGCTGCCTCCGCTCCAAAGCTCTACTGACCTCGCGCTCCGAACGACGAAGGTCACCACGAGTTCTCTGGGTCGTGTGATGTCCACACTTGTAGTCCAGGAGCGCCATGTCTGGCTGTGTCTGGTTGATATGAGGGACGCCGACAAAGTTCAGTTCCTTAATGCCCCTGTGTCCCAGACCGGCATTTTCGGCAATGCGGATGAGAGCTTGGCCCAGCAGCTCTCGGCTGCACAGAAGCAGCCTGCTTGTCGCCGAAAGCGGCCCCCTGCGTCCGCCCCTGCTCCCGCGCTGCATCTGCAGCAGCCTCCAGCAAGCGGCGCCGTGGAGCTGGGCATAGGCAGGCCGACCCACCCATCCAGGCCCCCGTCAAACCTGGCGGTGAGCAAAAGAGCAAGAGGCACCGGGATGGGTGACCCAGAGAGGGAGGAAACTGCTCTTTTGGGGGATGGTGAAGGCACCTCTCCCTCCCCCGGAGGAGGGCCGGGTGGAGAATCTGGAAAATATCGACGAGAGAATGGTTTTCTCTGTCCCTGGGTCCCAGGAGGGCATGGAGAGTCGCGGACTGACCAGCACCGGACCACACTCATCCCCCTCCATCGCCAGCAGGGGAGGTTCGAGAGCATCAACAAAGGCCCTACTCACGCACCCTCTGCCACACTGTGGAACCAGGTAAGCATTGCACCGCACATTCAGACCCCTCTGCGGTCCTCTCACAAGCAGCCCAAGTTGGGTCCCTGCGTTCCACCTTGCTGCCCCACTGCGGGTACGGCGGTGGTTCCGCTGGTCCTGCTTGCATGGTATCTGGGTGCCTGGCTAGTGCTACCCAACCCGTCTCGTTGGCTTCTGCGGACCATCAGCCTCAGCTATGCGATTCAGTTTGCCCGGCATCCCCCCAAGTTCAGTGGCATCCGCTTCACGACAGTGAAGGCGGCCGATGCTCCTGTCTTGCGTGCGGAGATCACTGGTCCTACTGGCAAAGGATGCGATAGAGCCGGTCCCTCCAGTCGATATGAATACAGGGTTTTACAACCCTTACTTGATTGTACCCGAGAAAGGCGGTGGGCTACGACCAATCTTGGATCTGCGTGTCTTGAACCGGGCCCTTCGCCGGTTACCGTTCAAGATGTTGACGCAGAAACGGATCTTCGGGTGCATCCGTCCCCGAGATTGGTTTGCAGCAATCGACCTGAAGGATGCGTACTTTCATTTGTCAATTCTTCTGTGCCGCAGACCATTTCTGCTGTTCGCATTCAAAGGACAAGCATATCAGTACAAGATCCTGCCCTCCGGGCTGTCCCTGTCTCCCCGTGTCGTAACGTAACGTAAGTTGCGGAGGCAGCCCTTGTTTCCCTGAGAGAACAGGGCATTCGCATTCCCAACTACCTCAAGGACTGGCTCATACTAGCTCAGTCTCAGCATCAGTTGTGTGCACACAGGGACTTGGTGCTTTCACACCTCAGCCGGTTTGGCCTTCAGGTCAACTGGGAAAAGAGCAAACTCTCCCCGACGCAAAGGATCTCTTTTCTCGGTATAGAGTTGGATTCGGTCGCTCACAGTAGAATGTGTGCGGTCGGTGCTGAACTGCTTGAATTCGTTCAAGGGCAGGACAGCGGTCCCACTGAAACTATTTCAGAGACTACTGGGGCATATGGCAGCTGCAGCGGCAGTTACGCCGCTGGGGCTGCTTCATATGAGATCGCTCCAGCACTGGTTTCATGGCCGAGTCCCGATGTGGGCGTGGCAGCACGGCACTCATCGGGTCCAAGTTACACCGGCCTGTCACCAAACCTTCAGCCTGTGGTCAGACCTTACATTACTCCGGGCAGGAGTGCCCCTAGAACTGGTCTCCAGGCATGCTGTGGTTTACATGGATGCCTCCACCACCGGCTGGGGAGCCACGTACAACGGGCATCCAGTGTCGGGGGTATGGACAGGCCCCCAACTGCACTGGCATATCAATTGCCTAGTGTTGTTAGCAGTGCGCCTTGCCTTGAACTGTCTCAAAGGGTGCTTACGAGGCAAGCACGTGTTGGTCCGAACGAACAACACGGCGACCGTTGCGTACATCAACCGACAAGGTGGTCTGCGCTCCCGTCGCAACTCGCCCGCCACCTCCTCTTTTGGAGTCAGAAGGTTCTGAGGTCACTTCGTGCCATTCACATTCCGGGTCTGCTCAACCATACGGCCGATGAGCTGTCACAAGCTATGCTCCCGGGAGAATGGAGAATGTATACATCCCCAGACAGTCCAGCTGTTTTGGAGACGTTTCGAAGCCGCTCAGGTAGACCTGCTTGCCTCTCCAGAAACCTCTCACTGCCAGTTGTTTTACTTCCTGACCGAGGGAACACTCGGCACGGACGCACTAGCACACAGCTGTCCGCGGGGCCTGCGCAAGTATGCGTTTCCCCCAATGAGCCTTCTCGCACAGACGCTGTGCAAGGTCAGGGAGGACGAGGAGCAGGTCCTGCTTGTGGCGCCATATTGGCCCACTTGGACCTGGTTCCCCGAACTAATGCTCCTCTCAACAGCCCCTCCCTGGCAGATTCCTCTGAGGAAGGATCTACTGACTCAGAGATGGGGCACCCTGTGGCACCTGCATCCAGACCTCTGGAAACTTCATGTCTGGTCCCTGGACGGGACGCGGAGGTTCTTGGTGACCTACCCCAAGAGGTAGTTGACACCATCACTTCAGCGAGAGCACCGTCTACGAGACACGCTTATGCCTTGAAGTGGAACCTGTTCGTCGAGTGGTGTTCTTCTCGTCGGGAAGACCCCCGGAGATGCCCGATCGGGGTCATGCTTTCCTTTTTGCAGCAAGAGTTGGAGCGAAGGCTTTCTCCCTCCACCCTTAAAGTCTATGTCGTTGCGATTGCTGCTAACCATGACCCCATGGAAGGGAAGTCGGTAGGGAAGCATGATCTGGTCATCAGGTTCCTTAGGGGTGCGAGAAGGTTAAATTCTCCCCGGCCCTCCTCTATACCCTCTTGGGACCTGTCTCTAGTGCTCAAAGCACTACAGCAGGGCCCATTTGAGCCTTTGCAGTCAGTCAAGCTAAAGTTTCTTTCAATGAAAACTCTGTTCCTGCTTGCACTGGCCTCCATCAAGAGGTTAGGGGACCTGCACGCATTTTCGGTCAACGATTCGTGCCTAGAGTTTGGGCCGGCTGACTCCCAGGTAATCCTGAGGCCCCAGCCCAGCTATGTGCCCAAGGTTCCCACTACTCTCTTCAGGGATCAGGTGGTGAGCCTGCAAGCGCTGCACCCGGAGGAGGCAGACCCAGCCCTAGCTTTGCTCTGTCCCGTCCGAGCCTTGAGGTGCTACGTAGACTGGACACAAAGCTTTAGGACCTCAGACTTTGTCTTTTACGGAGGCCGGCAGAAGGGGAATGCCATCTCTAAGCAGAGAATGGCCCACTGGATTGTGGATACCATCACCCTGGCTTATCAGGCACAGGGTGTGCCCTGCCCGCTCAGGTTGCGAGCTCACTTTACTAGGAGTGTTGCATCCTCCTGGGCGCTGTCTAGTGGCGACCCCCAACACGTTCGCTAGATTCTATAGCTTCCTGTGTTCTCACCTCAAACGGGTAGAGGCGCTGAGAGGCCCCGGTTTAGTGTCGGCTTGCTAAAACTTCTCCAGAGTGTCCGTACAGTAAGCCCTGTCGAGCTCCTCCGTCCCCTAGGCAGCCAGATGTGGCAGAACGTCCGGCGCCAGGCCCTCACTCGCTGAATCCGTGAGAACCGGAAGAGGGCTGGGTTCCATATGTAAAAGCCTAAGTGGTTCCTATATGTGTAAAGTCCACGGTATAGCCTCAGAGGCCGTGTTTCCCCGGCAGACTTCTGCCATTTCCATGAGGGTTACAATCACCTCTAATCTTCCATATGGACCTAAACGGATGTCATATTTGTAAGTGCTTCCAAAACCTCCTTCGGGAAGGATGGGGCTTCCGCAACGTTCCTGTTCCAAGTAGAATGGGTACGTTTTCCCAGTGTTATCCAATCTCACTGAGTGGGTAGGTCTATGACAACAGTGACTGATCTTCTTGTTGCGAGCCCCGGCCTACACCACAAAAGGGCGCAGGCGGTTTGCACAGGACACTGGAAGGGGCAGCCTCCATGGTGCTTTGGTAGGGATCCCAATTCATCAGTCACCGATGTGACTCGGAGTGACCGACTGAAAGGGAACATCTCGGTTACGTATGTAATCCTCGTTCCCTGAAGGAGGGAACGGAGACGTCCCATCGCCACGGCTGCTGTACCACCGCTGAGCGTCCGGGTCACCGGCTCGGCTCCTCAGCGAAAACCTGGTATGCGTTACACCAGCTGCCTTTTTATGCTCACGCTGTGATCAGCGGCAGCTGGATGCAATAATCACATGCCAGTGTGCATTGGCTCGTTTAGTTTACACTCGAAGTGGATTGGTCACCAGCGTGACGTCTCCGTTCCCTCCTTCAGGGAACGAGGGTTACATACGTAACCGAGACGTTACCTGTAACTCCAATGCATATTCTCCAAAAGACCTGATTCGTTTAAAAAAATAAAAAATAAAAAATAAAACATTTTGTCTGCCAACAAAATGTGGTGTCCCCAACATACAGAAAATGCAGACAAAAATATAATGAAAATATTTTTATGACAAAGCATGGTTAGTTGAAATTGCAAAATTTCAAGCTATTAATTGCTAATTCATAATACTGCTTTAAAATATTTTACCTTGAAATCTTTTTTTTTATTAAGCAAAACCTTTTTTTTAAAGAATATAATTAAAGTGTTAGTTCACCCAAAAATGAAAATTAGCCCATAAATGACTCACCCTCAATGCATCCTAGGTGTATATGACTTTCTTCTTTCAGACAAATCTTGTTCGGAGTTATATAAAAAATGGTCCAGTCAGCGGGTGTTGCATTGCTTCAGTCCAAAATAAGTGAAATAAAAAGCACCCATCCATAAAAAAAAGTGTCTCACACGGCTCCGGGGGATGAACAAAGTCTTCCTGTAGCGAATCGATGCGTTTTTGTAAGAAAAATAACCATATTTTAAACGTAATAATCAATTGAATCTAGCTTGCGCTCACTGTTATAAATGGAAGCAGTTCCGGGCGAATGACGTATGAGGTCGGCTTTGTGCAAGATTGGTAAACGTACAAGTTTTTAATGTACTGTATAAGGAAAGCTTCTTGTCATTTTTCCATTGACTTTCATGCATGGAAAAGAGCAGCAAGAACATGGTTAAACACAAAAGACCAAAAAACACACAGGTTTTTACCCTATGCTGCTCTGCAGTGACTCCTTGTAAAATGACAGGGGCGCTGCAGTGACCACTTCTCTAGTGAAATTCTGTCCTGTCAGCAGCCATCCAGAGAGCTCCGACAGCTCAGTCATCTGTCACAGCACGGTGTGGGAGAGGAAGACACTTCACCCTCCTCACCACCTCCCTCATTTTACACTCCACTTCATCCAAACAGCATATAACATGGCCATATGTTCAAACATAGATTTACAAATACAGGTGATTAAGCAGCCCTTTGTCACCTAAGAAGAGTATTTTGTTCTGAAAAGGTTTTGGAGTCTAAATGTACATTTAGGCATTTTGGACTCCAATTAAATTAAAAAGGCTTATATGTGAATGGTTTGGGACTAGTAATTTCAGAGGTGTTGATGTGACCTGCCGTGATGCAACTCCGCAGGGCTAAAAGAGAGATGCTGTTTTGGGGGCAAATCTCAGTGCTGTTTGGCCAGAGCCCAGCTAGAGCTGCATTATGTTGAGGAATAAAGTGTTGTTGTACCTGTGAAGCTGTTTTGACACAATCAATATTACATAAAATGCTATAGAAATAAAGGTGATTGCCGACTATTTTTGCAGACACATATGAGATACCCATTTGGTCTTGGAATATTTTGGTGAGAAAAAAGTGGATCTTCTTGAGATTTTAATTGCAGACTTTGTTGTCTTGTCAGGTCTGAGCACAATAGGAGACATTGTTAAGATCTCTACTAAAACTATAGAGGAGTCACATGCTAGATATTTTGGTTTTGGAATAATTCATGTTGAGATTTTTTACTTTGATTACAGATTTGCAGATGTTGTCTTTGGGAAACAAAGAGAACAGTTTGAGACGTTGATGAGATCTCTTCAAAATGTGTTTTTTTATTGCAAGAGTTAACAAGAGACTATTGAAAAATCTTAATCTCAATGCTGTCTTGAAGTGATGGTAAAGACATTAAAGAGATCACCATTTAGATTTTTCTTTCCTACTCATTTGTGAGGGTGGAGGTATTTTTGTTTGAGGGAGATATTTGAATAACTGGCTGAAAAGAAACAAAGAGAAAATCAAACCTGTACAGATAGCAGCACTTCACATAGGATAACAATGGTGGTAGTATTATAGAATAGAAAGAAATTTCAGAATGCAATACATGTTGACTCACACCTCTCCTGAAATCATCTTACCTCTACATTACCACTCAGCATTGAGTGGGACGCTAGACTTATTCAACTTCACCTGAAACACCCTGTGAAACCTCACACCTAGCAACACATGCATCCCTACTATTAAACAGGTGTTTGGAGATACTGTACAGGAAACGGTTCAAATGTTGTTCGTATTCATAGGTTAGGGTGGCATAAATTGCCACCAGCTGTGTACAGAAGAAGACGTGTCTTTGATGACTGTGGCGTGTCGCTGAGGTGGAGGTGTTTTGGGCTAAACTATAATACAGCTGGCTAAGACTCGGGTGAATATGAGTAAGTTAATATATTTAAATGCCTGAATGTCTGTAATCAAAGAAAAGTATTCTTTTAGTTTTGCAACAATATGTAGGCACCATGTCGATATTTGAGAAAGCTGTAATTTAAGGTTATGTATTCCACAATGCACACTCATTTCCATAAGTGCACAAGTTGACAGCTCTTGAAATATCATTTTATGCGAGAAAATGCATACTTGTCACCATGGTAATATAACACAGTGTAGCTCTGTGTGACTGGTGTAAAAAGCTTCTGTGAGCTTCATCAGTGCATTAGTGACGACCTTCATTTAAAAAAATTAATTTTGTTTGCCGTTCTTTTTAGTGCCACTAGTGGTGCATGAATTTCACAATTAATCTCTAAATAATACATATTTTGTCCATATGACAATTAATTTATCTAGATCTTTATTTGTAATGAGACAAGAATCTTTTTTATCAGATAAAAAAGCAATATTTATGCTATCATTCTTGCTATCACTTTGCAATTTAAACCAAATACTATTTTTACAAACTATTTTTTAACATTTGCTGCTTGTCGAGTATTCATTTTGGACACTGAGGAGGAAACATGCAAAACTATGTTAATGATTTTCAAATGGGGGAGTAAGAAACATATATAGCGAGTGAGACACGTAGAAGGGTAATCAAATGTGTAGGCACAATGCCAATGTGTGGGTACCAATTACTGCTGAGGATGGTGGCAGAGGGATTAGAGATGCCCAGCAGGCACAGATGGCGATGAAGTCCTGTGGGTCCCATTCAAAGGTCACTCGCTTTACAATAACCTCTACGCCACCTCCAGGCTATTCATAATTTACAAATCATTCCACATCTTCTCAAAGACAGCCTCTCCCTGTGCTCCATCCCTTGTTTTCTTCAGTAACAAACCCTTCAAAGTGAGGGCAGCTGTGTTATCTAGCGAACAAAGCTGGCACTTTGAAAATACACCCTCGCAGGTGAAGTGATGTCATTTTCAGAGATGCTGGCTCTCAGGGGCGATTCAATAAGACACTTGTGTAGACAGAGGGAAGAAAATCATCAAGGGAGCCACAGTTAAATGTCACGTCCCCTTCAGGTTACGCCGAGGGGGTGTATGTCGCCGGTCGGCACCCACAATTGCGATGTTATTATAGTGCCAATTTCCTCTCTGAAGGTCATTCTCGGCCTGTTATGCCCCCTATTACTTGGCAATAATTCAGTATTCCCGGGAGTTTCTTTTACAATGGTATAAGCCTGACAGCATGAAGCAAACTGTGGAACATGTGTATCCTGATCTGGGAAGTTTTTCACCTTTTAAGCAAAAACAAAATCGCACTGGACAAAATGATTCAACAGTTAAAATTCGGAAAAGAGGATGTAAAGGAGGCATTCGTCAGAGACTGAAAAATTTAAGTCTCTCTAAAATCCCTCTTCCTACAATTATTTTGGGGAATGTGCAGTCTCTACGGGGGAAAAAAATGGATGAGCTTCAAGGTATGGTGAAGTTCCAGCATGATTACAGGGGTGTTTGCTTGATGGCACTCACAAAGACTTGGCTTTCCGAAGGGGATTCAGATTCGGGCCTACGACTGGATGACTTCGGAGTACCTGTTCGCATGAACTGGGATGCGAGGGAAACCGGTAAAGCGCAAGGAGGTGGGGTATCTCTGTATATTAGAGAGAACTGGTGCAAATCCGTGTCTGTTAAGGAGAGAGTGTGCACGAAAGATATTGAGTTGCTGACTGTGGCATTAAGATCTCAGTATTTGCCTCGTGAGTTTCCTCAGCTGTTTGTGACGGTTGTTTAGCAAACGAGGACAATGCGGCAAGGGAGATTGAGCGCATGGTGCATGAACTGCAATCTGTATCTCCTGATGCACCCAGTTTTATTGTAGGAGATTTTAATAATTGTACATTGGAGAAATCACTGGGCCTCTTCAACCAGTATGTAACTTGCCCAACACGTAAGGATAAAATTTTGGACTTGTGTTATGAATCGATTAAAGGAGCTTACAAGTCACTTGGTAAACCACCTTTAGGATACAGTATTACTTGTTCCTACATATAAAACTGTTTTGAAACGTGAAAAGGCACAGTTAATTAAGATGAAGGACTGGTCTGAAGATGTGATGCTACATTTAAAAGGGTGTATGGAATGTACAGATTGGACTGTTTTTATGGACTCTGGTTTGGACATTGATGAATTACCAGATGTAATTTGTAGTTATGTGACGTTTTGTGAGGATATGTTAATACCTTAACAGCAAACCATGGGTCACAAAGATTCTTCTGTCAAAAAGAAATAGGGCCTTTAAAGAGGGAGATACAGTGGAGTATTTTAGGCTAAAAAAAAGAAATTAAGTGTGAAATTAAGAGAACTAAATCAGCCTACAAGGAAGATCTTGAGGTAAAATTGAGAATGGGAAATTTAGGTTCTGCTTGGGAGGGGATGTATTTAATAACAGGTCAGGATAGTAGGAAAAGTAATAATATGATTATTTTAAATGGATTCAGTTTGTCACAGGATTTTAATCATTTTTATCTAAGATTTGATGCTTATGATTTTAAACAGGAAATCGATGGGTCGAAAAATTTATGTAGAATAAATGGGGAGTATGACTGTGTCTTTTTTAATGTGAGGGATGTGATAATAGTTTTTAAACCGTGTAAAATCAGGAAAGCACCTGGACCTGATAATATAGGGAGTAGGTTCCTTAAGGAGTGTGCCGAGCAGTTAGGTCCAATATTTTGTGAAATTTTTGGTCTGTCCCTTCAACAACAAAAAGTACCTGCACTGTGGAAGCAGTCTACAGTGATTCCAGTGCCCAAAAAGCATAATGTACAGGTATTGGATGATTTTAGACCTGTGGCGCTAACATCCTTAGTTATGAAATGTTTTGAAAAATTTGTTAAGAAAGTAATTATGCAAAGGACATAGAGTTCTCTAGATCCCCTACAATTTGCATATAGGTCTAAGTGAGGTGTAGAGGATGCAGTACAGTCTCTTACACTTAGTACTTCAGTATCTGGATAAGCCGAAAACATTTGTTAACTTACTTTATATTGATTTTTCATGCACTTTCAATACCATTCAGTCACATATTTTAGTTGAGAAGCTCATTAATTAATTTTGGTTGGATTTTAGTCTTGTAGGATGGATTTTAGATTTCCTTGTGCAGAGAACACAGAGAGTTAAAGTAAATGATTGTTTTTCTGAATGGCTGGTGTCATCTACTGGGTCACCTCAATGATTTGTCCTCTCCCCTTTATTATTTATCTTGTACACAAATGACTGTAAGAGTAGTTATAGAAATAGGCATATTATAAAATTTGCTGATGATACTGTAATCGTTAGCTTACTGAGTGAGGAGGACTCCATGCATGGTCCTGTGGTTGGTTGATGATTTTAGTATGTGGTGTCAGAATGCTTTCTTAAAACTTAATGTTTCTAAAACTAAGGAGATGACTATTGATTTTAACCCTAGGAGGAAATCTATTCAGTATAAGCAAACAAGCATTAATGGAGTGGGTATTGAGAGTGTTGAACAGTACAAGTATTTGGGTACAGTTTTGGATAATAAATTGTCCTTTTCTCCCAATACTGATATTTTGTGTAAGAGGGGGCAGCAAAGATTGTATTGCTTGTGGAAACTAAGGTCATTTAATGTGGATAAAACATTGATGTGCATGTACTACAGATCCTATATTGAGTCACTGTTATCTTTTTCACTGCTGGTTTAATTCTCTAAATGTGAGAAACAATTGTCTTGAGAGGATTGTAAACCAGGGAAGTAAAATAACGGGGAGGAAGCAGATGATTATGGCCCAGCTATATCATAGACAGGTTTTGGGTAAAGCCCAGAGCATTTTGTTAGACGATTCCCACCCCATGTATCACAAGTTTCACCTTCTCCCTTCTGGCATTCGTTATAGAACCCCTATTAGTAAAAGTAGCTGTAAAGTTTTTAAATTTAAGGTAGGAACATTTTAGGAAGGAAACAGATTTTTGTTTTTCTTGAAATGAATAAAGATGAACTGAACTGAACCAAATAAAGTTTTATTTTGGCCCTTCAAGTTTGGGTACCTGAGTCCTAGAGCATGACATCATTTTGTTTATGGTATAATTTTGTCACTCTGAAAAATATATATTTCTTATCTACTTATATACAGTATGCATACATAAATAATAAAAGAAAATCAATATTAATATTATTATACTACTACTACCATTTTATTTTATTTATAGGCTTAATTTATAGAACTACGTTTATAGACTCCAGCATCCCCGCGCAACCATATATAAGTGGTTTGGAAATGTATGGATGTATATGTTATTTGTATAAAATATAAACATATTATTCTTTACATTTCAAATGTATATAAAATGTATAGATTGAAGTTTTTGATTCATTTGTATAATGATTTCTGTGTGAATTTTTTTTGGGGGGGGGCATAAATACGCCAGAGGGAATGAGTCCCATTGTCTTAGGATCTTAGGATTTTCAGTCACCATACGGCTAACAACCCCATAGGCACTTGCAACTGAATCACCATCTGGTGTTATCCGGTCACAGGCTTCACTCATGGGAGAACCAGTTCTTTTCTTGGTTTTCATCACTCATTTGGAAATATATTCAACCCCATGTAATGCTTTGCCAGAAAACTGCATATGTGCGGTTCCATACATACATAACATCTTGCGTTATCGGGATGTAACCCACATCAGTTCTTTGATCAAGTTCCCGTCAAAGGTCATTAAACCAGATGTGTTACTCGGATAGCTGGCAATGAACATGTCTACAATTTAACCAACTTCAACTAATTTGCTCAGCAATTGTAAATGCTGCAAAAACATCTGCTTAATAAAATTCAAACATCTATCAGGGAATATTTTATCAATATTCCCCAAGTTATTCCACTGAACTACACAGGGAATCTCGTTTCTCACCCCCTGCCTTTTTGCAGCTAAATTGGGGTATTTTTTGTCTTTTTATCAGTAAATTATTAAATATGGCAAACAAATCAGTTGCAGGTAAATTAGAATTAGCCTGGTCCTTGCATTCAAACAAAAATATTTTGTTTCAGTTTTTATCTTTCTTCTTATTCAAATTTAACAGTTTGTCCTCGTAAAGAAAGTAAGAAGCGTCAAGTTTATTTGTATAGCACAAACTATACAATGTTTTAAATTTGTTTACACTTGGTGTTCGAAATAAACATTATTTATAACGAATGGCACTATAATTTAGGGCCTGTTTATTGGATGCTTTAATTTTACATTCTCCTTATGTAAACTGCAAATTTGATGATTTTTAGTAGAGTGAAGTTAACTAAAATACATGTTTGTGTTTATAATCTTTTTTTATTGTTTTATTTAAAGATATTTTGCATTAAAATTTGCAGCTAAAATGTGACTTACCGCAAATTATTTGTGTTTTTTTCTCTCTCAACCATGCATTTTTAATTTGGTGTGACTTAGATTCACTTGAGTGTTTTCCTCAGAAAATACAGTATATAGCAGCCCTTACCAAAAAGAAGTATACTTTAAGTTTATTTTATTAAGTATACTTAAGTAAAGTTCAAGTATATTTTTAAGTATACTTTAACTTTATGTAGTAAGTATACAAATATCAGTGTACTAGTAGTATACTTGTAAGTGTACTATTTCAATACTCCTTGGGACTAAATTTGCCCACTCTCTAGTATATAGAAGTATACTTTTAAGTATAGCAGTAGTAAACTTTGAGTACACAACTAGTTTACCTCTGTTTTTAGTTTGTACTGCAACTATACTAAAAGTTAACTTAAAGGTATACTGATAGTTTACTAATTAGATACTCAGTAAACTAATAGTTTAGTAGTTTTATACTGCAAGTATACTCATAAGTTTTTTAAGTGAACGTTACATCATACTTTAAATATACTACTATGTCCTTATTTAAGAATGTTTATATATTTTGTTATATGAATATCTCAACATCAAAAGAAAGAACAGGGTATCTGCTTGTAAACAAAAACATTTTATTCTAGCTTCATGCATTATTTTTTATAAACATTTGAATGTGGGTAAGTTTCATAAATAAAAAATAAAGAAATAAATAAACAACACTTTAAAGAGCAGGTCATATGGGTTTTTGAAAAATATCTCTTTTGCAGTTTATAACGTAGCTATCCTTAAATGAAAACAATAATATAGTGCTCCAATCCGTTCTTATAATAATGACATAAAATACAAAAACACTTATGCAAGCGAATGCCCACAGCTAAAGTTTAGCTGCTAAACTGTGAACACTTAAAACAATAATGCTGGATACGTTAGCCGAGTGCTAACGTGACTAACTGATGAAACGATACAGTTTGTAAATCAAAATATGTCTACTGTAATGTTTGAAGAACTACAGGAAAAAGACGCTCTGTCTTATCTTTTAATCAGAACGCAGAACATCTGTATAACTAACTCGCTCGTCTCTCCCGCATTAACCCTATAACTGCCGGTGCAGAAAAATAAACAGCAATTTCACAATGATTATAAAGTCATAATCCCCGCCTTCCAGCGAAATACGAACAGAGTCTGACCTGCCCACAATCACTTCTGCTAGTTAGTGTGTTTACATCATGTTGAGAAGACGCTGTGTTCAAGGATACCACAGAAATACAATTCTAATCATTTGTTGTGTGCATGTCATTTTACCAAGGACTGCTTCTCTAATCTTGGCTTTTATCTTTGTTGGCTTCTAATCTTCTTAATTTGGACTAACAAGCTCTCCGAACCACAACCTGTAAGTACGATTGATAGGTTATGTGTACATTTTCAATTGAGTGCTTTGTTAACTTTAGCTGTGGGCACGATTTGCTTGCATAAGTGTTTTTGTATTTTATGTCATTATTATAAGAACGGATTGGAGCACTATATTATTGTTTTATATAAAGGTGCTTTGTCAATGGTAGTGCTCGCTCCCTGTGTCAGTCACAACATGTTTGGCCAGCTGACCAATCAGAGCAGAGTAGGCTTATGGAAGGGAGGGATTTGCTCCGAACTTGATTGGAACGAATCGTTTTGAAACCATTGGCAAATGACTCTAATATTAAATGTATATTCTGAGAAAATTACAATGTTTTCTGACCTTAGATGCATTTAAACCTGTTTTAGGGGACTCCAACACAATATTAGGACACTTTAAAATACCATATGACCTGCTCTTTAAACAAAAAGCTGAAAAAGACTATGAATTGGATTCAGAATGATAATCAAAACGTATGTAACGTAGCGCTTGATTCACTATTACTAAGTTACTATGTGACCACAACTTTGGTACAGCGGTAACTACGTGGGATTGCTTGGACCAGAAATCAGAAGACAAGTGGGTAACGCTTTAGATTACAACCCCGCAATGACCTGCGTAAGTAAACAGAATTTACAGCATAACTTTTTTGTAATTACAGTGTACCTATTCAGTACCTCCGTGTAGGTATAAGGTAACAATATGCGAAGTTTGGAGAATAAAGGAGTAATAATCTGTAAAATTACAAATTATTTCTACTGTAAGTATTTTGAAACTAAGGGGTACCTATTCTAATATTACAGGGTATGCATGACCACTTATATTTGCAAGCGATTAAGCAAAAACATACATTGTGTACTTTTTTTATAGTCTACACATATAAAACACACTGGTAATTGTTTCAATCCAAACGCTCGGTTGATACTGTTGGGTTAGGAAGCTGGCTTGATGTGACCCAATTTGGGTTGATATCAGTAATAACCCGATGTTGTTGGGTTATGAATGTGGAGGACGTGAATGAGAGTATGCAGCAAGTCACGTGAGTTCAAACGTGAA
>NW_015505350.1:777944-778968 GCF_001515645.1 Sinocyclocheilus grahami | reverse complement strand
GAGCGGTAAAACCGGGAACTGAAATATGTTAGTCAAAATGGTGCTCGAGGACGTAGATCAAAACGGTAAATCAAAGACAGTAAAATCCTGTCAGTTCGCTATAATACATAGTTTAATCTTGACTTTCAGTGTTTATTATTGGCATGATGGTTTGGCCATAATAGTTTAACTAGTCATTACTAGTTAATCAATTAGTCATTAAGTCAGTGGGTGAAAAACATGAACAAATTGAACAAAATCTATCCTTAAACAAGCTTTTCAAAAGAATTTGGTTTAACTGTATAATCTGTATCAATATAGAGTTGCTTTGCTTTTTTCTGAACTGGTGTAATACATTTTAATCTTTTATTAGGCTATCTGTTGACTGTGTTGTTACTGTTGTCATATTGTGTATGATTTTAATTTTAAAACCCATTTTGGGTTATTTTTTACCCAGCAGTAGGCCTATAGTAAATTGGAATCAATATTTGAATGAAATAAAACAGTCCACCATGTTTATTGATACATTACCTGATATATAATGTATGTATGACCTAATGTTTAAACAATCGTTTCAGAGCAATTTGTTGTAGCCACTTACCCTGTAACTACATGGAACAAGGGGGGAACAAGCACCACTTTAATTTACAGCCCGCAAATGTTGTATTTACCCTGTAACTACATGGAACAAGGGGGGAACAAGCACCACTTTAATTTACAGCCCGCAAATGTTGTATTTACCCTGTAACTACATGGAACAAGGGGGGAACAAGCACCACTTTAATTTACAGCCCGCAAATGTTGTATTTACCCTGTAACTACATGGAACAAGGGGGGAACAAGCACCACTTTAATTTACAGCCCGCAAATGTTGTATTTACCCTGTAACTACATGGAACAAGGGGGGAACAAGCACCACTTTAATTTACAGTCTGCAAATGTTGTATTTACCCTCTAACTACATGGAACAATGGGGGAACAAAGCACCACTTTAATTTACAGCCCGCAAATGTTGTATTTACCCTGTAACTACATGGAACAAGGG
>NW_015505350.1:774760-777622 GCF_001515645.1 Sinocyclocheilus grahami | reverse complement strand
TTTTTTTGCTATAAAAACACCACAGTATACATCCACTGAATTACAAATGTTGTATCATGTTTTTTTCTGCGAACAGCTGGAAAGAGGTAAACTTGTTTTAAGCTGCATTGAACCTTGATGGTATATCATGCAAAGTTATTTGGTGATAGTGGTGTTGAGAAGTTGCTGGTGTGAAGTTACTGAAATCGACGAATAAGCTTTCATAAGGTAAGTAGACTTGTGAATTATAAATCATTGCAGAAACTCATTAACTCATTTCACTAGATGTCCAGTTTTGTTGTTCAGTAATCTCCATCATGTCCGTCCTTTTAAAATAAAATGTGTACCCCATGGTTAAAAAATAGGCCTATAATAAAATACCAATATAAAATTATAAAAAATATATATCATCTTTCTAAATCATTCCCAAACATAAGATTGTTGTTCAGGCCATACATACCACGTAATATTAGAATAAGCACCTCTTAGTTTCAAAATACAGTATAAATGATTTGTAATTTTACAGGTTGTTACCCCTTTATTCCCCAAACTTCGCATATTATTCCCTTATACCTACACAGAGGTACTGAATAGGTACACTATAATAACAAAAGAGTTACACTGTAACTTCAGTTTACTTACGCAGTTCTTTGCAGGTTGCATATCTGGTTGTTACCCCCTTATTACCCAAACGTAACACATTGTTCCCTTATACCTACACATATGTTCTTTATAGGTACACTATAATTACAGAAACGTACACCGTAAATTCAGTATACTTACATAGTTCTTTGCGGGTTGTAATCTAAAGCGTTACCGACAAGTGTCGACTCACTAGAGCAAAAGGTAAGCAAAAAGTGTAAGAGTATTACCTATTTCAAGGGTCAGTCAATTAATAACACAGTTCAAAGAATAGTCAGTTGCTGGAAAAATAGTATATTGTTTTGATTGATTATCCTTTCACTTGGATTACTGCCCTTTTGAAATTGCAATTAGATCAAAAATAACCAAAACACAATTACAACAACAAATAAATTGAATAGTAAAACCCCAAAGTATCAAAAGTATATCAACATTTTAAGAAAAAAAAATAAACAAAGTTCAGATTCAGTTTCCAAATTACAAATAAGTTTCTGGAATTAAATTTCAAATACTCAAAATCAGTGTCTGTTTCAAAATGAGATTTTTAGATTCAAGATCAAATTCTCAATTTCAAATTTCAGTTTTGAATTCAAAGTCTCAATGTCCAGTTAAGTTTCAGATGCAAAGTCAAAAGTCTCAATGTCCAGTTCAGTTTAAAAGATAAAAAAAAAAATATATAGCAATGTTCATTTAAAAATTGGAAAAATTCAATCCACGAAGAAAGGAAAAGAAATTGTTTGATCCAGGGAAAATCCAGGCAGCAAAACTTGAAAAAACTTTAAACAAATATAGTTTGGCCCTACCAGATCGACAAATTTCACTCTTTTTCTCCGTTTCCAGGCACGAAATGATGGGATGGCTCGCCAGTCCAAACCGGAATACGAGTATTCAGCAAGGACAGGATTCAGGATCACAAATCTCAACAAAGACAAAAAAAAATAAAAACCGGCCAAGGAGAAATGTATCAGAAAAAATAAATAAATTAAGTATTCCTCCAAAGAAATACTGATTAGGCCCTATTTCATCAGATTCTTTCAGTGCTGTTTCTTGTCGTGTCTTTCTCAATGCGTGAGTTTTAAGAGTTAATATCTCACTAATCTGGGTCTTAATTTGTTAATAATCTATTGCTGGATTATTAAACTGTATTTTCATCAAATTTGCGCTACTGAGTCTTCTCTCTTTCAAGTTCGCTCTCGTTCTGTCTGCTCGTGCGCTACCACCCACAAGGGGCGGAGCTAACCTTTCACCTCCCTCATTAAGAATCATTCAGGAACTTTTTTTTTCCTTTTTACTTGTAGAGTGCTCTTTCTGCATATGTATCTTTCCTTTCTAAATATTATAGCAATATTATAGCAATAATAATAAAATTTCAATTAAATATTAGTGACCTAGATTAATGATCTGGGTTACACGTAGATGGAGTCCAAAAGCTTGACAATCATTATTACCTCTTCATGGGTCAACGTTTTATTCCACAACATTACACAATTGTAGCATTTGGACCAATCAGACACACATTTGTTCATTAGATTTAACAAATCAATTATTCATTAGTTTAACAAATAATCACAGACCCCTCACCCAATAAACATACTGGGTGCCAGCATGTCTGGGAACGACACCAGGCCCCTGGTTACCATGGCAACCAGGACCCCTCAGCCAGATCAGATAAACCTTTACGACCTAATGGCATGTTGAGAGTTCTCATAGGCAATATATTAGTGTTCTAAGAATCTTTAGTAATTTTGCATCAACACCCAATTGTGTTCCATATGCAAATTAACATGCTCTCACACAAAGGGTCATAAAACTCCCCAGTATTTTCAACCTCCCGCTTGGAATTTCAGCCTTTCTCATTGGACAAGCCCATCCTGAGAGGCGTGAATCTTCTCAGACCTTAAAAGGCTCACGCACAGTTCCACCCATGTTTTTCTTCTGCTAAGTCTTCTGCTAAACCTTCTGATTGCGGACCATGTGGAGAGCCTGAGCCGATGCGGGCATGCCCGGTGGGCTCCAAGACATAGCCAGTCAGTCTGCGGTTCTGTTAGACTCTGAGAAGATGAGGATGTGAGCTAGAACACTTCTGCAACTCTCAAGTCTGCACCAGGCCTTGGCCTTGACTTTACATTCACCAAAGATCTTAGGATCTCAGCTGATGTCTCTCTTAGCTCTTTTCCACTTTCCACTGGGAAGAAACTCCCAATCACCATCGAGTCAGAACATCTTTGGAGTTCATCACTC
>NW_015505350.1:733745-774451 GCF_001515645.1 Sinocyclocheilus grahami | reverse complement strand
CCTGGTTCTTGACTTTCCATTCACCAAAGATCCTAGGATCTCAGCTGATGTCTCTCTTAGCTCTTTTCCACTTTCCACTGGGAAGAAACTCCCAACCGAACCTCCAAACCATCAAGACTTTCATCCGATACTGCATCCAGTGTTTCCCCTGCCATTATATTAGGGGGGCGGCCCGCATTTACACGACGGCATGTCATTTCGGTCTCTACGTTATGGTTGCGCTCTCTGTATCACACACAGCGCGCACACACACACACACACACACACACACACACACAAGTGAGCACACTCCCACTCCCAATAGTATTTGTAAACATTAAGCCGCAAAATGATTCATATTTAAATTAATTCTGCGTGTCTGTTAATGAATGGCGCAGACCGCTTTTACCACTCGTTCTGAAGTATTTATGTCCACTTAATGAGGACATAAATACATGAACAACATCTCCATAACTTTTCTGTGAGTCGCTTCATGAGCATTTGACCATTTCATTTGAGTAAAACTATCCTCATATCATATACACACAGAAATGTAAAGGTATTCACGGCAACCCGTCAAAATAAAAGTTCAGTTTAACTTGAAGGCATTGGCAGAAATATATTAGCCTACTATTGTAATCAGTAGAATGTACTTAATAGGCTGCTACTACTACTACTAAAATGATTAAAACCTTATTTTTAACGAATAATCATACAATATATACAACATGCTAAAACAGAATTTGGTAACAATAAAACATAAGGTTGGAAAAAACATTTCATAGGGCCCTAAACGTAATATTTGTTAAACATTTAATAAATTGATGTTAAATTGTTTAAGTTTCATGATTGTAATTAATTAGACATGCTTTTTGATTAATAAAATGTAATTTAACCATTAAAAAGGAGTCCAGAAAAAAAAATGGAACCCCCCCAAAGCCGTAACCCTAGGGGAAACACTGGCATCTGTACGCTCGTTCCAGACCAAGGCAATGCAAGTATCACACATTTAACTAAACGAAACAGAGGTTTCGTATAAGCTGTAAACCCCGTTCTAAAAAGGCGCTGATGGTTTCACTCAGGTTGTTAACTGACTCTTTTCATAGCTTCATTCTCTGTTTTTTCCTGATGGCTTCATCCATCAAGCCTCATTTGCCCTTTCCCATGTATGAGTGATTGTTTGTTTGTTTGTTTGTTAGACTAGTTTATGTTAGTGTTTAGTTAATAAAACTCTCATGCACAAATTACATGAGTTTCTGATTCTGCCTTGCAAATTAATGTCCCTTTACGATTTTGATCCTTACTACATGCTCTAATGCATTAATACTGTATGAAAGTATTTTCTGTGGCCACGGAAATATCCTTTCATAGAGTTGATATAACCTTACACTGAATGTTTGCTGGACTAACACATTGGTTGATGGCAATTTAATTCTGCTACAGTTACTACTGGCAGCTAATATAAATAATTGTAATTAATCAGAATCAGAATCAGAATCAGAATCAGAAAGAGCTTTATTGCCAAGTATGTTTGCACATACAAGGAATTTGTTATAGTGTCACAAGCTTCCAGTACACGGAGACAACAACAACACACAGATAATAAAAATAAGATGTGAATAAAATACACATGCATAAATATAAACCACAAAAACGAATAAATTGTATGTACAGGTGTGCTATAGATGGAATAGGAATATAATAAAATAAAATAAGTTGTAGGGATGTACTAGGGTTTAGGGTGATAAATAAGTATAAGGTTATTGCACATACTGTACTTTAATTGCACAATGGGAGAACATTAACTGTTCATGAGGTAGATTGCCTGGGGAAAGAAACTGTTCTTGTGCCTGGCTGTCCTGGTATTCGGTGCTCTGTAACGCTGACCAGATGGCAAAAGTTCAAAAAGGAGATGGCTTGGATGTGATGGATCCAGAGTGATTTTCTGAGCCCTTTTTCTTCACTCTGGATGTATACAGTTCTTTGAGGGTAGGCAGGGGGCACCAATAATCCTTTCAGCAGTCCGAACCGTTCTCTGTAGTCTTCTGATGTCTGATTTTGTAGCTGAACCAAACCAGACAGTTATTGAAGTGCACAGAACAGACTCGATGACGGCTGAGTAGAACTGTTTCAGCAGCTCCTGTGGCAGGTTGAATTTCCTCAGCTGGCGAAGGAAGTACAACCTCTGCTGGGCCTTTTTAACAATGGAGTCAATGTGAGTGTCCCACTTCAGGTCCTGAGAGATGGTGGTGCCCTGGAACCTGAATGACTCCACTGTCGTTACAGTGCTATCCATGATGGTGAGTGGGGGGAGTGCAGGGGGGTTCCTCCTGAAGTCCACGATCATCTCCATTGTTCAGCTCCAAGTTGTTAAGACTGCACCAGACAGCCAGCTCTTTAACCTCCTGTCTGTAAGCAGACTCGTCTCCATCCTTGATGAGACCGATGACTGTAGTGTCATCTGCATACTTCAGGAGCTTGACAGAGGGGTCTTTAGAGGTGCAGTCATTGGTGTAGAGGGAGAAGAGCAGTGGGGAGAGGACGCAACCCTGAGGGGTGCCAGTGCTGGTGGTGCGATTGTTGGATGTGAATTTACCAGTTCTCACTAGCTGTTGCCTATCTGTCAGAAAGCTGGTGATCCATTGACAGATAGAGCTAGGGACAGCGAGCTGGGTTAGTTTGGTCTGGCGGAGTGTTGGGATGATGGTGTTGAAAGCGGAGCTAAAGTCCACAAACAGAATCTTCACATAAGTCCCTGTTTTGTCCAGATGTTGCAGGATTAAGTGCAGTCCCATATTGACTGCATCATCCACGGACCTGTTTGCTTGGTAAGCAAACTGCAGGGGGTCTAGTAAGGGTCCAGTAATGTCCTTCAGATAAGCCAACACCAACCTCTCAAATGTCTTCATGACCACAGACGTTAGGGCCACAGGTCTGTAGTCATTAAGTCCTGTTATCTTGGGTTTCTTTGGGACGGGGATGATGGTGGAGCATTTGAAGCAGGCAGGGACTTTGCACAACTTCAGTGATTTGTTGAAGATCCGTGAGAAGTAGGGGGCCAGCAGGTCAGCGCAGGTTTTCAGACAGGCTGGTGTCACACCGTCTGGGCCTGGTGCTTTTCTTCTCTTGTTCTTTCTGAAGACCTGGCGCACATCATCCTCACTGATCTGAAACGTAGGAGTGGGGGAGAGGGGGGTTGCAGGAGGGGTTGATGGTTGTGTGGAGAGATGTTCAGAGCGGGTGTGGGGTGTTAGACTGGGAGTTTCAAATCTACAGTAAAACTCATTCAGGTCTTCAGCAAGTTGTTGATTGCCTCAGTGCTGGGGGATGGTGTCTTGTAGTTGATGATGTCTTTCAGGCCTTTCCACACTGATGCAGGCTCATTGGCAGATAACTGGTGTTCTAGCTTTTTAGCGTAGTTCCTCTTGGCCACCCTAACCTCCTTATTCAGTGTGTTTCTGGCCTGATTGTACAAGACTCTGAAAAGCCCGGCAGTTGTAGCGCGCTGTCCGGAATGGCGTCATTCAGCCAGGTTTCCGTGAAACACAGAGCAACAGAGTGTGAAAAATCCTTATTTGTCCAGGAGAGCAAAATAAGTTTGTCCGTTTTGTTGGGTAGAGAGCGGAGATTCGCCAGATGGATGCTAGGCAGCGCCGTTCTGAATCTGCGCTTCCTGAGCTTCACGAGCACGCCGACTCTCTTCCCCCGTCTGCGCGTCCTGAAGCGCTTGATCAGCGCAGCTGCTCCGCCAAGTACAACATTCAGCAAAACGTCCGAATAAGCAAAATCCGGTAGAACGTTGTGTGGTGTGTTCTGCCGATTGTTCAGCAGCTCAAAAAACAGGAAAAACTAACAAAAAGAGTACAAACACTGGAGAGCCAAACACTGAGGCTGCCGTCTGTGCCGCCATCGCACTTAATCAATATGTTATACAGTTAATCAATTAATCATAATTAACTGTAATTATTTATATACATTTCCCTATTGAGCTAATTTGCTACACAGTTTTGATGCTGTTTTATGTCTGATGATCAGGTTAGATTACGTGTGAAAGCATCTGTTGTTTTTCGGTTTCTTCTTCGCTGTTTCCGTGTTTTGGAAATTCTGTACAGAAGATGTGTAATAGCGCCCCCTACCGTATAACAATGAAAACATTCTCGGAGCACAAGTAGGCTATATCTCAAATAAATGTAGACTTTTTTTAAGTATGTCAAGTACAGTGCCTTGCGAAAGTATTCATACCCCTTACTTTTTTTCACGTTTTATGTTGCTGCCTTATGTTAAACTACTTAAATGTACTTTTTTTTCCACATCAATCTACACTCCATACACCATATTGACATAGCAAAAACAGAATTGTCACAACTTCGTGAATTAATTAAAAATAAAAATAAATGAAATAAGTACATTGTATTCATGTATTCATACCCTTAACTAAATATTTAGCTGAAGCACCTTTACAGCTTCAAGTCTTTTTTGTTCGATGCAACAAGCTTTGCTCATCAGCATTTGGCAATTATCTGCTATTGTTCTCCTCACCTCTTCACCGCTCAAGCTCTGTCAGGTTGGATGGGGGCAGATGCACATTTTCAGGTTTCTCCAGAAATATCTGATTGGGTTCAAGCTCTGGCTCTGGCTGGGCAACCCAAGGACATTCACAAAGTTGTCTGTAAGCCACTGTGTGTTTAGGTCCATTGTCCTGTTGTAAGATGAACCTTCTGCCCAGTCTGAGGTTCTGAATGCTCTGGACTGGGTTTTCATTAAGGCTATCTCAATATGTTGGTGCATTGAGCTTTTCTTCTACTTTGACGAGTTCCTCAGTCCCTGCTGCTGAAGAACAGCCCCACAGCATGAGGCTGCTACCAGCACACTTTATTTTTGGGATGGTACTCTGCAGGTGATGAGCAGTGCCTGGTTTCCTTCAAACATGATGCTTGGAATTGAGGTTCATCAGACCAGAGAATATTATTTCTCACAGTCTGAGGGTCCTTTAGTTGCTTTTTTGCTAATTATAAGTGTGTTTTCATGTGTCTACACTGAAGAGGGGATTGAGTCTTGCCACAGTGCAGTGGTGTTTGTCCTTCTGTAGTTTTCTCCCATCTGCATATATGTTCATGGAGCTCAACTAGAGTGACCATCAGGTTCTTGGTCACCACTCTAACCAAAGCCCTTCTCCATCAGTTGCTCAGTTTGACCAGGAGGCCTGCTCTAGGAAGAGTCCTGGCTGTTTCAAACATCTTCCATTAAGGGTAACAGAGACTACATGCTTCTGTGAACCTTCAGTGAAGCAGGTTTTTTTCGGAACTCTTCCCCAGATGTGTGGCTTGACGCAAACCTGTTTCTGAGCTCTACAGGCAGTTCTTTTGACCTCAGGGCTTGGTTTTTGCTCTGATATGCATTATCAGCTAGACCTTTTATTAAGATGTGTGCACATTTCCAAATCATACCCATTCAATTGAATTTGCCACAGGTTAACTTCGCTCAAAGTGTAGTAACATCTACAAGCAATATGATTGCTCCTGAGCTAAATTTCAACTGTCCCAGATAAGGGTATGAATACTTATGCAATGGAATCACTTAAGTTTTTTATTTTTAATCAATTTGCGAATATGTTAAAAACCAGTTTTTTTGCTCTACCATTATGGTGTATGGAGTATAGATTGATGTGGAAAAAAAGTAATTTAAAGCAGTTTAGCATAAGGCAGCAACATAACAAAATGTGGGAAAAAATGAAGGGGTTTGAATACTTTCGCAAGGCACTGTATACTTAAATATCATTTTAAGTATATTTCTGAGAAGTTCATAAAAAGTAGACTGAAAGTATGCTTTCCTATTTTTAGTTTAAAAGAAGTATACTAATAGCACACTTGAATAAACTTATTTTCCATAAGGGAGGGCAAGTAGTATATGCTAATCAGTGTAGCACTGTGTTAAGGTTTCGTCAAGTAAAAGTGTGTGTGTGTGTGTGTGTGTGTCTGGCCTGCCATGCCCCAGCATTTGTTGTCTAGAAAGTGTAGCATGTGTGACTGATAGCCTCTCTTTAGTGTAGCGTGATAAATGTTAGCATGTTAGCAGGGTGATGAATAGATCAAATTTCCCCTTGAGATCCAAACCCTCCTTACACCTCTTGTTACCACTTGCTCTCTGATGTCTTAATATAAGCTCTAGGGTTCTCATGTTGACCTTGTGACCAACACCCATGGGGTGGCACCTTTATCTTTACTTGAAAAACGAAGCTTTCCTCTGAAAGACTACGACACCTGATAAGGGATGAAAAGTGACCGTCTGGACCCTCCCCTATTCCACATTCAATCTCCCATCTGTCAGACGGACATAAATCTACCAGAGGGAGATGGAATAAACCAGAGCTACTGGTGTGCCTGCGTCTCTACATTACTTTCACAGATTATTAGATAGCATGCCTTGACAATGTATAACAATGCTTTTCATTTATAGAACACAGAAAGTAATCATGGTAGACTTAGCAATGCTGTAAATATCCACAGTAGCTGAATTCTAGCATGCGCTAGTGTGGCAGAAGCAAATATAAGCGTGATTACAGTGGTATGCTTCTGTGCACTTTTTCCGATGTATTTATAACCTTGTGGCCTGATTTTGATTCTCCATCTGGTCTTTCGCTGTGGGGATGTTTGCGGTCTGTCCCTCTCTTTGGCGACATGGCACCTCTACCCTCAGTTTTTATTTAAGGAGCAGATCCTGTCGTTTATTTTTGTGTCCACAGAGGTTGAGGTTGAACTTCACTAACAAAAAAGATTATTATTATTGTTTTTTTACCACTGTTTTTTTTTTTTTACATGTGCTATGGTGGGACCACGGTATTTCTTGAAGTACCCTTCAGGGTCATCAAGATACCAAACATTAGTAGCAGTAATACAAATATGACTAAAATGTAAAAAATTCTCAATACCATTTTTGAGACCACAGCAAAAACAAATATGCTAATGAACACACTTCTTTATATTTATGGGTAATTCCTAATATTTTATGCCTTTTAAACATCTAGCATCTAGAAAATTAAACATTGTGTACGTTGTCATAGAAAATTGTAATTTTAAAAGCTTATCAGTTAACAAATTATTTAAAAACATAATATGGTTATGAATGTCTTTTTTTACTATAAGCTATATACTACTATAAGCCTAAATACTTTTTTTAAACAAAAAATATCAGTTATTCCTCAATTAAGCAAACAGTGCTTCATTGTTTTTTTCTTAATGTTGTTTGATAAAAATATTTATTTATCTAGCAACTACATTTACACTGCAAGGCCTGATGCACAAATCCTATATTTTGACGCAAATTTATTTTTGTCCCATCTGTTTACATACACATATGATAAACTGTTTACATTTGACCTCAGCAAGACAAGCATTTTGACAAGTCCATCTGACCAGTCATTTGCACAGTAGCATTACTGTGAGACAAGTTTGCTTCACGTGCATGTCAGTTGTCTTGAGTCAGTTTGTATTACCAATAATGCAGAATAAATGTTACCGTTAAAAAATCTGAAATTATCTAAATTATATATTTATTTACAGATTTAAAAATGTATATTTTGTACTGAAGTACTTAATTATTAGTATTGTCAAAATAACATGCATGAATGCTACTTTTATAAGGACTAAGCTGAAGGTATAACCTAGGTCATGTTGTGAAAGGTGAGAAAAGAGCATCATGAAGACTTAAGGGTACATAAATAAATCAATATGTGGATCATTTCCCCCCTCCATCCCCCTGTTGTTTATATGATGAAACGATGTCTGTGTATGTGCAAGTTAACAGTAAACTGGGCTGCATTTAATGCAGTATAATGGCTCTAATTATTATAAACATGTACATACGTTACAAAGAAATTTAAAAGGAAATGGAGCGAGTGTCTTGTGAGGAGTAACTATATCTCTGGCATATGGTTTGGCACTCTTCTGGCACACAGCAGCAATCAGGGCATCTTGTTGAGTTTATAAGGAAGAGGAAGAGGATAAGGGGGAGGAGGACAGTATGTGAGTGCTTTATTACACACTACGGCCCTTTATATGTTCCAATTGCTTCTAAACTTAAATTAAATTCTTTCTCCTTTCACCATAAATCTAATTCTCAAAGTTTACTTCCTAGACTTAGAGCATTATTGGAAAGTATTGCATAGGCCGCTCTCATATTTCTTAATTCATTCTTTTAAGGATGATACATTACATGCTACTCTGAACAAGCTGAGAATAAGATGTTGGTCACACAATAATTATGAGAATGGTTGTAAGAGATTAAAGACCTAATAAAAAAGGTTTGACAAACACAAATTTCTTTATATTTCATGTTGAAACAGGAAGTTGGATTAAGCATTAGCACATAGATTGCCTCAAAGCTAACTGCCGTATAAACTTTCATCTTTATCAAAGCAGAGCTCACAACACTGTGCACCTAATGAAGAAGCATTACTGTTTTTACCAGGTGACATAAGCAATAAAGCATGAGCCTCAGTACTCTTAATGCAATAAAGCATGACTTTCATTTTCTCAGCTGGCTACTGGTTAAGTTAATTATTGTTGCATGTTAACCAGCCTTACCAATATATTCATGATGAGTTACCAGTTAAAACTCAAAACATACTGCATACTAGTAACTATATTATTATTATTATTATCAGTGTTGAAAACATTTGATTAAAAATATATAATTTTATAAATACAATATATATTATAAATATACTGTAATTTTCTTTGATTCTCTAATGAATAGAAAATTAAATGAATTAATTAATTAAATGGAATCATTTGTAAAATCACAAAGCAGCAATATTAGAATGATTCCTAATGGATCATGTGACACTGAAGACTGGAGTAATGACTGCTGAGAATTCAGCTTTGCCATCATATAAATTACACTTTACAATATATTCAAATAGAAAACAGTTATTTTCAATTTTAATAATATTTTACAACATTACTGTTTTTACAGTATTTTTGATCGTTGGTAAGCTTAAAAAGAGACTTCTTTCAAAAACATAAAAAAAACTTAATTACTCTGAAGCTTTAACAGAAAAAATTTGCTATATTTTTTAAAATATAAAATAAAAATACAATATTTTTTATTAAAATAACAATAATCATAAAAATAATCATATTAAATAATAAAATATTTTGTAAGTAATTTAAATGATATACCAGTTTTTACATATACAACATATTTTCATGACTTTACTTTTTTTTTGGTGTGCTCATAGGTGATGTTTCATCCTTTTTGAGTTTCAATGATGATTAAAGTAGCCTAAAGCTTCTTTTTTTTTAATACATAAAATGTCCCTACAACCTGACAGATGTCACAGAAATAGGTGTAATGAAAAATCCCACCTGTCTGTGTGATAGTCCTGGGCTCTCAAAACAAGAAAAAATAGTGAACAGTCTGACCTATCGCTTGCTTCATGCTCAGTCTGCTGTCCTCCTCTACTGAAGACAGATGTGGTAATAAAGTTTAGTCTGGGGTTTCTCTGGACCCCCTTTTAATAATATTTTACAACATTACTGTTTTACAGTATTTTTGATCATTGGTAAGCTTAAAAAGAGACTTCTTCAGAGCACCAGGTTGTTGGATTAAACATGGATTAGTGTTGACACCCTTGGGAGGGATGATGCCCTGGAGGGTCTGCTGGCTGCACTCGACCCAGAAAACAGCTTTACTGCAATCAGGTATTTGAGACTCAGGTGATTTAGAAATGTTGACGCTCAATCACATTGAGCAAGGGGAGTAAAGGAGCCTTAAATGGGGAAAAAATAGTTCAGTACATGGCATACTTGCTATAGCTACCACTCAAACCTAGGCGCAGTACTGCAGAAGGCACTTAAGTGTGGGCAAGCTTATGTCCACAAAATAAGTCTACCTGCTCTCTTTCTGTGCATTAAGGTGTTGGAATCCATTGACATACCTGTGAACCAAGTCACTAGTTCTGCAGTCTGCCCTTGACCCCAAACAATTAGCATTACAACTTCAAGGCTGCCCACTGGCTAACTGATAAATTGAAAGGGACGATAAATGTAGCAGTCTATCATACTTGACCTGAACACAAGGTCTTAGGACTGCCTCTCCTAATGGGACTGGGCCAATGTGCCAGGGTCAAGCAATTATGAGGCCACTTAAGGACCATGACCTGACTATGAAAGTTAATTGCTTTGTCTCACACACACACACACACACACACACACACACAAATAAATTAATATATATATATATATTAATTTATCTGTGTGTGTGTGTGACAAATTTATTGTGTGTGTGTGTGTGTGTGTGTGTGTGTGTGAGCAATTAACTTTATATATATATATATATATATATATATATAAGCATTTTATGATGTCCTAAAATATTTTAGGAACGAATATTTCCCAACCCAAACTGAAAATTATTATTTGCATTTCTACATATTCCAACTAGATATTACAAGACATTTGACAACCAATAGCAATGTTTGCTGTCATTGATGTCAAACCTGTAGCAATGGTCTAGTTACAATATTACAAAGACACAAATGCAAATGAGATTTGAGGGCTACAGCACAACTGACATAAAACAAAACATCATCCTGCAATGAAACAACAATAAAAAAAGAAAAAGTAAAAGCAATGGATAAACAGGCTGTGTAAAGATCTTTTTGAAAAAAAAAAAGTAATATGAGGAAATCTACAAATGCATCATCAAACAATAAAATGAAAACATATAAATTAAAAAAAGATATGTTTTAAGAAAATATTTAGTTGCAGATAAAGTAGGGGATGGTTACAGATGATTACAGAAGGGTAAAGTATTCCAAAGCCTTGGAGCCTGTATTAAAAAAGCCCTGTCGCTTCTGGTTTTCAATCGTGATTTTGGAACAGTTAGTATAGCAGCTAAGGAGAGCATCTAAGTGAAGAAGAATGAAGAAATAAATTATCCAAAATGTATGTAGGAGCAAGCATGCAGTGCTTTAAATGCAAATACTAAAATTTGTTTAAAAAAAAACATTCTGTATAGAATGAAATCTGGATGAACTACATTAGTCATGTTGTTATTGTCACGTGAGCTACAGCGTCAGTTGCGCCGCTTAACTACCATTCACAAAATACTCTCCCACTGCCTCATGGGATAGCATAGTGCCCATCAGATGCACATTTTGAAATATCGTCAGAATTGTTAGGTAATCTGGGTAATTTTTGCCTACTGTTTTATGTTTGCCTGCTGTTTTATGAATACTATAAATTCAGACATACTACTCGTTTCATCTACTGTTTTTGACTTACTACATAGGGAATAGGGGTGTAGGGGTTCAAATTACTCACGGTTCAGTTTGTATCAGTTTTAGAGTCACCATTTCTGTTACGGTTCCGTATGTGCTATGTTTAGGGAAAAAACTATACAGTTAAAAAAAAAAACTAACAACAAATAATCGACCTACAAGCAGCAGCACAAATAAATACAATAGATAAAAATAAAATAAACAGTGCTTTTCAGGTTTTCTAGGTAGGTCTAACATTAGTTTTAGGTACAGAAATTTAATAGAAATGAATAGAAAAGTAATCAAATGTAAAATAACATTGCATATTTGACTGTATATATTAAAGATTAATCCTTATTAAAGTTACAAAAACTATTCAATCAAGAGTAGTGAGTCTTTTGTTGTTTGATTAACATTAAAATGTGCTATCACGTTAAGACAATGCACAGATCCAGTGCATTGATACTGTACGTTCAACTGACTATGTCTGCTGGGATACTTACCAAGATGGACATGTTGACATTTTTTTGTGTGAATTTGTCCATTCAAACAAGACTTGAAAGAGAGCTCAATATTTGTGCGCATTCTGAGATGCGGGTTTGCGCGCTTCGGATGAGCAAACAGATCTTCTTACTGTGCACGTGAGTTCTCATTCGTGTCTTCTGGATCTAAATGTTTAAACTGGCAAGGCTTAAATGAGTTTAGTTTAAACACAGATAGCAACGTGTGCGGTTTAGGTCTAACCTGCGTACATGCGCTATCAACACCCGGGTGATGATGGCATAAATAACTGGTCATATTCGAGCATACGGCACTCACATTGAACAAAGAGTGACTGGTTTATCCACTTTTTTTCTCCATTGCTGTTGTTTTAATGTATTGGGAATCCTTAACGCAAAGAAAATATATTTCCTAATATATGAATGATCAATATATTAAACAACATAATGGTATATTAGAAATTATACAGAATAATATATTGTGTAAATATATTACAATATATTGAATGATATATAAGGAACTGCCGCTTTTCATATATTGAAAAATATGTGACATTATATTTACTTATATATCACAATATATGTCATTATATTTTGCAGTATATTACCATATATTTTTGTTTTGTAAGGGAAGCCAGAATGCATATCCATTGACAGAAACATACATTAGCAAAACGCTGTCTGTTTTACGTGTTATTTTTAGATGCATTGTCAGATTTAAGTTGAACCACGCTGCAAGTGCATGCGGAACCATGGGTGGAGAATGGTACGGTTCGATTTTTTTTTACAGAAAACCATTTCACCCCTAGTATGGAAGTAATTGGATGAAATGATACAGATCTGGGAGGACATGAGGGTGTGTAATATTTTAACTTAAACTTTTAACTTTTATTTTTTTTTAATTTACGTTAAATTCACTGCTTGCAAATTAAAATCCAGTTGACTGTGAGCAGAATTTCAGTGGACACATATCTTGTCCTCCAGACAGCAAGTACACCACCAGGTTCTGTATCTGAGTGCATGTGCAGCAAGCCAGAGACATCTCACCATTTACAAATAGAGGGCATCCCCGACTCTGCAAATGGACAGAACAGGGAAGAGGACTGTTCTCTTTTTACAGATCAGTAGTGCTTGAAAGTGCTTGCGTGGATTTGCCCCAGGTTGTTCTCCTCTGGGAATTCTGGGAAGCAGAGTACTCCATAATACTGGAACTAAAGAGCTGGCCTCAGCAGGAATAGAGTCATGGAAGAGATGAGAGCTTTGATAACATTTATAAAGCTTTCCTTGTCTATGTCTCAAAGTCTTTCTCTCTCCCTTTGATTCAATTTACTCTGTCAGCTAACAGGTGTCTCTATGGAACTGCCCTAGAGAACACTGACACAATACTAAGAATACCTGAGCATTTTAGCTCATTGGATAACTTAAATTCATTTTGAAAACAAAGTAGAAATCTTATTACTGAATATACTTGAAATTTACACTCTTACAGTAAATCAACAGACTCTTATGAGCCTGTTCTTTTTAGTGAAGCAAAAAACAGAGACCAGTGTAGTCCAATTCAAATTACAAAAAATGTTGACCGACTTGGGTAATATTTACTTTCATCAAAAACATACAGTATAACAAGTGTCTTCCGATTCTCGAATACATGAGATTTATAAGCTGTTTTTTTTTTTTAAATGAAGCAAAAACATAGAGAGAGACGAGTATAATCTGATTCCTAAACAAATGACTAAACATATGATTCACTTCTTTTGAGTGGATCAAAAAAAAAAAAAAAACACGAATAAGTATGTATTCCTTTCTTCTGCAGAACACAAAAGACTGACTTTCACAGTATTTGCAAAAACAGATTTCTGAGTCCTGCAGAAGAAATTAGACATTAGGGTAAGAAAATTATTTTTGGCTGAACTAAAGCATGTCTGTCAATAAAACAAACTCAACACACTAAAGACAACCTTTTTTTCATCACAGTGTTGTAATGCTCACAACCCAAACCAGCCTCCTCAAAGCTACAAATATCTAATTTCAGCTCATTTCAACCTTACGGTCACATTTTTTACTTTAGTATTGCAAGCCAAAGCTCACATAGCTGGAATAACCTGATGGAAAAACCACATAAACCACACCCACATGGGCCCCTCCCATAATGCATCTGGTTCAGACATTAAAAAAAACTCTGGGTCTGGTGACGTTCTCTCTTGAAACAGAGAGCCGGTCTTGATTAAAGCCATCGCAAAAAGCTCTGTTCAATTTGCTCTTGAGTGCATCACTTCAAGGATGCGGAAGAGTGGATATTACCTTACAAACAGTGTAAGAGTGTTGTGCATTATTCTCTTTTCTCCCTCCACCTGAGGCATAAACTATTAATGTGTGCCAAACCTAGCCAATGCATTAGTTGAGAGTTAGAGAGAATGCCTGGTTTACACAAACCAGGAGAATATTTAGCCTTCTGGCTCAGTCAGTGCTCATTATATAAACACTTTCTCAGGTCTTAAGAATGACAGGAATCCCAAATCCAAACACAGAATTTCACAGGGCTTAGAGAACGCTGCAGAGTCAACCTAATCAGCTGCTAGACTTTCGCATAAGCCTTTGACATTTAATTTGCTTTTGTTGCTCTGGCTGAAGACTTATTCCCTCATTAGATGGGATACCTCAGCAGAAGTGAATCTCAAGGCTGTAAAAGGTCATAGTGATGCTTAACTCTGCCATTTAAACATCACTCCTTCATTTACCGGCCTCTTATATATGGAAATCTGAAGGTGAGTATGTTGGGTGGGATGTGAGAAACAAATGTGTGATGAAAGTGAGAAGTTTGACGTTCGTACTAAAAGTTTCGAATCAGGATGCTTGTAGGGACTCATTGGTCTAAGGCAGAGGTGTCGACCTCTGCACCTGTTTGGCAGAATTTAGATCCAACACACTTACATGGAAGTTTTAGTGAACCCGAAGACCTTGAAGCTAAACTCTGCAGGACAATGTTCTTTCAGGAACAGGATTGGACACTCCTGGTGTAAGGGAATGCTTCTCACTTTGGGTGCCAGACATTCTCAGTTAAAATTCCAGATGAGCCCTAGTTTGAGCCCAAGGAGTAAAGATATGAGCTAGTAACTGATACCCTTTTTCCACTGCAATAGTGTCAGAGTTGTTGCTTAGCTGCGGGATCTGCTAACTATGGTACTCCATAACCTGCCTGAAAATGAACACAGTGGCCTTTGTTTTGGGAGTCGTATAAGTTGTGACATTATTTTAACCTCTAAAAGAATTTGTTTCTGTGGGCCCCCTGGCCTTTGACATTAGTGGTCAGAGGTTTGAGGCCAGCAGGTCTTTAAGGACATGGACAAGGAGTATAAAATATTATCAGGTTGAACATCACAAGAAATTATCCTTGACTTCATACCATCATGCCCTTGAGCAAGGCACTTAAACTGGTGGCTTCAGAAGGAATGTTCCTGTAATGTTCATTTTCCTAACATGGTAAAGTCACAGTTTTTTACCACAATCAGTTGTGAAGCTAAAAAAAAGAGCTTTAAGGAGAAAAAAAATACCTCACTGTTGCTTCCATTTTTTGTGCTTTTTGTAAAATTGACTAATGTTTGTCAATTGGCTCATAAATGAGAGCTTTGAGATTCTTTGAGAGTCACTGTTATAGGCATTGATGGTCCATGCCTCCTCATACTGCTTGAGTGCCTATCTGCTTGAAATTTCCATTAAATAATCAACTCTTGGATGCCAAAGACCCTTCTCTTCCCAAGTCCAAGTACTGTTCATTCCCGTTGCTCTGTTCTACACAACATTGACCCAGTCAAGAGGTTTCAAAGTTTGAAAACCTTGCCAACAAGTATACAAAAAACATTAGCTGCATTTACATTGACCCTACTAATCCGATCATAATAAGACTAGAAGCCCAATCAGAATAAAAAAGTCACATGTAACCACGTCAATGGGATTGAATTGGCCAGATCCGACTAAAATTTTGATTGGATTGTAAGGGGTGGTTTATTCCTTTTGTAATCCGAGCGAGAGGTTGGATTGAAAACCGAAACTGGAAAGTACTGCGCATGCGCAGTGACGTAGAAATAGCGTAATGACATATGACACGCGGAACGAGCCGTTCTTCCTGGTGAATAAAGTGTCATAAATGAGTGTCCCGTCATTATAAAACTCCCCTTTCACTCTGCGTCTGTGAAGTGGAGTTGGACAACGTCCCACTAGTCCTTGTTTAAGACTCTCATCAACAGATGACTGGTTTTGGGTGCAGGAAGGGGCACTTTTACTGCTTTATAAAGTAAGCAGCACTGCACAACAGTTCATGAGCTGGTTGTCGCCTAATTAGGACCCAAAGTAGATAAATATCATGTGTGCTTTTTAAAACAATATTCGACAACAGTGGGAAACTGTATATTCATGCAGTGCGCGCATGTCAAAAGATTAAATCTGATCAGAAGCTTGTGACATAAACGCGCATATCAACCCGATCACTTTATTTAACGTTCATGTAAACACTACGTTCGGATTCGTCATTCAGAATGAATTCATTCCAATGGAAGCAAAAAGTGTTCACGTAAACGTACCCATTGATATGCATGTGTCAAAAGCGTTTAAGTCAGCATGCAAATACCAACATCATATTGACTCCATTTGTCATTGTGATATCTCCCCCTCTCACCCCCACAAGAAACTGACCCGAGCTGTGGCCTTCGCAAACGCCTTCATTGGAGAAACTGAATGGCTGGAAATGAATGAAATATGGCTCAGTGGATTGCAAAGCCCATAATGATGGGAGATTTGCCTCTACAATAGCCGAGGGGCTGGCCCTAGGCACTATCAAGGGCTCCGAGACCCCAAGTGTGTCCTCTTTCTTATTATCAGCCTCTTAGCCCTGAACGTCCCATTTAGGCATTAGTGGCCTGCCGTGATTGAGTGCATCGTGGGCCTTCTGAAAGAACCAGGCTTTTGAGTTCCCACCTCCCCACCTGCATCCCACTGCATGGTTATCTCTCTGTCTCAAAGAAGGGAGCCATTATCTCCAAGGTCGCATCCAGAGCCACAGCAGTGTAAATGCCTATTATGCTGGGACAAGGGTCACTGCTATGGGCGGTTGGGATAAATCTGCTCTATTTAGGGTGAAAAAAGCAGCCTTGTTAAAAAAGTAAAAGAGAAAGAACATTCAACTTGCACTGAGTAACTTTACTGCACAGCTGCAGAACATGCATTCTTCTAAAAACATTTTTGGTGCATTATCATCATCTTGCAGTATAATTGGTTAACAATTTCCATTAATAGTGTTTAATTATCATCATGACACCTTTTTTTTATCTCATTTACAATGAAAACAAACCTTTGTCAGCAAACATTTCATGTGTAATTTCATAAAATTAACATTGTTTTAAAGAATGTGTTATTTGTTGATGAACTCCCCATTTATTGTTGACCATTTTTGACCTATCTTGTCCTTTCTGGAATTCCAAGTTATTTGTGACTTGATAAATGAGTAGTATAGTGTCAGCTTTGAGGAAGGTGAGAACCGCCTGCCGGGGAGATGGGAGAGGTGAGTATGTTAAAGTAACGCTAATGGAATTCTCAAGTGACAGCCTAGCTAATGATCATATCTTGCCTGTGCCAGAGAAGATGGGCTCTAACACAGTGAAGCCCTGAGCTTCAGACAAGCATATGTCTCTCTAGAACTAATGACAGCTTAATTACTACTTATTCTACTATTTCCTATAACACCAAGAGAGGCTAACATTTGCTGATTTATCTACTTCATGATGCTTTTAGTTATCACTTAGATCAGAGTCACCATTTTAATATAAGGTGATCCTCTGCAAATGTGTAATACTAGAAGAGCAAATGTACTGTAAGAAAGAACCACTGCAGTGGTTTGTTTCGTCACTGCTAAGTGCTTTGGTTTTTCTTGATATACATAACCTGTAAACTATCCCATATTACACTAATATAGAGAACTACTTAATCATTAAAAAGTTTTTTTTCCCTTTAGTCACATCTTATCTCAATAAGGACAGCAAGTGAGCCAAGATTGTTACATACTGTATGTTACAGAAAAAAATGGTGCACCCAAAAAAATGGTGCATGACGCTCACATCTACAAGCACTGAATCATGAGAGAAAAACACGAGTGTTATTTGTCAAAATTACTTTACTGACATGAATTTAACGCACAATGACTCACACACAAAACATTTAGACTCAACAATCCATTATATCCATTATTAATAAATCTGCCAAAGCCTTGCACTGTAAATAATAATATATCCAGCTCACTTTGACTTAAAATAGTCTAGAAATATTTGTTGAATAATGCGTAATACATTCTCAAGTTAATTGCAGGATTGATTTAGTACATAGATGTCTATGTTCTCAAGTGGATTAATATTTTGCTCATACAGACTAATGTGGCTGATTAAATGCAGTATTTGTATTCAGCACATATGCATGAATTTGTGTTTTTGGCTGAAACTGGTTCTGTGGGTGACATCTGTCCTAGGGCACTGCAGTGTAATGCAGTTAATTTTCCTACTGTTTTTGCAAATCGCTCACTGTAACACTCACAACATGGACAGATAAGGAACGCTGGTGGACGTTAAGGATGTTAAATGTATGTTAAAATGCTTCATAAGGAGTTTTATTTTTATGAGAGCAAAATGTAAAGAGACTGTTGTGCATTGACTGTTGCTAGAATGTAATGTTAATATTTTAACCCTTTTTGCAGATAATGTATAGCATAGCCTACATTGGTATATTCTACAGTTGGCACTGTTTGGATAAAAAAAAAATTGGTATGTACCACTATATATACCATCAGATTATCTGATAAATCAAATAATGATTGACAGATTAATTGATTATCAAAATAATAATTTGTTGAAGACATTCCTTATGCATGAGCCTGTGTTGTGGATGTGCTTGTCATATTCTACTAAAAAAGACAAAACCACCTCGTAGTTCAATGGAGTCTAAATGTACCCCGTACATCGTAAACTTTATCCTGTTACAGTTTACCACCCCTATTGTTAAATTAAGTTGCTGCTGTTATAAGAGCTATGGTTTGTATGTTAACAAAATTCAGACACCCCATTGTCTGAGATGGGTCTCAGTTTCCCACACCTGTTCCAAATTGATGACCACTGCTCTGGATGTGATCCTCTCAAATGGTGCAAATGGATTATTAAGCAGTCATTTCTTACAATGTCATAAATCGATTGTCTCTGACTTAAATATTTCTTGCCACTAGCAATCTTGAGGCAGTTGTTGGATTTTATTGACAGTTCATAGAAAATTCAGACTCAAAAGCTCCATCTGGTAGAGTGTTTACTGCTCAGGTATAGACAGTGTAGACAGTAATAGAAAGTAATTGTACTTGCTACATGCAGTTCTAACTGTCAGATACTGTTTACTTGTTACAAAAACTGTTCCATCTGCAAAAGCACTGGCTGTTCTTCAAAACAATGAATGTCACGGGTGCTTTTCTTTTACAAAATGTCACTTATATCTAGGATAAACCAAATAAACAAATCCTGTGTGTTTCTAATAAACAAATCCATCAAGACTTTTTTTTTTTAATATATAAATTCGAACCATCGCTTCTGGCTAAAATTCAAGTCCTTTATCCATATTTCTTTCTCCAGCTTTTCACTTCACAAGATGTTAAAGGGTTAGTTCACCCAAAAATGAAAATTAGGCTGTGTTTTACTTACCCTCAAAGCATCCTAGGTGTATATGACTTTCTTCTTTTAGACGAATCCAATCGGAGTTATATAAAAAATTGTCCTGGCTCCTCCAAGCCTTACAATGGGGGTAAGCGAGTGCTTTTTGTCAACAGACTAGAAAACGTGAAATAAAGTGCGCGCATCCATAATAAAACGTGCCTCACACGACTCCGGGGGGTGAATAAAGGCCTCCTGTAGCAAATCGATGCAACTGTCAGATACTGTTTACTTGTTACAAAAACTGTTCCATCTGCAAAAGCACTGGCTGTTCTTCAAAACAATGAATGTCACGGGTGCTTTTCTTTTACAAAATGTCACTTATATCTAGGATAAACCAAATAAACAAATCCTGTGTGTTTCTAATAAACAAATCCATCAAGACTTTTTTTTTTTAATATATAAATTCGAACCATCGCTTCTGGCTAAAATTCAAGTCCTTTATCCATATTTCTTTCTCCAGCTTTTCACTTCACAAGATGTTAAAGGGTTAGTTCACCCAAAAATGAAAATTAGGCTGTGTTTTACTTACCCTCAAAGCATCCTAGGTGTATATGACTTTCTTCTTTTAGACGAATCCAATCGGAGTTATATAAAAAATTGTCCTGGCTCCTCCAAGCCTTACAATGGGGGTAAGCGAGTGCTTTTTGTCAACAGACTAGAAAACGTGAAATAAAGTGCGCGCATCCATAATAAAACGTGCCTCACACGACTCCGGGGGGTGAATAAAGGCCTCCTGTAGCAAATCGATGCGTTTTTGTAAGAAAAATATCCATATTTCAAAAGTAATAAACACTTCTCTCTCACTTCATCTATCCGTTCCGGCGGATGACGTAGGACGTCAGCGTTGTGTGATTAGTGACGAACGTGGAGAGAGAACAAAGCGAAACGCTGGTCATGAATTAGAAGTACAAAACAAAGATTTGTAAAGAAAAATGTCGGAGGATTTCGATATAAGTCAAGAGGAGACTGGTTTTCTTTCGCTAAAGTAAGGAAACTTTGCTTCCTTTGCTCCTTTAGACAAACTCGCGAGACTAGCATATCTCAGAGGCGCGCACGCGACGCATACATCCTACGTCATCCACCTGGAACAGCTTCTGCGTACGACAGAAATAATGATTGACAGATTAATTGATTATCAAAATAATAATTTGTTGAAGACATTCCTTATGCATGAGCCTGTGTTGTGGATGTGCTTGTCATATTCTACTAAAAAAGACAAAACCACCTCGTAGTTCAATGGAGTCTAAATGTACCCCGTACATCGTAAACTTTATCCTGTTACAGTTTACCACCCCTATTGTTAAATTAAGTTGCTGCTGTTATAAGAGCTATGGTTTGTATGTTAACAAAATTCAGACACCCCATTGTCTGAGATGGGTCTCAGTTTCCCACACCTGTTCCAAATTGATGACCACTGCTCTGGATGTGATCCTCTCAAATGGTGCAAATGGATTATTAAGCAGTCATTTCTTACAATGTCATAAATCGATTGTCTCTGACTTAAATATTTCTTGCCACTAGCAATCTTGAGGCAGTTGTTGGATTTTATTGACAGTTCATAGAAAATTCAGACTCAAAAGCTCCATCTGGTAGAGTGTTTACTGCTCAGGTATAGACAGTGTAGACAGTAATAGAAAGTAATTGTACTTGCTACATGCAGTTCTAACTGTCAGATACTGTTTACTTGTTACAAAAACTGTTCCATCTGCAAAAGCACTGGCTGTTCTTCAAAACAATGAATGTCACGGGTGCTTTTCTTTTACAAAATGTCACTTATATCTAGGATAAACCAAATAAACAAATCCTGTGTGTTTCTAATAAACAAATCCATCAAGACTTTTTTTTTTTAATATATAAATTCGAACCATCGCTTCTGGCTAAAATTCAAGTCCTTTATCCATATTTCTTTCTCCAGCTTTTCACTTCACAAGATGTTAAAGGGTTAGTTCACCCAAAAATGAAAATTAGGCTGTGTTTTACTTACCCTCAAAGCATCCTAGGTGTATATGACTTTCTTCTTTTAGACGAATCCAATCGGAGTTATATAAAAAATTGTCCTGGCTCCTCCAAGCCTTACAATGGGGGTAAGCGAGTGCTTTTTGTCAACAGACTAGAAAACGTGAAATAAAGTGCGCGCATCCATAATAAAACGTGCCTCACACGACTCCGGGGGGTGAATAAAGGCCTCCTGTAGCAAATCGATGCGTTTTTGTAAGAAAAATATCCATATTTCAAAAGTAATAAACACTTCTCTCTCACTTCATCTATCCGTTCCGGCGGATGACGTAGGACGTCAGCGTTGTGTGATTAGTGACGAACGTGGAGAGAGAACAAAGCGAAACGCTGGTCATGAATTAGAAGTACAAAACAAAGATTTGTAAAGAAAAATGTCGGAGGATTTCGATATAAGTCAAGAGGAGACTGGTTTTCTTTCGCTAAAGTAAGGAAACTTTGCTTCCTTTGCTCCTTTAGACAAACTCGCGAGACTAGCATATCTCAGAGGCGCGCACGCGACGCATACATCCTACGTCATCCACCTGGAACAGCTTCTGCGTACGACAGTCAGCGGAAGTGAGAAAAAAAGTGTTTATTACATTTGAAATATGGGGTGTTTCTCAAACGGAAGACTGCATCCTCTGAAAGCTGCATATCTCATCAAACGTCGCTGAAGGCCATCTCAATCACATGGATCCTTGGAAGGTAGCCTTCGTTTCGCGTCCTTCATTCAGCTGAATTTGAAGGATGCATGGGATGTATCCTTTGCGACCTTCAATCACCCACAATCCTTTGTACCCATTTAATTTAATTTAAATAAGCTGACGAAAAACGATTCAGTACTGAGCTTGTCTGAATTTATTATGCAATGTAAGACAAAAATAATGGTTTTGGACATTTGTTATTTTTTGTTTTGGTGTAAATTACTCATTAAACGCTAAACTGCCGATAATGTAAGCCACCGGGAGACTAGACGGCTGTGATTCATTGTATTGCATTAATAGAAAGCCAAATAATATAATGCCAAATAGTATTTTTCCAAAACTAAGTTTTATTCGTATTTTCGTGCCGTGGCGGTGAGAGTGGGAACATAGGCGACGTAGACACGTGCACTTACTAGACTGTCTCATTCTAGCGTTTAATGCCGAGGAGGACTCTAGCCTACAAGCCTCTGAAGGACTGAGTTAGGAAGGACACAGCCTCGGTAGGATGCAGCCTTCCGTTTGAGAAGCACACGTGGGTATTTTTCTTACAAAAACACATAGATTCGCTACAGGAGGCCTTTTTCCCCACACCATTTTACTGTATATGTAACACCTGTTTTTATATGGTAATGGTTGGATTTAAATGTCTAAATCTTATAATTTTAAAACAAAAATATCATATGAATGCATTTGTGCACAACATTTGTTTATGGCTTGTTTTGCATTAAACATTTAGATATCAGATCTAATAAATCTCTCTGCTGTAGCATTTCAAAGAATAATGATACAAATAACATTACAAAAAAGTTAATTTAAAGGGCTGAGTACTTTTAGATGCAAACAACTATCATCTGTAAATCTATGTAATATGCTTAGTCAGCATCTGTATCCAGAATGTATTCTTGGTGGAAAAGGGAATCTTCAGTAAATGTTCAGTTAAATAAATAAATAATACATGGTGGCAGAAAGATTTGAGTGAAATATAAATTTAGTTAGGCCTAGATTTTATTTCAACATTGAAAAATATCAATAAATCTAGTTGCATCTAATTGTTTAATTCCATATTTGTGTGTATTTTTTCGGCTTATTAGATTATCAAATTAGCTTAGCAATGTAAAATTACTGGAATCAACTGTGACGCTAATGTAAAACTACTGGAATCACAACGGGATCTCATGATAATTTGTACGTATTTCACATAAAATTTGGTTCTACAAAACATACATTTACTTCTGTTTTTACAGATACTAAAACGTACAATACTGACTTATTTACAGCATATAAAAGTACAATACTGATGTATTTTCAGCATTTAAATGTACAATACTGAGATATTGACGATAGCTAAAATGTAAATTATTTACTTATGAACAACTTTACAGACTTACAATTTAATCCTTATGAATATTGAAATTGCAGCATTAATTGTATTATTGTATTTAGTTGTCATATTAATGGCATTATGTTTTCAATTGCATTATTACATTGTTTACTCATTTACTTAATATGAAATTATAACATTTCATTCTGTTCTGTGTGATTTATGCTGCCAACTTATTTTGAAGAATACATAATGTTAAACAAGACTACACTACAAACCCGTAAAATAAATAACATTTCTGCAATCGTTTAACCATTACTTATCATGTAATATTTGCTTTGTTTGCCATGCGACACAAATTACGTTTTCTCCGACATGCTGTGACTGACAATAGAACTATAAAATACACCAAAAATGCAACATAATTACAAAAAGGAATCAATTTTATTTGTGCGCTGTAATCAAAATCTTCAGAATCCATTCCACTGCGAGGAACAGTCCCAAACTCAAGCCTTTATTCGGCGATCTTCATCTCCATCTTGAGTAGTGACCGTAAGCATCAAAACCCCCGCCATATGCTCGTTACAAATTCAAAAGTTGCCACTTCAAGAACTATTTGACAGGTTTTATGGCATGGTAATCAAAAGCTCATAGACTCTCGCCTGCTTCGTCACAGATTGAAATAATAATCTTTCACAATATAAATGTTTTTACTGTGTTTTTGATATTATAAATGCTGCCTTTGTGAGCATAAAAGACTGTTCAAAATATTTTACAAATATATTACCAGCCCCAAACTTTTCAATGGTATGGTATGTAGAGCACTGAAAGCACATTTTGGTTCCCCTTCAGGAACTCGAGCTGCGTCGAGATTCGCTTTGGGAACGCCCCTTGCGTGACCGCGTTCTGAAGTGTCTAATCCAGAATACTGTGGTTTCAGGTGGTGAGGAAGCAAGCGGCGGCGTTTCAGCGTTTCCTCCCTCGTCGCTCCCAGGCTCATGGGGCTGCTGAGAGGTAGCAGCCCCAGCTGTCAAGCTCCTCATACCGCCAGTCACAAAAGCAGAGCGTTGCAACCCGCACCCTTCCGCAAAAAGAACGTGGGTCGGGGCGACGCTCTCAGTCGGGGTCTTCTAGACCGAAGACAGCTCTGCGGACCATTATTTTGTTGAAGAGGACCTCGACTAAACGGTCCTGACGCCAACAGCGTCAGGCCCCTGAGGGCAGCCCCACGTGGGGAGGAAAAGATAACACCTCAGCCCATTGGACGGATTAGACACGTGCTTCAGAACGCGGTCACGCAGGGGGCGTACCCAAAGTGAATCTCGACGCAGCGTCTCGTTCCCTCAGGGAACCATGGTTACATACGTAACCTAGAGACGTTTTAACTTATTAGAAGATACATGTTTAAAATTTACAGTCTAACTCTTCTCAGAAAAAATTATCTTGTTCACAGGGGCAAAAAAAAAAGCTCAAAAATGCATCTAGATAAAAGATTAAATTAGTTAACTCTAGTTTACTCTTAACAGAATACATAAAGTCTGAAAAAAAATTCTTGACAGGGTAATGCATGATAAAGTTAATAAAGAAAATTGACTGTGGGGCTGGGTTTATGCTACAGTAATTGTTTTGAGGAATAAAATCATATGCTACCTACAGTATTAGCAATATCAATTAAAAAACTAAAAGCGACATGTTGTAAGATTCAAGATTCTCAGGTTACGACTGAAGCGACGACTGAGTCATGCAGCTACATAGCACGGCCAGCAACGCAGTACTCGTTCCCGTATCTCAGGGAACCGAGGTTACTTTAGTAACCGAGTACGTTCCCTATCGATACTTCACTCGTACTGCGTCTGCTTAAGACGGTATGGGGAACCAGTATAATCATGCCGTGCTATGCTAGAGGAACGACTAATACTTGAACTTGCCTTGAGCACCAATGGGGCCCAGAGGGACCAAGTATTTTGCAGGGAAGCCCCGCAGGAGGCGATAGGGCCAAACTCGCAGAGGTCTGCCCAGCGCTGAGTAATCGTCTGATGCACTGGTTTTGCCATACGGCCAGAGTAAGTCCGTTTAAGCAGAAAGGACCCGAGCCTGTAAGGCAAGGACATCCAGATTATAAAACCTGGTAAATGTGGACGGCGAGGCCCAGCCGGCCCACACCGTTAGACCAAGCCCAGGAAGAGGCAATGCCTCTTGTTGAGCGGTCTCTTACTCCCATGGGGCATTGTAGGCCCAAAGAAGAGTACGCTAGCTTGATAGCATCGATTATCCATTTGGAAAGTCTCTGCTTCGTGGCTAGGGACCCTCTGGTGTGGCCACCGAAGCATACAAAAAGCTGTTCCGACTGCCTGAACGGGGCGGAATGCTCAATGTTTATTCTCAATGCCCTGACGGGGCAGAGTAAATTAAAGCTCTTGGTCCTGCTCCGAAGGAGAAAGTGCCGAAATAGCTATTACCTGTGCTCTGAAGCACACTCTTGAGTCGAGAGCACTTTAGGTACATAACCATGCCTCAGCTTCGTTGATGACCTTGGCGTCGTTGGGCCCGAATTGGAGGTATGTGAAGCTCACCGAGAGCACCTGCAGATCTCCCATACGCTTTACCGATGCTAACGCCAGTAGCAGAGGTCTTTAGTGTCAGGGGACGAAGGTCAACGGACTGTAGTGGCTCGAAGGGAGGGCTCTTCAGAGCATGTGAGGCTGCTATGGCTGCTACATAGACCTTGAACGTGGAGGGGGAACGACCCTTATCCAACAGTTCTTGCATGAAGGACAATAGAGCCGCTTTGTAGAGGGTGCTCTAGCCTGAGATATTGTATTTAGCACGCTCTCTGGGAGGTCCGCAGGCTCCCATTGAGAGGCCAGAGGTGCAGAGCCCACAGCTCAGGCTGGGGGTGCCATATCGTTCTGTTCGCCTGAGAGAGGATGTCTCGTCTCAGGGGAATGGGCCATGGGGCTGCTGAGAGCAGCCGAGACATCTCTGCGAACCAGTGTTGGTTCCACCAGAGTGGGGCCACCAACAGAACCTTGTGTTTCTGCTCACTGATTCGTCTGATTACCTGTGGGATCAGGGCGATCGGGGGAAAAGCGTAAAGGAGGAGGTTGGGCCTGTAGTGGGCTAATGCATCCCTGTCCTTCGAAAAAGTAAATTGGACAGTGAGAGTTGCCTTCTGAGGCAAAGAGGTCGACTTTTGCCTTGCCGAAGATCTCTCAAATTCTTTGAACCGTATGTGGGTGGAGCCACTCTTCTAAGGTGACGTTGCTCCGATATAGCAGGTCTGCTCCTTGGTTCAACCTGCCAATGGTACATGCGCTGCCCTTAGCGAACGCAACTTTTATTTTTCTCGCTATAACAGCAATCAGTTATGTGGGGGCACAAGGTTCACAGCAGTATTTACCACAAACACATTGCCGTCGGCACCCGGAAGTGAACGGGGTGCTTGGAGGCACAACAGAGGCTGCTTGGGGGTCGTCCGGCGATGGCGAGACTTTGCCACCTCCTCTTCCTGTCACGTGGATCAGGTTGAAGCCTGAGGCACTGGGTCCAGCGCTACCTTGGGCCGGGGTCCTTGGCACTTAGGGAATGGATAGCGTTTAGCCGAGCAGGAGCGATGTCGGGGCTCAGGCTTAGAGACTGACGGTGCAGCCGATGATGCGGGCTTCGCGGGCTGCTGAGTCTGCGCCGTCTTGGGGTAGCTGGCAACAGCTGCAGAACTGGAGCGCTTTGGCAAGAAGTGTCACATTGCCTGGGATGACTTCTGCGCAGCGGTGAAACGCTCTGCGAACCCTTCCACCGCAGGAACAAACAGGCCAGAGGGGGTGACCGGCGAGTCAAGGAAGGGGACCTTATCTGCATCCTTGATCTCCTTGAGGGTCAACCATAGGTGGCGCTCAAGCACCACAAGACTGGCCATGGATCTGCCTTCACGGCTTGGACAGGTGGGCGGCATTTACCTTCCAGCCGGGAAGGGGCGCGAGGGGCAGAGTTGCTTTCTAAAAAGAAAGCTATCCGCTAGCGCAGAGAGGCGAGACTCATATCCTCGCAATGAGGACATTCCGTCTCCATAAGTGCAGCTTCAGCGTGGGCAGCGCCCGAGTATGAAACACACTCGCTGTGAACGTCAGCAGCGTGCAGGGGAGCTCTGCACGAGTGACAGTAGCAACTGAAGGAGAAGAAATCTGAGTAGCCTATGGCGAAGTGCCCGATTATATAGGCAGATGCCCCGCCCATTCTGGCGGGCTTTGTCGCCATAGTTTTGTTCGTTTTTAATACACTGCACGAACCAATGGCCGTGCAGTTACACTGCATTATTGAAAGGCTTCAGTATTGGAGAAAAAGGAGTTTTCCCCATAGCGTCTTAAGCAGACGCAGTACGATTGAAGTATCGATAGGGAACCTGTGTTCTCCAGCAGAAACGCACTTCTTAATCCATTAAACAGCAATCATGTTTACATTGTGTTTCAAAAATAATGAAAAAATAAAAATCAGACGTTGCATGGCTACTTATAAATGCCAAGTTCTGTCATGAAATTCTAGATGGCGCTGGCTGATGGGTTGTTAACGTAAACTATAACTTATGTTATTCATTGTTAACTACTTGTACTACTTGGCACAAGCTGACTGGTTCATCTGCAGCCAATGAGCTTACTGCTTTACATTTAAGTGGCTGGTTAGCATTTACTAGATCATTTCGCAGTGCGCTTTCAGAGCTCCTCTGAAACCCTCTACCCTCCCCAGCTCCACCTGTATAGATCTGCTATAGGTTATTATATATGCTACTTGTGCAGCAACAGTATGTCTTAAGTACTCACATCACTGTAACGGCGTATGTATTGGCAGTAGCTAGTTCCTGTACTTGCTTTGCAGCAGCAGCAACATAATCTACAACAACAGCAATAACCAACAGCAGCAGGAATTCAATAGTGTAGCAGATCTGTTACACTAGACAAAAACATTAAAGGGGTCATATGATGCTTTTTTAAAGATCATTATTTTGTGTATTTGGTGTAACAGAATATGTTGACATGCTTTAATGTTCAAAAAACACATTATTTTTCAAATACTGTACATTATTGTAGGTCCTCTATGCCCCGCCTCTCTCAAACGCTTAGTTTTCTACAAAGTCCCTCCTTCCGACAAGCGCAGTCTGCTCTGATTGGTCAGCTGACCCAGTGCGTGATTGGCCGAACACCGCAAGCACTCGTCGGAAATGTAACGCCCCTTACCATAATCGCGAGCTTCATCTTTCAAAATAAATGTAAAGACAGTAAATAATGTCATTAGTTTTACCATCAGTTCAAGCCCGAAAGGGGAACAGAGTCGCGTGACAGACAGTGAAACACACAGCGTCTCCCTGACATGGCTGCTTCAACACTAACTGCGTTACTGAAACCACGCCTTCTTTCTTTGCGTGCACATTTGGGCGGCATTATGCAAATATTTCCCCATAGTGAGGTAGATATGTGGGGGCGTGTTAGAACGAGCCGTTTTAGGGGGGGGGCATGGCAGAGTCTTAACTTTGATAAAGAATATCTCTTTGGTTTTGAGACTAGTCTTTGCAACTTCAGGGATCTTATCTATGCACAATCAGCTTGTAACACTCCAAAGAGAAAGGAAAACTTGAAATCGCATCATATGACCCCTTTAACATTGTCATAACCATTACCATGCTAATATCTTCAGAGATAATGAAACCATTTTAACATTAAACTTTGCATTATTTATTTGTGTCAAGGCTGGTGAAAAATAATTGTATATCTACATTTACATTTATTCATTTAGCAGATGCTTTTATCCAAAGCGACTTACAATTGGGGAATACATCAAGCGATTCATCTTAAAGAGGCAAATAGACACAGGAAGTGCTCGTCATACCAAGTTTCAAGCATTGTTCAAATAAGTACAAGCTAGACAGAGAAAGATGAAAGAAAAGAGAAAATCCTTTTTTTTTTTAGGATGAAGTCAGATAGTGACGAAAGAGGTGGGTTTTCAGCTGTCACTTCAAAAATGTCAGGGAATCAGCATTCCGGATAGGGGTTGGAAGATCATTCCACCCGCCAGGAACGGTAAACAAAAACGTTCTGGAAAGTGATTTTGTGCCTCTTTGTGATGGTACTACGAGGCATCGCTCACTAGCGGATCTCAGACTTCTGGAGGGAATGTAGATTCGTAAGAGTGAGTTAACAAGAGGAATATAACAACTGTAGCCAAATTCCTTGACACGTTTGTGTGTGGTGGCTCTTGATGCCTTGACCCCAGCCTCAGTCCATTCCTTGTGAAGTTCACTCAAATTCTTGAATCGATTGTGCTTGACAATCCTTATAAGGCTGCAGTTCTCTCGGTTGGTTGTGCATCTTTTTCCTCCACACTTTTTCCTTTCACTCAACTTTCTGTTAACATGCTTGGATACAGCACTCTGTGAACAGCCAGCTTCTTGGCAATGAATGTTTGTGGCTTACAAATTGTGAAGGGTGTCAATGATTGCCTTCTGGACAACTGTCAGATCAGCAGTCTTCCCCATGATTGTGTAGCCTAGTGAACCAAACTGAGAGACCATTTTGAAGGCTCAGGAAACCTTTGCAGGTGTTTTGAGTTGATTAGCTGATTGGCATGTCACCATATTCTAATTTGTTGAGATAGTGAATTGGTGGGTTTTTGTTAAATGTGAGCCAAAATCATCACAATTAAAAGAACCAAAGACTTAAACTACTTCAGTCTGTGTGCATTGAATTTATTTAATACACGAGTTTCACAATTTGAGTTGAATTACTGAAATAAATGAACTTTTCCACGACATTCTAATTTATTGAGATGCACCTGTATATGCAAGCATCAGTGTTTTGAACTTGATGTGAGCCGTAACCGGCAGCCAATGCAGGGAGATAAAGAGAGGTGTGACGTGGGCTCTTTTGGGCTCGTTAAAGACCAGTCGTTCCGCTGCATTCTGAATCATTTGTAAAGGTTTGAAGTCATGCTGTAGATTTGGGCTGGCCGGGAAGACAAGAAGCTCAGTCTTTGCCAGGTTGAGCTGTAGGTGATGTTCTTTCATCCCTGCCGAGATGTCCGCCAACCAGCCTGAGATCCGTGCAGCTACCGTTGGATCATCTGGTTGAAATGAGAGATAGAGCTGTGTCATCAGCATAGCAATGGTAGGAGAAATCATGTGGCTGTATGATGGGTCCCAGTGATGTAGTGTATCTGGAGAAGAGGAAGGGTCCAAGAATTGATCCCTGAGGAACCCTAGTGACCAGTTGATGTCCTTTGGATTAGGGATGTTAATTTTAACCGGTTAACCGGCGGTAAGAATTTTGACTAATTAATACAATCAGTTAAAAGGTTTAAAAAGTCATTTAATTATTTATTTTTTCAGTAATTTATCAAACTATTTAAAACGGTTTGCTGCATGGTTAAAATATGCTATGCGTATAAAAAATGAGAAAAAAAAACAAGTTGCATATAAGTCGCATTTTATTATTTAATTAAGAAATAGACCTAATTCCAACGCGAAATGTTTACAAATGTAATTATAAACACTGTAAACATAGCTAGTGTTAGTTCCCCTCACTCCACAACAAATCCTTTCAATTAACAGTATTTAGAAAAGAATAAAAAAAAACATTTTACTACATAGTTTTTTTACTACATAGTTTTTTTTCCCATATGTTTGACTGACTGTATTTTATTTAGATAATGAACAGGCTGCATTGTCAAGGTAGCAAAGCTGGCGCCGGTGTAATCACTTGATTTTTTTCCTTCTAACAGTGGAAGAAACTACTCCTTTTAGTCCTAAAGATAATCGGAATTGTAAAAGGTTTGCCTTTATTTGTGTAAATTCACAATAAAAACAAATCTTTGTGTTTTTGTGAAATAAGCCTAAAGAAAAATAGGATGCCGCTTTCTGCCGTCTGTTTCCTTTCGCGCAGCACAAAAATGAACCGAAACTCTGCATACTACTTGTTTTTCTTACATTTTCTTAATTTATAATTTGAGTACAAATATGTTTCTCGTATAGGCCTATTTATTCATTATATATATATATAAATATATAAATATATATACATATATATAGCCTAGCTTTATTATGGTTTTCTCCGCTCGCAGAATGCTGCAGGTGCGTGATGTGATATGATGGCCATGTGAATCCTCATGTTCTGTTGTTTGCTGCTTTTTGCGCATGTAAAATTAATCCCTGGGAAACAAATGTTAGTATTTTGCCTATTTATTCATTATATATATATATAAATATATAAATATATATACATATATATAGCCTAGCTTTATTATGGTTTTCTCCGCTCGCAGAATGCTGCAGGTGCGTGATGTGATATGATGGCCATGTGAATCCTCATGTTCTGTTGTTTGCTGCTTTTTGCGCATGTAAAATTAATCCCTGGGAAACAAATGTTAGTATTTTTAACGGGTCACAGACACTTATCCTTTCTAATTTAATTCAGTTCTATTTTAAAATGATCTTGTCGGTTAACAATCGGTTAACGAGCGTCGGTTGTCGGTTAGGAAAAATAACCGAAATGAACATCCCTACTTTGGATACCTCCCCACCCCAGGCCACCCTGAAAGACCTACCAGTGAGATAGGATTCAAACCAGCGAAGTGGAATCCCTATGATGCCCAGTGATGAGAGGGTGGACAGGAGGATCTGATGATTCGCCATGTCAAAAGCAGCAGATAGATCCAGCAAAATAAGTACTGATGATTAGGAATCAGCTTTTGCAATCCGCAGGGCTTCAGTGACTTACAGTAGCGCAGTCTCAGTTGAATGGTCACTCCTGAAGCCTGACTGGTTAGGATCCAGTTGGTTGTTCTGTGTAAGAAATAATGATACCTGGTTAAAAACAACTTGTTTAAGTGTTTTTGCTATGAAAGGAAGGAGAGAGAGAGGTCTGTAGCTATCTGTAAGTGAAGTGTTTAATGTAGGTTTTTTGAGCAGTGGAGTTACCCGAGCCTGCTTGAATGCAGTGGGGAAAGTGCCTGTGAGAAGATATATAAAAGCAGAATAATAGTTATACCCATCCATTATTTATTTATTTGTTTGTTTGTTTGAAATAAATAATTGCAAGCCAGAATTAAAATAAAACATCTAATGAAAGTAAGCCTGGCTACTGTATTATCAATTATGCTACTTTGCAAACAAAATATTTTTGTGAACACATTGGAGGAATTTCTTGTTTGGCTTTTAGTTTCTCCTTTAGCAACCTTTTTGTGTTTGTATATTGTATATATTCATATCCATTAATATATCAGCCTATATATCTATATATCAATATATCACAACAACACTGACTTTTAGTCAAGTTTACTTCATGTTACCACAAATAAATGTGCTCTCGCCCCCCTTTCTCCATGAATCTTGATTCTTTGAAGCCTGTTGAAGACATCGGAAGCTCACATGCCTTCAGAGGGCTGTCTGGATTTGTTTGTTTGCTAGTTCTTTAAACCATTGTGTTGCATTGCTATGCCTGGCATCATATGTCTGCCTCTTTTAAGAGGTGAAGGCCCCCTGCCAAGAGAAATCCTATTTTACAGTTGACTGCACAACAAAAGTGAAATGCAGCCCAAATTTGGAACCACCATAGGTAGATACCTAATCAAACCATTTATTTTCTGTCAGTGTTGACCTTGGACACCACATGCACGTCTATGCATTTAGTTAGTTGTCTTAGTGTTCTTTTTTTTCCACACTGTAAAGCTTTAAATATAGCATCCCGCTGTATTTTTTGTCATGTTTCTTCTTTTCTGGCTGTCTCAAATATGATTCAGTATAAGTTGATTTAAAGCACTTGGCACTAGTTTCTCTGTGTTTATTCCAGGCGTGCTTTTCTTTCCACGTCCTACTTTCTGCACTTAATTTTCTTATTCGTCTCCTTCAGTGCCATTGGATGGAAGCTCCTCTTGCCCTCTTGCACTCTCGACTGTAGAAAAGTTCCACCCCATGATCAAAGCATCTCTCCCACTTCTTGATGGTGGAAACAAAAAGACAAGCTCTGCTATATAACAGGAATGTCTCAGGAGGCATGCACTGCTCAGATAGCTCTCACTCACTGTTTCTTCGCTTTTAGCCCTGCTCAGAGGAAATTGAGCTTTATCTTTTTATAACAACCTCCTCTAATGCTCAGTACTTTAAAAAAATCAATAATGGTTAAGATGCACTTGACAAAACAGACCTGGTTTGGTGTTGATGATGGTGTTGCAGGGTCATCCTAATATGATATGGTTATATATCTACATACATAAATATGTAGAGTATTCACTGGGAATCAAACCCATGACCTTGGTGTTGCTAGCACCATGCTCTAATTGTTTGAGCTACAGAAATACAAGAATGGTATACCCACTAGTCAGTTTTGGAAAATGCAGTTTTGCATTTATAAATATTGTCCTTCACACTCATGGTCAGTTGCATATAGTGTAAAACCAATCTCTTCTGTGCTGGTTGATTTATTGGCTTGAGGTGCTCATGTAGAATGGGATTGGTGAGTTTCATTAAACTGGCTGAAGTGTGTGCCTTCGTATGGAGTGATTCATTGCAAGTAACAGAGAGCAGCCTGGACTCGTAACATAATTTATGAATCATTAGAGAAGCCATCAAGATTTTTGACCAAGGTGTCTCACTGCCGAAACTTATTCATTCTTCCCCTTTTAGATTTTGCTATGGGATTTTTCTGCAACACAAATGTATTGTCTTATATGGAAAAGTCATGAAATGTCATGGTTTGTAACAGAATGCAAATTGCTTCAAGTATGGAAGCTGGAGAAAGGATGTGCTTGTGTTGAATACAACACCTTAATGTTGTTTCGAGTCAAGTTCATGCTCATGGCCATGTTAACATATAACCAGGAAGCAATAAAATTAATAGGAATTCATATACATAGCTGAACTGATTGTGAAGTGATTATTTAACAATATAATTAAACACTGAGTATTAAAATTATTAAACCATTTTATTAGACCATGCAGTTTCTGCAAGGGGTATGTAAATGAATATTGAAATGGAATAATATTACCAAAATGAACTGCTTCATAAATTACAGTATTTTATAATAAATTAAATACCTAGTATATTTATTGATAAATAAATATGTTTAAAATTTAATGTGGAAATTGTTTATATTAAATGATACTGTATTTTTTACGCACAATTAAAAAGCAGCTGTCGGTATAAATCTGAAGAAGAACAATAGTAAGGCTATCAATAATTAATTAATGATTAATCTCATGATTTCCAACCAATTATTTCAGAAAACACAAGGAAACAATAATATTATATTGCTAGTTGTGTTTGGTACATTTTTGTACCTTTTGTGATCCAGCTGTTTTTTTTAAAGAAAGAAATCAATTTAGTTTTATTTTATTTTATTTTTTATTTTATTTTTTTGGCACATCCCCACTGTGAATTAAGATGAAGGGAAATAAATATGGATCACATTAATGTCATGCATTTAGAAAGTACATAGTAGTGATAAAAATGTTGAACAATGACTCTGTTTCATCTCGGATCATAAGATAATTTATGGAGCTGGTAAGGACACAGTGACATTGAGCTTTAGGACAGCGGTTTGTGTGTGCGTGAGATTAAGGGACTGGGGCAGTTTTCATTGTTCTTGCTCATGTGAAAGGGGGCCAGTCTTGGTGCTTCCTGGTGGGTTTGGTAAGGCTGCATATTCCCACAGATGTGTGTGTGCGTGTGTGAACTCATAAATGCATGGAATACTAATGAGTAGTCTGGGACAGAAGGGGGTTGTGACACACATCTGAATCTGTGAAGGAATTTTCCCCTCACTCTCATACGATGTTTGATTCAGAAGATATTTGTGGCACACATTTTGAAAAATGTGTTTAACATAAACATGTATGTATGGAAATAAGATGCTTTTGCATATGAGGCACTTAATTTTTTTACATGCCATTCTGAGTGTTTTCTTGGTCTGGATCACTAATCAGCTCAGAAACCAAAGATAAACACCCTAAGCTTTAAAGGGGTTATGAACTGAGAAACCAAAATTCACTTTTGACATATAAGAGTTCATTGTACTATAAATACATCCTGTAAGTTTCAGAACTCAAAGCTTTGTCCTTAGTCTAAATACAGCTTATATTGAAGGCAGTCTGCCAAAACGACAACTTTTGGAATGTTCTACTCTATGATGTAATAGTGTGGATAAGCACCACCTCCGCAGAAGAAGATCAATGCCTCGACATCACTGCCTGTTTAGCTCCGCCCACCGATTCGTGCATGTAGTGTTTACGAGAGAGGCGAATGTGCAAGTCTACGCAGAAACCAAACGATAAAGATGGCTCTGAATACAAGATGCTGTGCAGTGTTGTGGAAAAACAGTCTTTGCATTTCCTTCTGACGAAATAATTTTATTTTTAATGAAGATCCAGACTGCATCAGTAAGATGATGCACCACGGATTTGTTTACAAACAAGGCACAATTTGAGGCTTTTCAAATCTTTTTGACAATTCAGGATTTTCTAAAAGATTGAAACTTAAAGATGATGCTGTGACTAGAAGACAATGCTGTGCCGACTATGTTGGATCCAACAGTAATGTCGCAACACAAGTGTGAGTAATGGTTTTCATTACGAGTTCACTGTTGCCTTGTCTCTTCTTACAGATCATTCGATATGTATTGAGTTCTTTATGCGCTGTCAAACACACACCACTGTTAGTCAGTCATAGCAGTCGTCATTTACTTCCGAGTCTACAATCTGCCACACCTACTCAAACATGTGAGTGTTGAAACATGTTCAACACTCTGATGTGGGGGTTAAAAACAGGACTGAAAATAGTTTATTACTTCTAAATTATGATGTTTTTCTACCTTTTCTACAGCTCCCATATTGAACGTTAATCTTTAAGTTTGTGTTCCATCAGTCTTTTAAGATCAGTCAGACTTTTAAAATCTGCAACAAACATCCTCCCCCCCAAAGAAGTATACTTTAGCATAAAAATAATATACTTCAAATTAATATATTTAATTGCAAACTCAATGTAATGTTTTATACACTTATTTGCAAGTTACAATAAAATGAAAATGTGTTATAGTTTACATTTACATTAAATGAAATTAACTAAAGTGTAGAATGATTTTTTACCCACTAAAGTATACTGTTGGATTTGCATGATTTAATTATGTAGATGAGTTTCACATGAAACATTTCATGAATCATTTAAAGTGTCCCTATTATGCTATTTGAAGTGTCATAATTTGGTTTTGAGAGTCACCAACAACAGGTTTACATGCATGCAAGTTCAAAAAACACTTTCGTTTTTATATAATATTTAATTTTACCTTATTCCTCAATGACTCTCAAATGATTAGTTTGAAGATTCATCTTTCCAAACTCCTCCTTTGCGTGAGGCTACTCTGCTCTGATTGGTCAGATACATGGAGTACTGATAAAGCACTGCAGTTTGTAAACTAATGTATTGCTCTATCCTTTGTCATGACTCCAAGTAATGAGAACAACAGACATTAAAGCAACTCGTTGAACTCGTGGAGATTTTAGAAGCAGTCGTTAGTGAAACACAGCAAAAGGCTAGGATTATACTGCTGTGGTATCGTAGTTAAGATTAATTTTAACCACTGATTCTTCACATCCTCATCCTTTGGAAGTGAATATAAACCAAATTTACTTTCACAGCGCAGAGCACAGCAACTTCTCAACATTGTTATCCACACGAACAAGTTACATCATTTGAGTGGGGTTCAAGTTTTCACGGGATGTCCATGCAGAACATACAGTAGGTGGGCATTATGCAAATGTGATAACTTGTGATGTGTGAAATTCACAGAAATGGGATTCGAATTACAAACAACTAGTTTAAGTGGTTCAGAGTGGACTCTTTCTTTTTGAGAGACCACTTTCATCTAGTGCTGGGCGGTATACCGTTTCATACCGAATGCTGGTGTTTATTTTTTTTATGATATAAATTTTTTAAATACCGCAATACTATATATGTCGCTTAAACAACGTTCAGAATGCGACATTGTTTGAAAGGGGTCCCTTTTCACTGTTGCACTGTGGTGAGGGAACAGTCTTACTAAGCGTGAAAGTTCTGAAACTGAAGCTGTAGAACTAATAGAACGTGATGACACAGAAGAACTCATCCACAATATCCACATTGACCGCCACAAATATCCACCGCCCCCTGCCATCAGCTCCCGCGTCTCACACACACAAGCGCGACTTTAGCACTAGATTTAGCAACTTTCAGACCCTTTTAGCGGCTTTTTCCATAGAATATTCATACTGACAAACCTAGCGACTTTTTTTGGATAAATCTTAGCTATGGTTCAGTTGAAAGATTTCGCCAGTGCTGTCCCGCAAACGCGAGGTCTGACTTTCCCGGAGAAGTGTCACCTCTCTCTGCGTCTGTTCTGTGCAGTGAGTGGCAGAGAAGCAGCTCGTCAATAAATGAGTACAAAACAGCGTTTCCAAACACCTGTCACTTACTGATTGTTTGGAATTATAAATTTGAGCGTAGTTCGTCTGTTAATATCACATGCACTTGTTACTCAGATGCAGGCAGTGCAAACCACAAGCAGTTCTGTCTTAGCCAGGTTGAGTTGAAGGTGATTGTCCGTCATCCAACAAGAAATGTCTGTTAGACATGCTGAGATGCGAGCAGCTATCGTCGGATCATCAGGATAAATACCTATAAATTTATCCTCAGTAATAAATACCTGTTGCACTTTAAAGAGTTAATTTACCCTCCATGAGTTATCACAAAAATGTTATGCAACTAAAGTGCTTTCTGCTGCTGCTGCTATATTAGCTATAATAATTACTTGCTATGCGTGCTGCTGCTAATATTATTTCTAACCTTGCATCTGAATTTGCTATGCATGCTATAAAATTAGCTAACATTGCGATCTGAATAACTATGCATACTGCTGCACAAAAGTACTTAGAAATGCTACTGTCCATTTATTAAATAACCAAACAACCAAATAATTCCTATTTCACTTTGAAGAGTTCTATAAACCCTGTTGAACTGAATAGCAAAGTAACAAAATGCCTATTTCACCTAAAAGTTCACTACCATCCAAGCGTTATCTTATCACTGAAATTTCATGCAACTAAATGTACGTTATGCTGCCGCTGATATATTAGCAACAGTGATAATTGGATTGCCATGCAGACAGCTGCTAATATTTCTAACATTGCATCTGAATTTTGCCATGCGTGCTGCTGCTATTAAAATTCACTAACTAGTGATCTGAATAGCTATGCAATGCATAATACTGCTATAGCTGCACAAAAGTACTTAGAATTGGTATAAGCGTCTTTATTAACAAGCAAACTCAATCAAATAATGCCTATTTTGCTTTGAAAATTTCGCAATCTACTGTAAGCCCTGTTAAAGCAAATAAATAAAATGCCTATTTCACTTTAAAGAGTTACTTACCCCATGTGTTATCACTGAAATTTCAAGCAACTAAAGTACTTTCTGCTGCCGCTGCTATATTAGCAACAATAATTTGACTTCCTGCTGCTAATATTATTTCTAACATTGCATATGAAATTGCTATGCATGCTGCTGCTATTAAATTAGCTACATGCGACCTGAATACTATGCATACTGCTGCTACAGCTGCACAAAGGTATTTTAGAATTGCTATAAGCCCCTTTTAAATAAACAAAATGCAAATGATGCCTAATCACTTGAAGAGTTCACATACCATCCATTTTAAGTCACTGAAACTTCAGCAGTTGTAAGTCTCTTTGGATAAAAGTGTCTGCAAAATGAATAAATAAGAATGTAAATGTAAACTACAGACTACCTACTGCTGCCGCAACTAAATGCATAATTTGATTTGCTATGCATACTGCTATTAATAATTAGCTAATAATGCAATCTGAAATTCTATGGATACTGCTGCTACACTCTGTGAAAGTACTAGAATTGCTGTAGCTCATCCATGCATTATCGCTGAAATTTCATGAAATTAAAGTACTTTCTGCTGCCCTTGCTATATTAACAATAATAATTGGTTGCTATGCAGACTGCTGCTAATATTATATCTAACATGCATCTGAATTTGCTGTGCCATTCTGCTGCTACACGAAAGTACTTAGAATTACTATAAGCATCTTTATTAAACAATGAAACGCAAAAAAAATTATGCCTATTTCGCTTTGAAGTTCACAAAATCCCTGTAGGCCTTGTAAATAAACAAAGTTATAAAAGCCTATTTTAATCTAAAAGAGTTACTTACCCCATGCGTTATCACTGAAATTTCATGCAAGTTACAACCAGATATTTCCTGCTGCCGCTGCTATAAACAACAGTAATAATTTGACTTGATGCATACTGCAATTAACAATTCGCTAATAACGTGATCTGAATTCTATGATACTGCTGCTACACTCCATGAAAGTACTATAATTGCTGTAAGCCCAACTGAATACACATATAGTAAATTCCAGCTTAAGAGTGTCCTACTATTAACTACATTGTACATGGGCTACTGATTGGAAATGATTTATTATTAGTAGTATCTTTATATTTTAAACAAATTCATGATTAATTATCTTTAAATTATCACTAAACATTACTTTTATAATAAACTCTTCACTATCGCTGAACCAAGGTAACGAGTGAAATAGAGGTGTGACCCCTTTAAATAAGCGCTCCCTCTTCTGACTAAATGCATTGCAATGCGGCACGAGTACATGTATGAGTGGGTATATTATTTTCTGTTGCTCATTAAAATAGGTAAGGCTGTTGACAGTATGACGTTATACGGGTTCACCTTGACTTAAAACTGTGAACAACTGTGAAACGCCAACTGTAAACCAACCCCACTAGTGAAGCGTGCATCTGAAAGCAATTCGTTCACGGTTAATGTAGAAATGATTGCCCACAGAAGATATTAAAAGCATTGGAGATTGAGCAAATAAGGTAATCCCCAATTCACTTTACTGTAAAATCCGCGACACTTCACGTTGTTTTCTCATATACATGAACTAGGAAAAGTGCTTGCTGCTGCTGCTAATGCCACTGCTGTTATATGAACAATACATGCTTAGTAATTACTCCTCACGCGAATAACCTGCACGTAGTTTTACAACTTGTATGTTTTCTAGTTTAAAAATGTACATCTGACGAACGCAATAATGCACAGAAAACAGAGTGAAAACCGTTTACTTCTAGCTGTTGAGTTTCAGAGAACTCTGAAAGC
>NW_015505350.1:696666-733516 GCF_001515645.1 Sinocyclocheilus grahami | reverse complement strand
ATATATATATATATATATATATATATATGTATATATATATAATTTGTAGATTTAACATTTATAGATTGTCTAAAGCAAGTCGTCAATTCACCTTTATTTAAAGAACTTTTAACAATACAGATTTTGTCAAAGCAATTTTACAGTATTAAATATGAAAATAGTGTGTAGTAATGCAAAAGGACAACAGTAAACACTTAATTTTCAATTAAAGTCAATTCATCATTGATTCAGTGATGTCATCATCCAGCTCAGTTCAGTTCAAGTAGTATCTGTGAAATCAAGTTGACGATATCGCTGGAAATTAAATGTCTCCAACTAAGCAAGCCAGAGGCGACAGCGGCAAGGAACCAAAACTCCATGCGTGACAGAAATGAAGAAAAACCTTGGGAGAAGCCAGGCTCAGTTGGGCGGCCAGTTCTGCTCTGGCCAGATGAAACCAACAGTTTAATTCCAGGCTGCAGCAAAGTCAGATTGTGCAGAGGAGACATCTGGTTCCTGTTGTCCCGATGGCCATTTAGGTGACATGGTCTTCACTGGGGATCTGTCTCTGGGGCACATCTAGTTGACATGGTCTCCGCTGACATTCAGGGGTCAACTCTAGGTGCTGCTCCACCATAGCATAGGTCATAATTTAGATATATTTTTGAGATGGAAAAATGCAAGGCTTTCGAAGGAAAGATTGCTATCAAATAGCACATCTAGGTTCCTAACTGATGATAAAGAATTGACAGAGCATCCATCGAGTGTTAGACAGTGTTCTAGGTCATTACATGTGGAGGTTTTGTAATAGAGTTGTTTGTTAAAGAGATGTTGTTTGTTATGCTGGTTGAAAGTCTCTTCACATCCCGATAGCAATCACTAAGTTAAGTGGTCTAACAAGCAAGAATGGAAGGTGTTATTATTGTAATATTATGCGCTTTGAACTGTATTGTAGTCTTAAGGGTGAATGAGACATGAGGTAATCTGACAGTGTTGCAATGAACCCTCCACCAACGCCGTCTCTCATCGTGTCACTAGTTAGCCTATGGTCTGCCTGTGCACGTTCATGTGTCTTAGAAGAGGCGTGGCTTTGGAGAATGATTTGCAGGAAGGGTGGGATCTTGCTTTCAAAGCTAGCCTGCTATTGCTAGCCTCTCCAAAATTGCCTACCCTGCCTTTAATTTACAAGTGTCATGTTTGTGATTCATGTAAGCTATAGCTACTGACTCCTAAATCAAAACAGACTTGTGATTTCAATTACTGCTATATTTATTCAGAAACACAGGTATCTGAATGTTATTTGTGTATTTAATTACAAGTAGGCCTACACTGCCCCCTAAATAAATAAAACTCCTTACTGGACGGGCATCAGTACCCAGGGAAGGCTGCTGCTGTGCGTGCTAGTGACTGTTGACTAGTGCACACTGTACGTGTCATTCATGCATTCTCATATTAAATGTGGCAATCCAAAACAGTAAATCTAAACACCATTCAGGCAGAAGTTTGCTTCAAGAATGACCACACTGTGAGTTATTCGTCTTATCAGCAAGGGATAACGGCATATTTTTTTCATATCAGGCCAATGCAGATGTTTACATTTTATTCCTTTATCGGCCAATGATGTTTCGATAATCAGTGGCATAAGGGACCCGCCCTACCACTTTGGTGGGCCCAGTCGCAGGGCATTCTAAAAGACATTCACAAATCACATAGAATGTGTTTTTGCATTGAAAAACGCAAGACGTGGCAGTGAAATTTGGAAAAAAATCACAAAGCCACTTTTTTGGCTACTTTTACATTTCTTTTGATGCTGCGTTTTTAGAACAAAAGATGTGAGACACGAGTGCAAAGGAAGTGCAGTGGAGTAGAAAAGCATGTGAAAAACTCTTAACGTTGCTTAATGTTCTAAAACAACAACCAGGGAAAATCACCTTTATCTCACATCACATGTCATCACTACTTGAAAACGGCACCGTAATCGAAGTGGATATTTTTACACTTAATTTGGCTTATGCATTAAGCTGTAAATATAACAGAACTATTTTAATGTCTGTTGTATGTATCCACAATAGCCACATCTATGCAAGTAAGGAAATATTTAGTGTGTGACTACACAACGATTGATACATTTTAGTGTATAGTTAGTGTTTTCCAGTTTGAGTACAATGATTATAAAAGTATTTAACGGTTAACTAATGTATGAGGCAATATTGCAGACATGAATTTGTATCTGGGAATCCTCGTTTCATTCAATTGCAATGTAAATAAATAATTATAAAAAGTTAAAGATGGACATGTCACTTTGTCCTTAATTACATTAGGTTTGGATAATAACATGCCAACACACCTCATACAACTATTTTAGGAGGTTGTGTTTTCGCATGATGTGATTTGTACGAAAATATATATTTTTTGGATAAAAAAACAGTGAGGTCCACCCTAACCCCAGTCTTAAATCTAACCGTCAGTGGGCTATAAGCAAATCGTACAAATTCATATGAATTGGCAACCAATTCGCACAAATGTAAAATGTGTCTAAAAAACACCTCACTAATTTTGTACATTAAATTGGAAGATGGCACTCATAGTAATATGCCATGTAAAAGAAAAAGTTTAAACCATTGAAGTTCCATCTGAGACAGAATACTCAAGTAAGTCTTAAGTGAGACTATCACATTTCCATACATTCTGTAAAGTAGTACTGTTCATCACAGGATCCATATTACCCTGGTGGGGACAAATCCACAGGATGAAAGTGGTGTTCCTAATGCAGTGTCTCTGGCACACAGTCTGATGTCCTAAAGCTGCTAAAGTGATTGAGGAGCACAGGGAGGCTGAATATGGCTGTGGTGTATTGATATACTGATCCCTGCTGAACTTCCTGTCAGCGCACTCGTTGCTGGGTCGAGAGCAGAGGGAAGTGGGTGAGGGAAAAGCTATCAGGCTTCTAACTGCAGCGGGATTAATTAGCCGCTTAGATGGGTGGTCTTGAAAGTGTCTAGGAATCAGCATGCAGAGGGATTCTGGGACATGAAAGCTGTGAAAGCGAAATACTGGTTTGAGAATGTTTGTGCTTGTCAATTTAGATAGTTGTGGAATGTGGATGAAGTACTGATGGAAAATCATTCCCATGGAGTGCACAGACATGCTTTAAACAGTTCAAACTTGAGTATCTGGAAAGATAAAGAGCACAAACATTGAACGAGTAGAGTTCCCTAATTTAGGGCCAGTTCCAAAAGTGAGATGCAGGGCAGTGGATTAGGAAAAAAACACTTTTCTGAAAGTCAAGGACATTTTCAAGACAATGTCATTTCTACATCTCAAATGTATTGTACTGTGTTTTATAATGTATTAACAATAACATATGAAATTTTTGTTTTGCTAAAACTTAAACTAAACAAAAATTATGTTGCCTTGACAATTAGTGGAAATAAAAGAAGTTTTTATATTTTATATTTGTTTGAAATTTTTTTAGCTTTATCGTTTTTTTAGCTAACGATAATAACCCTGTTCACTGGTGATATTCATGATAGGTGATATCTATGTTTTTATTATTATTTATTGTTTGTTATAAATATCATTTTGTAAAATGGGTTTTCATATTTTAAACTTGACAGTATAGTTCTGGGATAACAGTAAAATAACACAATATATATACTTTTTTTTAAAACCATTTGAAACATAGCAAAAATAGAATACGAAGACATGTTTAACGTTTCAATGTGACCTTCATGTGACAAAAAACCCTTGTCACTGTCCAACACAATATTAGAAGGTTCCCCAATATAGGCTATTTCTGCTGCAATTATGACAAAGCTGCTTGTTTTCAAACTTTTTTTTTCTTTGTAAAATTTATATTAAATTTATTAACCTCAATACATTTTGTGATTTCAGAACTTTGAAGAACAACAGTTTACATCTTGATTTTATGTGCTTTTTAGTTTAGAGTTTGATTATTAATAATAGGCCAAAGTAGGACATGACACAGGCCAGTGGTTCTCAACCGTGTGGCGGGGGGGGGGGGGGGGGGGGGGGGGGGGGGGTAGTGACCAAACTTGAAGAAGCACCCAGTCATACATTAGCATAGTACAAATGCTTTCTTGCTCAGCATTTGAGCATATGACGGCTTTCATCACAGTGACAAGTCAACAGCCAGTGCGGCTACATGAAATGAGCAGTTAGATCTTATATTCATGCATATTTTTATATATAGTTCATTACATTTCAGTGTGCATGTTACCTAATTTTAACACAGTTCTTTGGGTAACATGCTTATGTAAACCATGTAAATGCATTCAGTGTCTATTTAAAGAAACTAGATTTTCACAAGAAAATATGAGTACTGTAGTGCTTGTCACCGTGATAGGGTGTCCTGGTTGATTCCAAGGGCATTTTGTGGTTAATAGTGTGTCCTAAATGGTTGTAATTGGGTTTCTATGTGGTTGCTAGGGTATTCTAGATGTTGCTAGGTGGTTGCTAACTAGCCCTCTGTGATATCCTGGTCTCTAGATGTGACTCAGACCCCTCTTTTAATGTAAGACAATGGGATTTCTTATAGAAAGTGTTCAGTTTAGTAACAAGCATGTTGTCAGCTCAACTTGATGATTTAAGCTGTTTTTTTATTGCCAGCAGACTTTGAACTGAGTGCCTGTTTGATCAGCAATTGCAAAAAGAGGCTTACTTTGATAGTCCACTGCCCGTTACTAAGACTAACCAAATCGGCAAAGCGGCTTAACTGGTTTGGAGGTCATTAATGTAACACAGAAGTATGCAGCAGAGATTTGAAATGATGGATTATGGTAAAAAGGCCTTTTTGAGGTTAAGATTAAGTATCCCCCCCAAAAAACCTCCGTAGGCTGAGTGTGAAAATGTAAATTACACCCTAGTTGACCACTGCAATAAAAAACTCCATACATATTTTAGATTCTGTCCTGTATTACACTTTGTACCTCCTTTAGTCATCCAGTGTGGTGTATTGCTGTATGTTCTGGCTCCAGCAGTGAAATATTGTTAAACGCAGTTTTAGTGACATATCACAGGACATTTCGCTCTTCTCATTGGTGCTCAGTAACTGCTGTTGTAAAGATCTTGACAGCCTGACTGAAAACTCTGGGGAAAAAGTCACCTTGTGTGCGCCATGAGAAGAAAGAGGTGTGATTATAGCCTAGTATTGCACAGTTTCTTGCTGATGAATTGTGTTGTGCTTTGCTTATCCCAAAGCGTGAAGATCAAGTGTTATTGTTAAGAGTTACAAGTAGGCATTTTAAAGGAATAATTCACACAAACCGTCATCATTTACTCCCCCTCGTGTTGTTTTAAACCAGTATGTTCTTCTCCGGAGCACAAAAGTGGATGTTTGATGAAGACCTTTGCTGTACAAATTTTGCGTATTAAGAAACAAATTGTGTTTAATTGTCTTCTGAATGGTGTACACTTACACTTTTTGCAAAACTCCCAAAACTTAACTCTACATTAAATTCACTGTAGTTTTCAGTTGAATAGTAGCAGTAAACACAACCACTTGTATTCCTTTTCACACAAATTATGATTACAGGGACAGATTATTGATTAATAAAGACTTGTATGTTATGACCTCATAACACTAGTAAACGATAGTGCATGGTTAATGAACTAATACACTTTGACGTTTGCATCACATATGTGACTAGTATGACTTTCCAGATGTACTGTAGCAAACTTGCTCATCTGGTACAGCACTGCACTTGCAATGTAGATGTCCAGTGAGACACAAGTCATATAAGCAAGCTACTGTAAAATGACACAGTTGTGTTTATATCTCACATTTGCTTTGACTAATACACTTTGACGTTTGCATCACATATGTGACTAGTATGACTTTCCAGATGTTCTGTAGTAAACTGTGAAAAGTAAAAAGTGACAATACACGACTTGAGGGAAGTCGTGACCTAATGGTTAGAGAGTCAGACTTGTAACCCAAAGGTTGCGGGGTTTGAGTCTCGTACCGGCAGGGATTGTAGGTGGGGGAGTGAATGTACAGCGCTCTCTCCCACCTTCAATACCACGGCTGAGGTGCCCTTGAGCAAGGCACCTCAACTGCTCCCCGGGCACTGCAGCAAAAAATGGCTGCTGTGTGTGTGTGTGTGTGTGTGTGTGTGTGTGTGTGTGTGTGTGTGTACACGTACACGTACGTAGGATGGGATAAATGCAGAGCACTAATTCCGAGTATGGGTCACCATACTTGGCCACATGTCACTTCACTTTTGTTAATGCTTTTGGTTAGGTTTAGTGTAGATGGCACGTTATTTTCAAATGCAATAGAATATTAACTTTTTTGCACCACTGGCACTGATTGATTATTTTATTTCCGAACTGCCACGTTGCATATAACTACCAACATAAGTAGACACTGCCAGATTTACGCTAATCTGTTTTTAAATAATCTGAATGTAATATCATTTTCCAGAAATTTTGCCACAGACACGTTTTTCCAATAAGCCTGACACACCATATCTGAAAATTTGCATATTCAAATAATTTTATTAAGATGTGAAGAGGGAAATATTTTCAATGGATAACTTAAAATTACTCAATCACAGAGTTGTCTGAGCAATTCAATCTGATTTGACAATACATTGCCCAGTCCAGTTCAACAAAAAAAAAAAAAAAGGTTCTTGTTATTCACTGAAAATCTTGATGTCTGCAGCTATAATCTCTTTAGCCTGTTCATGAGAGAAGAATTTGTAAAGATTTTTTTTCAGTTAATAAGTTTGAATTGTTCAGAATCAACTGTTGAATTGAACCAGATCAACTGATTTAACAATGATCTGTAAATTCAAAGCTCATGTGTTTATTTACAGTCAGGTCCATATATATTTGGACACAGGCACAATTTTTATGATTTTAGCTGCTGACCTGGGCTTCATCAAAATTGGAGGAAAGGTTAAGGAATTACAGTTCTTTAATATGTACCTCTCCCCTTTTTCAAGGGACCATATGTAATTGGACAGTTGACTCAAAAGCTGTTTTATGCACAGGTGTGGGATATTCTTTCATTATTTCTACATCAATTAAGCAGGTAAAAGGTCTGGATTTGATTCTAAGAGTGCCATTTGCATTTGGAAGCTGTTGCTGTGAACCCACATTGTGCAGTCAAAGGATCTCTCCATACAAGTGAAACAGACAATTGTTAGGCTTCAAAAACAAAACAAATCCATCAGAGAGATAGCAGGAAAATTAGGAGTGGCCAAATCAACCGTTTGGTACATTCTTTGGATGGCTGAAATTAAGATCAACCTTTACCACAATGATGGGAAGAAAAAAGTATGAAGAAGGCTTGGAATAGCTCATGATCCAAAGCATACAACATTATCTGTGAAACATGGTAGAGTAGTGTGATGGCATGAGCATGCATGTCTTCCAGTGGCACTGGTTACTGGTGTTTAGTGATGATGTGACAGAAGCAGCCGGATTAATTCTGAAGTGTATAGGGATATACTTTCAGCAAAGTTGATTGGGCGGCGCTTCATAGTACAAATGGACGATGACCCAAAACATACATCAAAAGCAACTCAGGAGTTTTTGAGGGTAAAAAAGTGGAATATTCTGCCATGGCCAAGACAATCTTCTGATTTCAACCCGATTGAGCACGTATTTCACTTGCTGAAGACAAAGCTAAAGGCAGAAAGACCCACAAACAAACAACTGATGTCAGCTGCAGTAAAGGCCTGGCAAAGCATCACAAAGGAGGAAACCCAGTCTCTGGTAATGTCCATGAGTTCCAGACTTAAGGCAGTCATTACCTGCAAAGGATTCTCAACAAAATATTAAAAATGAAAAAAAAAAAAAACATTTTATTTATGATTATATTAATTTGTCCAATCACATTTCAGCCCCTGAAAATGGGGGGACTGTGTATAAAAATGTTGTAATTCCTAAGCATTTTATGTTATATTATTGTTCAACCCCTTGGATTAAAGCTTAAAGTCTGTACTTCAATTTCATCTTGATTGTTTTATTTTTAATTCCGTTCTGGTGGCATACAGAGCTGAAATTATGAAAATTTTGTCAGTGTCCAAATATATATGGACCTGACTGTATGTCTTCACACTATGTAGTCGATTCGCCGAGCTACAACTTGACTGCTCACACTATACAATGGGCCTCATTTACGAAACAAACGTACGACAGAAAATTGGGCATACGGTAATTTCAACGCAAAACTTGGAATTTATTAATATGGACGTGAGCGGTGGCTACGATCAAATCTCACGTCTGGTCTCAGCTCATGTACGCAAGTTTTTGAGTTACCTCAACTTGCGCGCAGCATAGTAAATACGGTGGAGAATTGTAGAATGACAGCATTTTGTTCATTTTTATTTTCCTGATCATCAAACGAAGCTCATTAGTCGATCGTTAACCAGAAAGATTAGAATGTCTTTTTTTTTGTACAGGACTTTAGGTTTATATGTGCAAATAGCAGCATAAACAAGACCATGAGGATTCAATCGTCGCATCATGCACCTCCAGCGCTTTTGTGAAAGGAGGAAAAACAGAAGTCTATAAAAGGAATAAAAAAATAGGATTGCCTGACATTTCAGCCATTCATCATCAAACTAAAATGCGGTCAACCGAACATACACAGTAAAATCCCAAGTGTTAAATTAACACTGCTCTGAGCATATATGGTCCCACTCTAAAAGAGTGTTAAAGTAACACTGAAGCAGTGTTAAAGTTAATGAGATAATTATGTGATTAATTAAGTGCTGATTGAGAATTAGTGATGAACAGCTGCTGTTAACAAGCAGAATCACTGAAGAAAAGAGAAACAAGAATTACAACTGACTTCAGCCACAGACTAAAAGAAAATCAACTGAAATAAAAGAAGACATTAAATCTCTCAAGATCTCAGCAGAAGATAATTAATCATCTCCACAAACAGCATCACCAGCTTTACACATTACTCACCAGTTTGAATTTTTGTTTGTCATGCGTCTTAAAATTTCTTTAGAATTAACAGCGATTTAGATGTTAATGTTTATTGAAAAGTTGAAGTCACCGTTGTGGCGATAAGCATTTGCTTTAGTTGGGCTCTTGACCCTTGACTATTTAACATAACTTTTTCTCTGGTTGCTGTAACTATTTATGAAACACATTTATAATCCAAGAGAAAAAGTGTTCAGAATTTACTGGCTATTTTTTTGGTAATGACATTGTTGTCATGTAGTAGCCAGGTTCACTGATGTCATCAGTGGTAGTGTGTAATATAGTTTAAGTCAATAACTATTCAATGAAATAATAGGAAGAGCTTTAAAAAACATTTTGCACACCAGTCTAGCAAATCTCTACGGTTTAGACACGCAGACATCAAGAATCAGCATATGAATCTCAACAATGGTGATGATAGTCAGACAGATTCATGTTGCATTGCGTTCTGGGTGCACCAATCATAACTCATCCATGGCTCCCAGCATACATTGCAACATGAATAAATTATGCAGCTGCATTGTCTTAGGATTTTCTTTGATTTTTACCATTTGCTTTTTTGTTATTTTTTTGTTGTGACTTTTTACTGTCTTGTTTTGTGACGTTCAAAAAAATCACATAAAAATTATCAGAATATTTTGTCACCATTGCTGAGATTTACATGCTGGGTCTTCATGTCTATGAGTGCCAGAATTGAAACTTCTTTATAAACCATATCTATAAAAATCATTTATGAAGGTTTATCTCACATTGTTCTCATATAACTGCAACAATATAGAAATCATAAAAGTAATACCGTTTTAGATAAACTGCAATCAGAGACTCATACACATGACATGATTTCCCATAAGCTCCTTGCCATTACATATGGTTAATACACACATTTGTATTATACAATTGCCAGCCAAAAATAAACTTAAACTTAAAAAGTCAAGGGTCAAGAGGCAACTAAAGCAACCACTATTCACAAAAACGGTTAGTTGAAGAAAAAAAACATCTAAACATTAATTCTCAATAAAGAACTTCTGTTTTAGATAGTATAACTGGTTAGTAATGCATGAAGCTGGTGATGCTGTTTGTAGAGTTGTTCAATCATCTTCTGCTGAGATCTTGAGAGATTTAATGTCTTTTATTTCAGTTGATTTTATCTAAGTCTGGCTGAAGTCAGTTGTAATTCTTGTTTCTCTTTTCTTCAGTGATTCTGCTTGTTAACAGCAGCTGTTCATCACTAATGCTCAATCAGCACTTAATTAATCACATAATTATCTCATTAACTTTAACACTGCTTCAGTGTTACTTTAACACTCTTTTAGAGTGGGACCATATATGCTCCGAGCAGTGTTAATTTAACACTCAGGATTTGACTGTGTAAAAGTTACACTGTTTATTTTAAAAGGTCTGCTGTAAAATCAGTGTGCAGTGTCCAAACAAACATTTTTGCGCATGTGATGGCTTTTACACGGATATTAGAACATTAGTGAAGTATAAAGCCATGTTTAGGCTACATAATGAATAATAGTTATGCAAACAAATATGGCAAAAATGGAAACATTTGGATTCTTGTGATATGAGACAGGCTCATGAGCTTAATGCCGTTTCAGTTTTGCTTGACATTTGTATGCCATTTATAATGAATGCCACTATAGCCTAATTTGTTTTATTTTATAGTTGAATATATAATTTTATAACTACGTATTTTTCATTCTTGTTCTGTTCTGAATACCGTTAAATTTAAAATATTTGTTGTAGAGTGAGGGGAACTAAATAGGCTGTTAATATATTTATATTTTAATATACATCTAAAGTACATAAATTAATGTAGCCTAATTGTTTGCAATTACAAAGTTAATGGGTGTTTTTGGAGCAAGATAAATTTCTCTTTCACGAAATTACGTCCTCTTTTTGGCCGGGTTTCGTTTCTCCGTGTCGTAAACTCTAGGGGCAAAGTTAATGGGTGTTTTTGGAGCAAGATAAATTTCTCTTTCACGAAATAACGTCCTCTTTTCGGCCGGGTTTCGTTTCTCCGTGTCGTAAACTCTAGGGGCAAGGCTTCTAAACTAGGTTGTTTTTGATATTGCGATATTCAAATGACGATTGTTTTCTGCCGCCACATTTATCAACGTGCGATCATTCCTATGATGAGATTGGCGGCATACGAATGTTCCATGAATCACACGTGAACTCTGTTGTAAGCAGCGGTGTGAAGTAACGAATTACAAATACTCACGTTACAGTAATTAAGTAGTTTTTATCAGTAATTGTACTTTGAGTAGTTTAAAAATTGTGTACTTTTACTTGAGTACATTTTAAGTGATGTACTTTTACTCTGCTATTTTCCTCCGTTTGTGGTCGTTACATGCTTATTTAAATGTAATTTTTATCCATCAACGTGATTGGATAGATTGTAATAGGTCTCGTGACTTTCGTCAAATCAAATTGTGCATAGAAAACGTCTCAGGTTACTTATGTAACCATGGTTCCCTGAGTAGGGAACGAGACACTGCGTCCTCTAGGGGTCGCTATGGGGAACACCTCGTCGTGACCCGTGTCTGAAGCGTACACTGAAAAAACACCAACTCGTTGGCCGGCGACAGCCATGACGTCACTACCGGTGCGACTATAGTATAAATAGGCGCCGGGAGCTACACATCATTCACTTCTTTGTCTGAAGCTTGCGTCCGCAGCATGGTAAGAAACCTAGAGGACGCAGTGTCTCGTTCCCTACTCAGGGAACCATGGTTACATAAGTAACCTGAGACGTTCCCTTTCATGGGAACTAACGTTCATCGAGATATTCCGCGATGTCATTTTTCCACCCGCTTCACGGCAAGTAAAGCCTCACCGTGGCGCAATCCATAATTTCCAAAAGCTCATCATACGCAGGGCAGGAGAATTGGGAAGGCTCAGCCTCTGCTTCTTTGCTCTCCTCAGCTATTTCCTGCTTTTGCTGGGCTGATCCCAGCAGAGCAATAGCCCCTGAATCAGATAATATTAATGAAATAACATCATCCTCCAGCGGCTCACTCTCGTGCACAGCCGACGATCACGAAAGGGAAACCCCCCTTCAAACTCATCGGCCAGATCCACCTGTGATCCCCACGAGCTCATTCCCTTCCATGCCTCAGCAGCGGTGGGTCCTGGATCGCGGGAAGCAGATGGCTGCCCCTCTTTCCTCGAAAAGAGAGACAAACGAGAGCGGAGGTTTATTTATTTATTTATTTTTTCTCTGAAAAACGCTCGCAGTGCGTGAAAAGGGAACTTAAACCACCAACTGTTTATCATGGCTGCTGGAAGCGCATTCTTCAAGCATCAATTCAGTCGCATCTTCCTCTAACTTAATATGCTAAGGTAAATTTCGGATTTCTGCTTACTAAATGATTTGTATATAGGCTATGCTTGCCTATCTACACAGCCTGAAATTTGGTGTGAGGTTGCGGGTATTGCGTACAGTGTTAACTCACAAGTGCCACGTTCGTTAAATTCCCACTCACTATATTTTTTCAGTACTCTTTCCACCACTGGTCGGAAGTTGATTTGTGCGCACGGATCTGTGGTCGTTTCTATGTTAGACTGATAAATGAGGCCCAGTATGTGTGAAATAAACACGTGGGACCCTTACGAGGGGTGACCAAAATTTAACACCTTGTGACCCCCTCACTGACACTGCCTGACGAATAATGCACGACAAAATTAAATAAATAAAATGAGTCAGAAATCATCTTTAAAAATTAACGAAAATTTCACAGTGTATGCCTAACTTTACCTGCAGTTAGCATGCTTTTCAGGTCATATCCCATACTGCATGTGAATGTTTTCAGTTCTGAATTTTCTTTTCTCTGCTGGCTGCTACAAAGTTTCCCATTATTAATGGAAGCCAGAGAAGCATGGGGTCATGGGAACTGGGCGAAATCCTCTGAGGAAGGATTACGTCTTTGAGATACTGCTCTCAGCATTTAGAGCAAAGGAATAATTAAGTGTTTACTAAAAGATTGGTGCAATAGAGAGACATTGGCTTGCTTTCTTCATGATGCAGATGTCAATCGGAATCGTAGAGGACACTCACATTCCTTTAAAAAATCCTCAAGCATTGTGAAGCACCCCATTGGCTTAATAGCTCAGTCACTCGCACTTTGTACGAGTTCACATGGACTTATTTGGTGTCTGAGCTGTACTGCAGCAAGGATTTTAGTGACAATTTAGTAAAGCAGACAGACAGACATGAGAAGACAGAGGAAAAAGTGGAGTATTTCGCAAGCACTAATGCATTCCTTAGCCCTTCTTTTTATGTCTTCATGCATCCTCCTCTGAATCTTCTTTGGACATGTCTGAAATAAGGCTTAAGGAGATAGACGCTCAGTGTGCAGTCATAAAAATGGCTTTATATGTAGGAGGGATTGTGGTATTAGTTTGAATGATTTTACCATTCCTCTTCCTACCAGCTGCACCTCAATGGCTCCCCTCATCTGGTCTGTTAAATCGGAGTTGTGAGCTTCTGATATCAATCTTAAAGTCATTTACTGCGAGACTGCAGTTTATCATCATCCCACACGCCGTATTAACTCTCACATTTCTCCAAGAAAATCAGAATACAGCTTAATTTAAAGGAACAGTTCATCCAAAAATGGAAGTTGTCATTTTTTACTCACTCTCATGTGCACTGATGGGACATGAGAAACGATAGAGAAATTATGAAGTATGGGTTCAGGAGCTTTCAAGCTATAAAAATTATGCATCATAAAAGTGGTCCATGGTCCATATACATGTATGGTTCATGTGCTATATCCCATGTCTTCTGAAGTCATGTATATATTTTATATATAAATGGCAAAGACAGAAATTCGTATTTATTAGAGAAGAAAAGCCATTAAATGATCAAAAATTAAATTAAATTATTAAATAAAATAAAAATTACATTAAAAATTTAATTAAAAATGTTCATTTTTTAGTAAACTATACCTTTAAATTAGATTTAATGTTTTTTAATTTGCTGTGAAAACATTCTCAGATAATTAACAGGGCTTGATTTTCTAAGGGTTTGATTCAATCAATTCGGCTATTGACTAAAAATCTCACTGACAGTGGACAACAGATCAATAGGGATGAAGTGGGGATTGCTGAAGTGAGATGTATGGGTTTCAGGAATGACATAGTAGCCATGTGGACAAATTGAGTTTCTGCCAAAGAACTGCAGAGGTCTCTTTCAAGGGAAGTAGCATTGACATCTGCTTGTACTGCTGAAACGATTACCAATCCGGCAATACTGTAAGACATCACTGGTTTTTATGGGGATTTAATTTGGATAAATCTGCCTTGGCTTGCAAACAAGACAGTAATGACTCAAATGCCTGAACAAATGCAAAGCTGAACCAAAGGATGAAGTGCAGAGGAAACAACTTAACATTTTGGTTGAATAAGACAATTACTGCTTGTTCAACAGCCTTGCTCTCAGTTCTTTGACTTTTGGAGTTTCTTCAGCTGTATCTATATCAATTTTGTACATAGTTGTCTGCAAACATGTGTACAGGCTGGACAGAGCATTATGATCATTCACACTGAAAACAAAATTGGACTTGCTCAGTCAAAAGTACCCAAGGATGTACATGACTGACAAGGCAAACCTTTTCTGTCCAAGACAATGTAAAATGTGGAAACCTGTGCTTTTGAAGACCCTGAAGCAAGAAGATATGGTTGAGGGTTTCCATTAGTGGTCAGGAGATGATCATCAAGACTTTGGCATGACTGAAACACAACACAAATGTCCCTTTATAAACAATTTGTTTAAACATAGGCATTACGTACAATATTTGGAATAGGATAGAGCTGTCTTAACAAACCTTATGAAATTTCACCAGATGATATGTTGCCTCTCCAACACTGATCTTCTTGGGCTGCTTTCTTCCAGCTGATTGTGGAGTAAGAAGATCCAGCAGGACAAGTAGAGAAGCCATGTCACTGTCCCATTCTGGAGTCAGAAAATAACAGTAGTTATTTCAAACTAGTCTGTTTATGGCATCTCTAAGTTACCCCTGTGTATTGTGCATCATAATATCTTAAAATTACGAACTATTAGTGGGGTAGTTATTATAGTTGTGCACGCCCAAAGCCAAGGGAACTGTTACTCTTACTATGTTCTTACACGCATCATGTTTTTTTTAATGTAAATAGTTATGAACAGCATTCCCAAAGCATGAATTTACTGATGAGCTTTATTAATTGACAATTTTAAGAAATAACTGTATTAAGTGTTTTTCGCAGAATTTTTGGGAAAAATGCTTTTGGGAAATAATTAATAAAAACTTTTTAAATAGAAGATTGATTGACTCAAGTAACAACATTACTATTTTGATGATGACCGTACCTGGATCATCATTCAGTACAGCTTTCATGTAAAACATAAGGCTATCTGACAGACATAAGGCTGCATTACTGGATAAAAGAAACTACCTCGTCGGCATTAGTTTATGGAAGCTGAATATGATGTTTCTTGAGCTGAGTCACTACTTTAATTTGATGGCAAAACACTCATTTTCAGGAACACGGAGAATGGAAAAACGGTTAACTAATGTTGGCTGCTTCACATCGAAAAAAAAAAAGCCCGCACAAAACATGCTCGGAAAAACGGAGAAAATATGAGTTACGTTCAGCACCAAGTTCGCCACGATCATTGACGTTAGTACACAGTATAACGTAACAGCTACGACAAAACGTGTTTCTGTCAGAAAATATCGAACATTTTGAAAGTTTTTTTTATATGTAAATACGCTTTTACCTACCTCACGATGAAGTACAAGTCCTTTGTGCTGCAGAACCAGGGTCGTGTCGTGGCGCACTTCTCAACATTTAACTCCAGATGTGGTGTTAAAACACGCTCCTCAACACCAATTAATGAACTCCAAAATAAAACACAGCCAGGGAGTATCCCATAACACATGCAGAGTTAAAAAATAAACTCCAGAAATCTAACTCTTTCATTCTTTTTTGCCTAACTCCTGATTTTTCAACTCCAGAAATTTGCTGTGTGTGATTACCTACGGCACTCTTCCTTGTGTCATTATATATATAATTCTTTTATTTTTTGCAGCTTGGTCAGCTTAAGAGACTTCTTTTTTTTCTTTTTTTTTTTTACAATAAAAATCTTACTGACCCCATACTTTTAAATGGTAGTGTAAACAAACAACAACAACAAAACTTTCCTAATATAATAATGTTGAAAGATTAATTAATTAAAATAATGAAATTCTGGCAAACAAATACAGTTATTTTATATGGTAATAAATATATTTTTAACAAAATTGCTTAGCTGTTTATTAATACTTTTGTCCCCAAATCAAAGTTATTTGGTGCAACCAGCATACAATAACATAACATAGAAATACTAATGTATGTATGTTGTGGTGTGAAAGCACTTTAAATTAAGTTGTCAATTTTATTAAGAAACACAATACAGATTATTTTAAAGCATCTTTACAGAAAAAAAAAAATATTGCAGCGTAATGTCTTAAATTGCTAAAGTCCTCATAATTACATTTTAATTTTTGGTTAATCTACTTCTTTAAATAATCTAGTACTGTTCATTAGCATGCCTTGACCTCTGTCTTCATTGGGTCAGTGTCTGCTGAGATTAATGCAATATGACCCGACCTTGTTCTCATGGGCTGACAGCCATCTCTTTCCCTTTCATACAGATTTTCTCTTTTATATGTGAACTAATGAAGATGACACAAATGAAAAACAATGGCTTATTTATAGTGATTTGAACTTTGACTTGCCTCAAATCTCCCTCTAATGCCCTAAAGCCAGAGCCACATTCCCAGACTGCTTCACACAGTGATATAATCGGAATTAAAACACATCTGATCCACTCAAATTCAGCTGTCTAATGGTATAAGAGTTTTAGCTATCCAGTCTTCAATGCGTAATTGCTACAGCCTCCACTTACTGCACTCCAGATACAAACTTTCCCACCGAAGTAGCCCACCCCCATCCCCTCCCACTCCAAGCTGCTGGTGTACATCCTTTCAATGACCCTAAAAGAATACATAGCACTCCCTCACAGGATTATGGGAAAGCTTTCTGCAATGATAAATTCACTGTAGTAAAAAGCTGCTGCAAAAATTCTGCTCTGATCCTGTTTGGGCTGTAAAAGGAGATGAAATTATACAGAAATAGCAAGGGAATATCAAAGCACGTCGCAATAACAAAATTCATATCACAAACCTGACAAAGAGGATGGGCTACTCTGGAAAAATATGATTCTAATAGTCTAAAGATATTCACATTTTACAAGACTGTTGTGTAATGTTTTAAGAGACCTTAGCCATAAAGAAGGCATAATGGTATATTGAGACTGTAAAATTTAAGATAATGCAGTTTGCATGTATGAGCAGAATCTAACATGAGGTAAAACTATATAGACATATAAAAAAACAAAAAAATAAATTAAAAAAACCGCAAATTACTAAAACTTTTAGTAAAAAAAATGAAATAAATTAATTAAATCCTTTATATAAAATAATTTAACTATAGATTGATTTTATTCATATTTATAATTTATTAATAGTTATATTAATTATATAAAATGTACATTTTTATAATATATATTTTCATATGTTAATATTAATATATATTTAATATGTTAATTAATATCAATATTTCTGAGAAAAGCTCTAAAATTAAGAACATTTAAAGACATTACATTTTGTGGCTGAAGAAAGCATTGAATACAAACAATGTCTTTAGAAGTCAGTATATTGTTTATTTTATTTTCATTTCATTAATTAATTTAATTCATTAAATGTTTTACATTTCTTGACAAATTTATGTATTGGTCATGGGGCATAGTAACATCATTTATAATGGATTGTTGTCTTTAATAAAAATAAACATTGTAACATTATTAATATTATTTGTAATATTTATATAAATACTATGCCTTATTTTGTAAAACTAGTGTCAAATTTACATTGAAAAGATGACACAGAAGTGCTTCTGAAGTGGCATTAGGTGTCTACATACTGTTTAATGCTGCTCAGAGATGGCATAAATGCATTTACACAGCATTTACAACTGTATACTTTGATACTTAGGGGCGAGGTGGGTCTGAGCAGGCATAATTCAGTCTTTGATGGCTTTGATGAGGCATTGCATCTTTACACTGAATTTTGAGCCCTTACTTTGGCTTCTGTTGGTTTTTCCTCATCCATCTTCATCCGTCTCTCTTTCTGTCAGTTGTTCCTTGTACATCCTCTTGTATTCTCTTCTCGTCCCTGTGCTCCCGTTTGCCCATTCTTTTCTCCTTCTATCAGTCTTTGTCCCTGTGAAAGTGTCCGAGGGAGAGGTAGGTCCCATCCTGACAGTTCATTCACCTCAAAAGCCACCACGCTGCCTTCAACCCTCGGTGGGCCATTTTTCACTGTGCTCCTCATTCTTTTAAAGCCTCTGAGAGCAGCTCTTTAAAACCAGCTCTGACGTGACCTATTCACAGCTCCCATTCTCCTCGCTCCCTAAAACTCAACTGGGCTTATTTCTTTTTGCCCTGCCCTTTCCTTTCTGCCCCTTTGAATGGTAAACGGAATGGTATTGTGTGGGCCAGAGAGTAGCGATGCAGAATTCCTGAGGCACTATTGAAGAGGACCAGAAAAGGATGACAAAAGGTACAAGTGATCCCGAGACATGCAGAGAGATGAAAGAAGAAAGCCTTGTTCTCACTCCAAAGAGCATTTCAGTAGAGAATGTAAAACTCTGATGGCTGGATTAAGAACTCACCTTTCAACCGTTATTACTTGGATAAACAGACCAACTTTTCATAAAGCAGCATGCTTGTGCTGCACAGCATTAAGGCAAATATTCAGTTATGTTGGCATCTCAGCGACATTTAGAAATGACGTTCAGGTTTAGTTTTATAAACACTGCAAATATTGCCTATGGAAATATCCAACTAAAACTTGAGAGTCCATGAACAAAATGTAATCCAGAAAACCACCACCTAGTCAGGAAATTTGCAACTCACAAGTGATAATGATTTTGTGTGAAAGTTGAAAATGATTTGTGACAATTTAAATGTATGAACTCATAAAATATCATAAATATAAAAGCAATCAAGTTTTTCTCACACGGCATTTGACTGCTTTTCTTTGCTTTCTACTGTACATATTTGAATATTTTTTAGGGGTAGTATTAATATTAATAATGATAATAGGAATAATAATAATAATAATAATTGAAAATCACTTCAAAATTTTTCCTACTAAAAACATCTTCACTAAAATAATGTGTTTGAGTTTGTTTGTTTTGAAGTTCGTGTTAATAGTCTTATCTTGTTTATTGTTTCCTGTTTCTCATGTTCCTGTTTCCATGTTCTCGCTCATAATTTTATATATAGTCCAGGTGATATGTGAAAGCAATGTTCACTTTTTCATAAAAGCATTAAACTTGGTACACTTGTATAGTTTACAGCCCTAAACATTTTCAGAAATGGAGCCATTGCAAAAACCCCTCGTGGTTGCCATGGCGACCATTTGACTTTCCGCCATAACCAAATTATGTATTTTGTGTCATATCTCCTAAACCAAACATGATAACACAGAAAAGGTGATGTCTACCCCTATGTGTTGATGGTCAATAATTACAATGATACATATACAAAAACAAACCGTTCAGGTGAAGAGTTAATGGTGAAATCAGCAATGTGAAAAGGAAATAACAGTATCTGAGCATCACAGGATCACAGCATTCACAAAAGTCCATATTATGGCTATTGTTTTTTTCTTTGATACTTAGATAATATTTTCTTCAATAATACATTAAAATATTGTTTTCAAGAATATATCATATATTTCACAGATATAAAAAAAATCATCTCAGATAAGTGTATTTCCTTACCTCTCAGGCAGAGTCGGGTAGGCAGTAATGTGTTTCCAATACATTCTTGTTCTCTCTCAACAATGCTCTAACATCACACACAGACGGCAACTCAATCAGGTGAACACTTAATGGTTAATTTAGTGACTTTATGAGAAGGATTACAATGAAATCTCAGAAGATGCAGAATGAAATTTCAAACATATTTCATGTCAACTTAATTTACAATCACTCTCTGGGGCCAGAGTTGTTTATTATGTTGTCCACAATGGGGAAGCCAGAGTCCTGCATGCAGGCATACTTTAGGTATATTATAATAAGGTGATATTACTATATTCAGGGTTTGAAATTAACTTTTTCACTCACCAGCCAATTTGGCTACTACATTTTTAATTTACCGGCCATTCATAATTTCTACTAGCCAAAAAAATTAAATAATAATAAAAAAAGTCCGGAGGTAAGCCAACAGCTTGAGGCTGTCCACACTGGATGCGACAAAGTGACCATTGCAAATAATTTGTACTTTGTCAAACAGTAGGCCTACGTCATAAATAGAACGAGGCATCAGTTTACTGTCGGGGATTTGTCGTGCTGTGCTGCGCCACATCCAGTGTAGGCCGCATCACCGATTATAATGGGTTCTATAGTATTTTGTCACATCTGGTGTAGACACGGTGCAAGTCTTCAGGCGTTTTTTTATTTTTCGTTATTGCTTCAATGCAAAGAAAACCAGTGCGCCCGCCATGCCATTATTTGTTGCGTAGTGACGCGTACAGGGCTGGACTGGGCTTAAAATTCGGCCCTGGACAAATCCAGCCTATCCGGCCCTCAAGGTCCCCTGTGAATGTTTTTCTGTGTTATAGGGCCTTCAATTGGAGTAAGTAAATAAATAAATAAATAAATAAATGAGGACAAAAACAAATAATGATATATTTCTGAATTCATAGCAAATGCAACAAACTAATAGCCTACTGTATTTTGTCACATAGAAATGCACTTGACAGTTTAAGCATTGATTTTGTGCTAGAACATAGGAAATTTACTGCTAATAAATGCTGTCATCCTTTCCTCACGCTCATGTCTTTCCAAACCTGTATGACTTACTTTCTTCTGTAAAACACAAAAGATATTTTATAGAATGTTAAAAAAACATTTTGGTTACCCTTGATTTCTACTGTATGGACAAACATTTCTTGAATTTCTAAAAATATCTTCTTTTATGTTCCACAGAAGAAAGAAATGCATACTGGTTTGGAATGACATGATGCTGAGTAGCCTAAATGATGACAGTTTAAATTTTTGGGTGAACTATTCCTTTAAGAACTTTATAATATTTGTAAATGGAAAACACCTCATTTATAAGTGTCTCTAAATTAGGCTCTTACTGGATTAACATTTTACTTAAATTCAAATTAATTAGAATGAAACATTTAAAGAGAAATAAGCTATTAAAGTTTGTTTACATTGAAGTTTGTTTACATGCATTTTACCTTGTCGTGGCTGTTTTCAGGCAGAACCTTTAATGTTGTCATATCACACAACTGTATAACACAATTCTGTGTATTTCTGAATGGATCGAGCGATTTGCGCTGTTTATCTCTTATAAATCGTGGCGGAAGCGCAGTGCTGTGCTGGAGACTGATCCCGCTCTGCTTTAACGCGTGGCTGGCGGATGCAACCGGGTAGCGCAGCTTCACACTTTTGGAGTACTTGCTTTTTACAGTTTCGCGTGGGCTGTAATTTAAAAACAGCGTCTAATATGAGGTCTCCCTCGCTTCAGCGATCGACCCACCGAGAATGTCCCGGTGCTCCCGATGGCTAGTAGCTACGTCGCTGGGTATGATTTTTTTACGAAAAGTAACCTGCCAAATTGGCTAGTGATTTGACAGCGTTACCCGCCACAGCTGATTTTTACCCGGACTTGGCGGGTTGGCGGGTGTTAATTTCAAACCCTGACTATATTTATGTATATGTGTAGGGTGTGGTGCAAGTGCAAGCCGGACGTTGACAAGCACGGGCGGGTTGCGGGTCCAATAACCAAGACTATTTTACTCGGTCCAGTACACGCTGAGCAATGTAGCCAATCTGCCACTGATTGACAGCTGTACTGATTATATTAAAGGTAGTGCTCTTTGCTTGCTTTCTGTATTTAATCTATTCACAATTTGAATAAAAGTTTTAATAAATGAGTTTTGTCTACCTCGTGTAGGAGATTTAATGCAGGTGCAGTTTGGGTCCCAGTTTTTATGTCAAATGTGTCGGGTATGGGATTAAATTAGTGTTGATGTCAGATAATGTGTTGGGTGTTCTGTTAATTACTGCGATTGTGGGAAGATCATTTCACCAGCCAGGAAAAGTGAACGAAAATGCCTTTCTGAAACCTGCATGATCGAGACGTCTTTACAATATGGTCCTTGAAGGTCAGCTGGTCACCAAAGAATAGTTTTTGATGAACCTAGCAGGATGATGAAATCTGTGTATATGGTGAATAGGAGGGGTCCAAGAACTGATCCCTGATGAAACCCTCTGACCAGTTGATGTTCTTTGGATACCTCTCCTCACCAGGAAACCCTGAAAGACCTACCTGTGAGATAAGATTCGAACCAGTGGAGTGCAGATCCTGTGATGGTAGACAGGAGAATCTGATGATTCACAGTGTCAAAAGTGGCAGATAGATCCAGCAGAATAAGAACTGATGATTTTGAATCAGCTTTTGCAATCTGCAGGGCTATACTTACCGACAGTAAAGCAGTCTCAGTTGAATGGTCACTGCTGAAACCTGATCGGTTAACATTCAGTTGGTCATTCTGTGAAAGAAATAATGTAACTGTGTCTATAAAAGGTGTGAACCAAATGGTCCATGCCATTAGAATAACAAAGGAACAGCATTCCCCAGGAATGTCTCGTAGATTGCAGGATCTCCAGCAGGAAGGTCCTAACAGTATCTGTTGTTTCTAGCCCTTTTGTCTTCAGGTATAAAATTATATCCCACAGACAGAACTTTAGGAGAAACTAGGATTCATACAAGGGTTAAGATTGTCAGACTCTGCCTGAGAGGTAAGGAAAATACACTTACTTGAAATTATATTTTTTTATATCTCTGAAATGTATGACTGTATTCTTGAAAACAATTTTATTGTACTGTTGAATAAAATATTAGTTAAGCTGGTTTGTGGTAGCAATATCTGGTGCAATATGGCTGCTGTCGCATCATCCAGGTAGATGCTGCACATTGGTGGTGGTTGAGGTGATTCCCCCCTTCCATGTAAAGTGCTTTGAGTACCCAGAAAAGCTCTAATTAATTAATTTGTTACATTTTATATAATTAAAACAATCTTTTATTGTGCTATTGAATAAAAAATGAATAGCCATAATATGGACTTTTGTAAATGCTGTGATACTGTGATGCTCATATAATGTTATTTCTGTCATGACAACTCTCGGAGGGATTGGCATGGTAATGTACCTGACAATGTTAATGTATTTGGTCTTGGCGGAATAGATCTGCTACGCTGCTGCGGCAGAGCAAGTACCGAGACTTGCTACTGCCAATACATCCACAACATGCTGCTGTGAGCATGTAAGAAATATTGCTGCTGCAAATATAACATACGTGAAATAACCCCCATATAGCATACATGAATCACCTCGATTCACCTGAACCATGTGATAATGATGTCATTAGGTCAGATTGAGTTAGACCTATCGGACTGCACCATCTAGAGTTTCATGCCAGAACTCCATTTCCTTCTCACATTGCTGATTTCACCATTAACTCTTCACCTGAACAGTTTACGTTTTTGTATATGGTATCATTGTAATCCTTGACCATTAAAATATAGGGGTAGACGTCACCTTTTCTCTGTTATCTTGTTTGATTCAGGAGATATGACACAACATACATAATTTGGTTATGGCGGAACGTAAAATGGTCGCCATGGCAACCACTAGGGCTGTGTATTGGCAAGAATCTGGCTATATGATACGTATCACAATACAGGGGTTGCAATACGATATGTTGTGATATATTGCAATACATTGCGATACTGTAAGCAAGGCGGTATATTGGGATATTTGTTATTTTATGAATAGGATATTTTTTTAGGAAAGCTGTCATAAAGAACACACCACCATATTCAAACCTTAGCAATAAATAAATAAAATAAAAATTATTTAACCAGAACACAGTGGTATCTGCATTTGCAATAATCAGTTCCTGTAACATTCAACGTTATTGAACCACTTTTTGTGCATAAAGGAATAACTGACAACAAGCCATTGATTTATTAGACAAATAATGCACTCCTTGGGTGTTTTTTTTAGGTTTTTGTGTTTTTTTTCTGTCTGTCATTTCCAAGTTCAACCAATAGGCAACTGGTCTGGTAGGGTGTCCTAAACATGGGGTCTGCTCTGCTTTTAACGTTTACCACTTTGATTAAAGACTCTAGTTCAGTATTCTGATCATGTGATTTAATCTTTAATTACCTGTAGGGATGTAAGAGGTAGTTGGCTTTCAGGCCAGACTGAATGAATGGCACTTAGAGAGATAATCACAGAGCGTGCGCATGCATTAACAGTTATGACCCACTCAGGAGTGGATATTGAATGCTTCTTTAATGGACGATACTAATGGCAGCCTGTAATGGACTGTTTTTACACTCCCAGTGATCGATGTCTTCTCAAATGCAGGTGTCTGATCTTAATAGAAGGTGAGAGATTGTCGTAGATTTTAGATGGATAGTGAGGAATAGTTTGTGTTGACCCTTGGCACATGGATGAATGCCTGTTGCAAAAGTATTTTTCATATAATGATCTCACCCACATCCACCTGTTCAGATGGTTGTCAACAGTCCCAATCTGCTGGTTGCCATGCCAACTGGTATATGCCAATATTGTCTGGCCAACATCTGACTTTAAAGGCTAGCAATAATAAGAGTTTTGCGTTGTTCAAAATTAAATTAAATTTTTAACAAAATTTTTAATAATTACAAACAACTAAACTTGCCAATTATGAATAAACAAAACAAAAAGAAGTAAAAATACTTAAGTTTCAGTGTTCAAAGGATATGTAAATTTTTGCTCTTCAAAATGTCTAACTTTTTTTTTTTGCCATATCATGAATTACACTAATTATGAAAATTGCAAAAAATAAGGTCATAAGCCGAGACCCTAAGAGACTCTTTATACCGCTTATCCAAAAAAATGGCTACTTACTAAAGAAAGAAATGGACATGTAATGAAAATATTTTTTGATTTCTATTGTGAGTGAAATGAGAGACATTAAACTAGCACTGCTACAGGTATTTTGGTTTTCTGGTACAATTGCACGCTCCCTCAAAACTTGCGACATCTGTGGCATTGTGCTGTGTGATAAAGCTATCATTTTAGAGTGGCCTTTTATTGTGGCCAGCCTAAGGCACACCTGTGCAATAATCATGCTGTCTAATCAGCATCTTGATATGCCACACCTGTGAGGTGGATGGATTATCTCGGCAAATGAGAAGTGCTCACTAACACAGATTTAGACAGATTTGTGAACAATATTTGAGAGAAATAGGCCTTTTGTGTACATAGAAAAAGTCTTAGATCTTTGAGTTCAGCTCATGAAATATGGGGGCAAAAACAAAAGTGTTGCGTTTATAATTTTGTTCAGTGTATATTTGACTGCAGAATGCAACAACTGACCAGTCATAATCAAGTATTACAAATGAATTGTTTTGTTGATTTATACCTCAATATTCTGTTTCTCTAACACAGTCATAAAATTACACATTATAATGCCAGACATATAAAATAGTGTTACAAGTGTATCAGAAATTCTCCAGAATAACCATCAGCAACATCAGTCACTGAAACAGAGCTGTACATTTTTGTAGTAAGTAATTTTCCTTTCCCACGACAAGGGTGCTTCTATAAACCAAAGCACCTCTTGCTGCATGTCAAAACCTCTCTGAAATAGATGGAATTCATTATAGCATGTTTATGGTGGTTTAGAACTTGCCACTTTCAACCTGAATAATCAGCGCATTTGCGGGGTTTTTGTTTGTGTCTATCATTGAAGTAGAAAAACAGAGGTCACAAAGTTTGATGTAACAGGAAACAGAAAGACAAGAGACACATCATAGCCCAGTTTTTTCGAGAGCAACTTTGAAGGCCTGTGAACAAGTGCTTCTCCTAGCTGGCACTCAGAACCTCCACCTCCCTGTGGTTTCTTGGCACATCAATAAAGTTGCTGTTTCCATTCTTGATAATCTCCACCTACCCTCTGTCCATCTCAGTCTTTCAGTAACCCACATAGTAAGTGTGGAGGATGGGATTAAACTTCAGGGGGAAAAACTCTTAATGAAATGCAATCAAATAAAGATGGAAAAATTACAGACTTTATATGGTGGGCGCTAGTTTTAAAACACATGCCTTGAGGTGGGACTGTATATGGTTTTATTGATGCAGATTCAGGTGTCCTGATCGTTGGTTGCTTTACTTGAAACTGAGTTGGAATCAAGAATTGATCCTCCAGGATCCAGACTCAGACCAATAGACATTTATTGGAGGAAATACACTGCAGTCTTGTTTGAGACGATAATCTGAGATCCATACCAGAGGTTTTTAGACCAAAACACAATATCAAGACAGCTTGCCCTAGCCAAACTCAACTTGATAAAACCACAAATGATAAGAGCCGTCTTCCATATAACTGTTTAATTTTAGTTAGAAATGTTTTTTGACAAATGACAGGCCATTTTATAATAGACGTGTTATGCTGGGGAGCATTTCTAATGTTCAGTCGGTCTCAGATCTTGAGATGATGATTAGCCATGTTGCCTCACCTCCTTCTCCCATGGAGAGTACGCACAGGAACACTATCATTATTTGGCACACTTTCCCATTTGAGAGAAAAAAAAAGGGAGTAATATGCATAATTTTTGTGGTGAAGGAATATTCCTGACTAAATTCTTTGGCAAACGAAGTGTGTGAACAATGAGGGGGAAAAAAATGAAAAGATAAAAGACAGAAGCAACACTTTGGTCTGATGATCAATAGGCAATGAAACCGTTTCCCCATTTCTCCTTGTCATCCTGCTCCAGAAGAGGAACAGGATGAGAAGAACAGCCTTTGTTCTTCTGCACTTCCTGCTTTCCTTTATCGTCTGTTTTAAAAAACGTATTTATTTTTATGAACTGAATGTTCAACAACAATAATTGGATTTTTTCATCCACTTTTTAATCTCTAACAATCTTTATGCAATAACAGCTCAAATTAAAATGTCCGTAACTAAATGAAGGATGGATAACAGAAATACAGTTTTATCACTATGCTAATTAGCAGAATTAGTGTTATAGGTCTCTCAGTGCTAAAATGAGGACAGCACCCACTTTATGATTAATGAAGACAAAAAAAATCCCTCATGCTGCGTTCCTTTAATTTTTTAGGATGGAGGAGGCTGTACCCCTTTTGTTTTTACTTTTGAGTGCTGCGGGGCATTTCTAGCTGATCACACGCCTCTTTATCTCTTGACATTACTGACGACTTGAAAGAGAATTTATTATTTTGTTTAATATTCAGCACGAATACATTAGAGTCACAAACATGGCTGGGCTGTTGGCAAACACATTTGTGTCTCTGCTGCAGCAAAGATTATATAAACGCAAAGTTTTTAAATTTCTGTGGTGCTAAAACTTTTAGTGGCACTGATCACAAAATCAAGAAGCTTTCTTTCTTTTGGATGATTTTGTTTGATGAAGGCTCATTGGAAAAAACTCTAGTATTTTTACATGTTTCAGTGGTGCTTTCCACTTATGTAATGTAAAACTCATGCTGTATGGTGTTTTTGTTGGTTACTAATGTGGTCGGAGTGGTTTTGAAGCATGTTGATATATGGGTTGCATACTAGCCTAAATCTCAGTGTTCTTTTGGATGGAGTTATATTTGCATATCTGGCAGATGCTTTATCCAGAACCACTTCAAATGTATTCAAGGTATACGGTTCCTGCATTCCCTGGGAATCAAACACATGTTCTCACGGAGTTAGTAGCCTAATTAGAACTCACAGTTTCATTGCACATTTGTTCTTATATAGGCATAGATCTCTGCCACAATTCTGCATGCGAAAGATATTTTGAGCACACAAAAGTGCATTTTGCACACACGCAATCGGAGTTTTGTGGAAAAAAAATGTTCGTTTCGCAAAGAAAAAAGTATTTAGAACGCACGAAAATCAATTTTGCATTTAAAATAAGTTTTTGGATGTGTGCAGACCTTCTCTTTTGTGCGTGCAACGTTTCATTAGCTTGCTCCCTTGATGCCCGCCCTCAGTGCTCTCTAAATGCCAAAGGCTCAACACAACCCAGCGTTACAATATGCCATAATTCCAGGCAATCAGAGACAAGGCTGCTAAATTCTGATTTGCTGCCTTGACAACCAGTCACATTTCTTGCATTACCACTACAGCAGAAGAGGAAAAATACAGTGCATGCATAATTATTTTGCAAGTTGATATTCTGATTATATTTTTTTCCAAGCACATTTTACCAATTCCAAACAAACTCAATCTTAATAACTACTATTAATCTTGTATTTAATCACTTATAATCTACATATTATTGTTCATGAAGGCTGGAAGTGAAAAACACCTTATATTCAGGTGTGCATAATTATTAAGCAGGTTATTTTTTACAGATAAAATCTTGAGATGGACTAAAAATCAACTCCCAAAACTTACTGCCAGATTCTGGAAAATAAATTCTTCAAACAGTGGTACAAGAGGATGTGGTGCTGGTCCTTCAAGAATCACTCTCAACTTATCTGTCTATAAAGCCTACACAGTAAAATCCAGCGTGTTAAATTAACACTGCTCGGAGCATATATGGTCCCACTCTAAAAGAGTGTTAAAGTAACACTGAAGCAGTGTTAAAGTTAATGAGATAATTATGTGATTAATTAAGTGCTGATTGAGCATTAGTGATGAACACCTGCTGTTAACAAGCAGAATCACTGAAGAAAAGAGAAACAAGAATTACAACTGGCTTCAGCCACAGACTTAGATCAAATCAACTGAAATAAAAGAAGACATTAAACCTCTCAAGATCTCAGCAGAATATGATTGAACAACTCTACAAACAGCATCACCAGCTTAATGCATTACTAAGCCATTAGACTATCTAAAACAGAAGTTCTTTATTGAGAATTAATGTTTAGGTGTTTTTTTTTCAACTTACCGTTTTTGTGAATAGTGGTTGCTTTAGTTGCCTCTTGACCTTTGACTTTTTAAATTTAAGTTTGTTTTTTAGCTGGCACAATTGTGTGTGTTATACCAATGGGATCTCATGATAATTCGTATGTATTTTACATAGAATGTGGTTCTGTAAAATGTATATATACGTATGTTTTTACAGGCACTAAATGTACAATACTGATGTATTTTCAGTCTCTAAACGTACAAATATTTATATATTTTCAGCATTTAAATGTACAAAATTGACGACACCTAAAAATGAATCCTTATGAATATTGAAATCGCGGCATTCATTTTATTAGGTTTTAGTTGTCATATGAATTACCTTGTTTTCAATTGCATTATTAAATTGTTTACTCATTTAACTTATGAAATTATAACATTTCTTTTTAAATTTAAGTTTGTTTTTTAGCTGGCACAATTGTGTGTGTTACACCAATGGGATCTCATGATAATTCGTATGTATTTTACATAGAATGTGGTTCTGTAAAATGTATATATACGTATGTTTTTACAGGCACTAAATGTACAATACTGATGTATTTTCAGTCTCTAAACGTACAAATATTTATATATTTTCAGCATTTAAATGTACAAAATTGACGACACCTAAAAATGAATCCTTATGAATATTGAAATCGCGGCATTCATTTTATTAGGTTTTAGTTGTCATATGAATTACCTTGTTTTCAATTGCATTATTAAATTGTTTACTCATTTAACTTATGAAATTATAACATTTCGTTTTGTTGTGTGATTTCTGCTGCCAGCTTGTTTCCAAGAATATGGCTACATAAATGTTAAACACGACTTCACTTTAAACCTTAAAATAACATTTCTGCAATCGTTTATCATTTACTTGTCATGTCATGTTTACTTTGATTGCTATGGGCCACAAAAGGCGTTTTCTCCAACATGCTGTGACTGACAATAGAACTATAAAATACACCAAAAATGCAACTTAATTACGAAATGAAACAATTTTATTAGTGCGCTGTAATCCAAATCTTCCGAATCCATAGGACTGCGAAGAACAGACCCAAATCCAAGCCTTTATTCGGTGATCTTCTTCTCCATCCCGAGCAGCGAGTCTAGTGTCCGTGAGCAGCAAAGCCCGCGCTGACTGACGCGCTCTTTACAAATTCAAATGTTGCCGCTTCAAACGCTCATTGGCTCTCGCCTGCATTCGTCACAGATTGCGACATGTCGTGTTTCTGTGTTTGAATGATGCGGCGCCTTCACAAGTTCACGGAGTGGATCGGGAAAATTAACTGGATAATATTTTCAGCGATTAACAACATAAATTCTGCTCTGGATCACACAAACCTACTGTATTGCGCCAGAGAGGACTGCGGGTGCAACGCATCGTCATTTGGATTACTTTTGGTACTGCTTTTGACATTTTTGCAATAAATAAATGACTGTAATTGCATTTATCTGTCTGTCATGTTTTTCTTATACTGTACAGAAATGTTTAGGTTTATAGGTAGGAGTGGAATTAGCGACTATAAAAATATTTTAATGCTATATTGTTACTAAAATGGTTATTTTCCTGCGTATTTCGGTAATTTGCGTTTTATATTCGCTATATAGGTAGGTTAAGGTTTAGGGGTAGGTTAAAGGGTCTAAAAATCGAAATTGCGTATTAATAAAATGATAAAAAATGCACATTCGCTATAAAATGGGTAGGTTTAGGTTTGGGGGTAGGTTAAAGGGTCTAAAAATCTAAATTGCTTATTGATAAAATGATAAAAATGCATTGATACGAATATCTTGATATAAAGATACGTAAATATTTTTAAAAAATTTTTAGCTAAAAATACGTAGCGATTTGTACGTTTTAAACGTTGAAATACGTCTAAATTGTATGTTTTAGCATTAATAAAAATGTACAAAAGTGTATGTTTTGTGCTTGTAAATGTTGTTTTAATGCCTACATATAAACATGAGACCAGGCTGGTTACACACATATGTGATGGCAAGGACTTTATGGTAAAATCATGTCATGCATCTGAGTCTCTGATTGAAATTTATCTAAAACTGTAGTGCCTTTATGCTTTCTATATCGTTGCAGTTATGTGAGATAATGAGAGAAAAACCTTCATAAACGACTTTTATAAATATGGTTCATAAAGAGGTTTAAATGTTCATAGACATGAAGAATCAGCATGTGAATCTCAGCAATAGTGACAAAATATTCTGATCACTTTTGAACGTCACACAACAAGGCAGTAAAAAGTCACAACAAAAAATAACAAAAATAAAAGCAAATAGTAAAAATAAAAGAAAATACTAAGACAATGCAGCTGCATAATTTATTCATGTCGCAATGCATGCTGGGAGCCATGGATGAGTTATGATTGGTGCACCCAGAATGCAATGCAACATGACTCTGTCTGAAGATCATCACCATTGTTGAGATTCATATGCTGATTCTTGATGTCTGCATGTTTAAACTGGTGGGCAAAGTGTTTTTAAACCACTTTCTATAATTTCATTAAAATACTGTTGCGATCAGTAACATTAACTATATTGCACGTTACCTGACTTTAGTGAACCTGTCTACTACATGACAACAATGTCATTACCAAAAAAACAACATATATAATCTGAACACATTTTTGCTTGGTTTCCTTGCCATAATAAACGTGTTTCATAAACACATTTACAGCAACCAGAGAAAAACTACTGTTAAAAAGTCAAGGGTCAAGAGCCCAACTAAAGCAAATGCTTATCTCCATAGCGGTGACTTCAAATTGTATTATTTTCAATAAACATTAAGATCTAAATCTCTGTTAATTCTTAATAAGACATTTATAGACGCATGACAAACAAAAATTCAAACTGGTTAGTAATGTGTGAAGCTGGTGATGCTGTTTGTGGCAAGGATTAATCATCTTCTGCTGAGATCTTGAGAGATTTAATGTCTTTTATTTTAGTTGATCTCATCTAAGGCTGTGGCTGAAGTCAGCTGTAATTCTGGTTTCTCTTTTCTTTAACACTCTTTTAGAGTGGGACCATATATGCTCCGAGCAGTGTTAATTTAACACTCTGTTTTTACTGTGTATATATATACAAATCAGTCTTCAAATATTTTACTATACTTCAGTATGTGTGTAACGGGGCTGATGAGACGTGAGGATCCATCTGCAAGCTTTTATTTAAGAGACGTGGTCATAACTGGCAGGGTCGAACAATGGCAAACAGGTATATGGCGGGCAAAACACAAGAATAGTCCTAGGGCTAGCGTAGGTCAACAATCGGCAGACAGAATCACAAGGGCGAGACTAGAGGGAAAAATCCAGGAAAACAGGCAAAGATCAGAAACAGGCAAAGATTGAGAAAACAGACAAGGCAAGGCAAAACGGGCAGGATAACAGAAACTAGGAATAATAACAGACTAAGCAATACTCGACAGAGAATGGTTGTTTGAGTGAGTGTTATATAGTGAGTGAATGATATGAAACAGCTGTGTGCAATCAGTGCAATGAATGATGGGATATGTAGTCCGGGGTGATATGCAACAGTGTGTACTGCAAGAGTCAATGAAAATGGAAAGGGTGACCTCTGATGGCTAGCAGACGGAAGTTCATGGACCGGATTCATGACAATGTGATTCTTATTAAGTAGGGGTAATTTTTTTAGGATTCTATACTTAACCTAAGTCTCTGAGAACCTGACACCTTGTACTTCTGGAGACTCCAGGTAGGTTGCAGTTCTGGAAAATGGTGGCGCTGTAGAGTAAATGGTTCCTGGTGATTTCATACCTAATTCTTCACCTTAATTCCTAATTCTTTTGCAGTTAACATGTATCTTTTCTTCTCCACATATTTTTGACTGACCCTGCTGACCCACTGAGCATTTTGCTGTCCAATGGTTATGCATTACCTTTGCAATTTCTAGTATTGTATTCGTTTTGAATATTTCTCATGGGCATTTAATAATTTTTGACTTTCAGTCTGAGTTAAATTTATTTTTTGGCTAATTTTATCTGTAAAAGAAAATCTGCTTAATAATTATGCACACCTGAATATAAGACATTTTTCACTTCCAGCCTTCATGAATAATTATATATATTATATAGCCAATCAGAATTTAGCAGCCTCGTCTCTGGCTGGAATTATGGCATATTGTAACGCTGGGTTGTGTTGAGCAAGCAAGCTGTTGGCATTTAGAGAGCAATGAGGGCGGGCATCAGGTGAGCAAGCTAGTGAAACGTTGCACGTGCAAAAGAGAAGGTCTGCACACATCCAAAAACTTATTTGAAATGCAAAATTTATTTTTGTGCGCTCAAAATACTTTCTCCTTTGCGAGACAAACATTTTCTCCACAAAACTCGCTCAAAATATGATCTTTCGCACGCAGAATTGTGGCAGAGATGTAATCCCATATTCTTAAAGCAGGACTTGTTCGTAAGCTCTCCAAAATATAGCCACAAAACGTTTATTGGTTAAAGGGAAATAAATAACATTTCCATTGTATTTTATGTTATTATTTATGTATAGTATTTCATAGAATTTTTTTACATATTAAAATATATTTAAATATTAACTGTACAAGATATTGAGACCACAAATTTATGACTAAAACGGGGGAACTACTTAATAAAACATGCCCAAGAAGTCTTGGGAAGGAATTCTTAAAGCTGCAGTTCGTAACTTTTGGCGTTCTTGCGCTTAATAAACAGAAATGCGTGCGTCTTGCGGAAGAACACTGTAGCCGGAGCTACTTCTTTCTGTTTATGTCTATGACGAATCACGCAGGTACTGGGCTACTCCGCAGCGGTAGCTACCCGAACCAGTCTAAAATAGTCCAAATATAAACACTTATTATCGGTGTACCGTAGTGATTCAGGACAAGCCAAAAACACGGTTTGGAAAATGGATTCATGGTGTACTATTATATAAATTGTGTAAATTTTGAACACAAAAAAGTTACGGACTGCAGATTTAACGTAACCATGCAGCATGCAGACTCACTAGGATGCAGCCTTTTGTTTGAGAAGCACCTATTATCTTGTCTTATTTATGCTGCCTCGTCATTCTTCTGCATTTCTCTTTGACACGCTCCTAGATTAGCTTTTCTTTCTTTCTTTTTTTTAATAAAATTCTGTACAGATTACTTTTGTGTTCATAAAAAAAACGGTTAGATCTGCTTCTTTCTTTGACATAATGTATAAGACGCTGTCATCTTTTATCTTACAATTAGATAGAGTTATGCAATTTTTAAGGGTGTGACATAGTTTCATTTAGAGCTTGCCTTTAAAAAACATTGGAATCAATAAGACATTTCTAATTCACACTTCCAAATGTAAATGGACATTGTGATGATGTCTTAATATTTATTTATTTTATTTATTTATTTAATCATTTAATAGACGCTTTTATCCAAAGCAACTTACAAATGAGGACAATAGAAGCGATCAATTGTAGTATTAAAACAACTAAAAACAGATCCAAAACTAAAAGCTAAAACTTTATAAATACTAGCTATATACATTTTAAAATAAAGAGATTAAATAAAAATGACAAATGCATGCAACAAAATTTCAAAACTTAACATTTAAATGAAAAACAAAAAATAAAGCTAAAAACAATTCAAAATATTAAAGAACAAAAGGTATAAGGGTATAATAATGATTCTAACATAACACTAAGCCAAACACCAAAAAAACAACTACAATGTGTATGTACAACCACACACACATACATATATACTGTATATGTACGTACACATTTATAAATTCAATATATATATTATTTAATTTCCATTTAGTTTGTTGAAGTATTAAAATAACTCAAATTAAATAAAACTACAAACTTAATAAAATACCTATATAGACATAATAAATTCAGACATAATGTAACTAAAATTAAAATAAATAACAAATACAAATAATATAAATCAAATGACAGTAGTTTATCAGTAATCCTAAAAAATAACACTGCCAAACACCCATGCTAAAAACAACAACTTACTTACACATAGTAAGAAATGTTATAAAAACTGAAACGGAAGCGAAACAAGTAATAGGAATATAATATACATATTTATATAATTAATTAATTTAATATACATTCTAGAGGGCATTTAGGATTGCATCTCTCAAGTCCGGATTAATATCTCAACGTCTTTTTGCGTGGGTGTGTGTGTGTCTGTAAGGACATCTCCCACCTTGCTCAAACTGTGTACAGCAGTGTATAGATTAAAGGGGTCATATGATGTTGCTAAAAAGAACATTATTTTGTGTATTTGGTGTAATGAAATGTGTTTAAGCGGTTTAAAGTTAAAAATACACATTATTATACCATATTGTGATGCCTTGTCCGGCCGGAGCGATGAGACAAAAACATTAAAACCCATTATAAACTAGGCATTTGTTGCATCCAATGGGGACATAATTATGGATTATAATGACTTATACTGTCTTTTTACGCATTGCATTGCGCCACGTAAACATAAAACCATGTCTGCATTTGTGATCGGAGAAATGACAAACAACAAGTGCTACTCTACACTGCTCAAAACTTGCATTTGAATTGGTGCAAATTCTTTAAATATAAAAAGCTTACCTAGAGTCTGTGAGTCAGAACAGCCGGCATTGTAGTCTACTCTACCAGGATGTCAGAGGATCTTGATGAATGGAAAGGACAAGGCCGAAGCCTGGCACGAGCTTATGATGTTCTGGAGCGTTGGAGCGTCTTCTCAGAAATTCAACAAACCACCGACTGGGCGGGTCACATGAAGTGCGGCCTTTAAAGCCTGCAAAGATTCACGCCTCTCAAGATGGGCTTGTCCAATGAGGAAGTCCGGAATCTCAAGTGGGAGTTCTGAGTACTGGGGCGTTTTTATGGCCCTTTGTTTGAAGCATGGTAATTTGCATATGAAACTTGGATAAAAATTACTAAAGACTCTTAGAACACTAATATGTTGCGTAGGTGTAAACATACAATATACACTCTCAATTAGATCATCCGAATACGAATTCATAGATACTAAACATGGTAGAGTTATATATATGTAAGCTGACAGGAGTGTGTTTCGATTATAAGCCTGCATAACAGTATACAATTTCAAAGACAAAATACACGATGACAATAATATACCCAATGACCTGAAGGATCATGTGTGTTCATTCAAAGAAAGGTTTTCCTATTAATTAATTAGCAAAGAAAAGTCCTTCCCTTGTGGATTTTCCTTATGGGCAAGGAAGCGATTTTCTTCACCTAAAATCCAGGAGGTCGTAAATGTATCAGGTGTCAGGGTTGCCATGGAACCAGGGGCCTATTCGGCTCCCTGGGGTGTTACAGAGTATTTGTTAAATCTAGCTAACAAAATATATATTGTGTGTTTGAGTGGTCCAGACGCTACAAACTGTTCTGGAACAGTGTTGTAAATACAACTTAGCCACTGATTTCTAGTCGTGTCCTCTTTTGGAATGCCAAACAAAGTAGTTTCGCTTTCACAACGAAACACACAATGGGCTAAAGTGAGCGGAGGCCTAGAGTGAGCGACTGCCGGCGGCCTAGAGTGAGCGGAGGCGGGCGGACTTGAGTGAGGGGAGGCGTGGCGGGATTGAGAACGGCGCGGCCGGCGGATTCGATGAAGGAGCGTCCGGCGGGCTTGCGGCAACCACATGTGACGACCCCGGGCTGGACTCCGCTTCGTCCACGGTGAAAGCCGATCCGGCGATCCACAGCACAAAGTTGATGTATTTCCTCAGCGACCAGCACGGATCAGCTCCAGGCATGACGAAGCGGATATCGTCCTCTTGGAAGGCCAAACAAAGTAGTTTCGCTTTCACAACGAAACACA
>NW_015505350.1:682322-695976 GCF_001515645.1 Sinocyclocheilus grahami | reverse complement strand
GGCCGGCGATTTCGACGAAGGAGCGTCCGGAAGGACATGTGACGACTCCGGCCTGGACTCCGCTTCGTCCACGGTGAAAGCCGATCCGGCGATCCACAGCACAAAGTTGATGTATTTCCTCAGCGACCAGCACGGATCAGCTCCAGGCATGACGAAGCGGATATCGTCCTCTTGGAAGGCCAAACAAAGTAGTTTCGCTTTCACAACGAAACACACAGCGCCTTCACGACATGGCGGCGTTGGCAACAACAATACTACAGCGAGAATAAAAGTTACGCCGCCTTTCTTTGCTTGAACATTTGGGCGGCGTTATGCAAATCGTCCCACATCGTGACATAGACATGTTGGGGGCGTGTTAGAACTAGCCGTTTTAGGTAGGCGTGGTTGACTCTTAACTTTTATAAAGAATATCTCTTTGGATTTGAGACTTTAGTCTTTGCAACTTTACAGATCTTCTTTATGCACCAAGAGCTTGTAACACTCCAAAGAGAAAGAAAAAATTTAAATCGCATCATATGAACCCTTTAACGTAATTCCTGTCAGTAAGTCTGTGTAGTGTGACGGGGGTTAATCATCAAGCCTCACAGTACCTATCCCTCTCTCTCTGGCCCCGCTAAAATTGATGAGGGAAAAATTGGAAAGGATTAGAATAATGTGATAGAAAAGCCCCTTAGCCAAGGACTTGTGTATCTATCCGGAGACAGCAGCTGGCGTGAGAAGGGAATTTGTGTCAAGACCCCAACTCATAATAATCTGGAGAAAAGGTGCACTATCTTTATGTGGCACTTGGGACCTGGCCGCAGCCCGCTAGTTTTAGCAAGGGTTCAACTGAGCTCAGTCCATTTTTAGTTCTACGATAATTTTAGGAGGGGTTTTTTTTATCACTAAGAAGCTTTGATTGTTACTGACCTCATTTTTTGATTAAAGGCAGTTTCTGTATTCTAATATAAATTAGAATGTTTTAATATATTTTAATGGCATTAAATTACAGAAAACTATTTAACGCAGCTGCGTGAGTGTTTATAATACAACGTCGGGAGTGACGACAAATTTTACATCTTTCTCTCTTCTGTACAATGTAATCAATATCTCTCTCTCTGTCGAATGGGAATTAAATACTTTATAAAAAGCTCCATCATACTTGTAAAAATCAGTGGTGGACAGTGTTTTTCTTTACTTTTATTTCATTAGGCATTAGTACTAAATGCATGCATAATAGATGCATAATATCACACTCTTTACGCATTTAATTAAAAAAACATATCGTTCCACTTTATTTTGAGCTAAAAAAATCACCACCTCCTCTGAGACTCTCTCCAATTTGTGAAAGAACTGATTCTTTTTAATGAACCTGTTGAAACGGTCTACAAATCACAACAATCCATTTGCAAATTGAACTGATCTGATTGCAGCTGTTCTTGATTTAACAACACCGATACAGTAATTAATTCAAAGTGACTCAAAAAGAGTCAGCGATGCACAACATGATAACAAAGCAGGTGATTACGGACTTACATGTACCATAAGACTAGCTTTGCTGTATCAACAGGATTCGAGAAGGGAGTGATGAGGGAGGACATGCCAAAGCTTTCAGAACCAAAGTTAGGCCCCAAATGGAGATAGTAGATGTGTGAGGTTTAGCCATCTCGTACCACATAGAGATCTGATTACCAGACCATTCCTGCCCACTGACGGCCTGTGAACCTCGCTGTGGAAGGTCGATATAGTGGCAATGCACACTCGGAGTGTAGAAGGCACAGCTGCCATCTAAGCACTCCTGTAAGAAGGACAAGATAACTGGAATTGTGCAAACAACTGGGTCCTTCTCCCTTGAGGAGCACCAGCTCTCAAAGACTTTCCATTTATAAGCATAGAGGTGTGTGCTAGAGGGAGTTCTCATTTCAGCAATCGTTGTTAACACTTGTGGGCTGCAGACAGCTCTTTGGAAGTTGATTGTGAGCTCCAGCACTGAAGGTGGTTGATGAGCATATCTCTTTATATGGCATTTTTGTAAGTCTGATCACATAGAAAAATAATAGCACAGGCCAGATTTGATATATCATTCATGTCTAAAGTACAAACTGTGATTTCAGTTACACAAAAAAATGTAATACTTTGGGTTGGGAATCTTATTCTTATAAAACACAACTAAAACATTCTGCGTGTGTTTAATCTATTATACATGAGCAACGTTATTGATGTATTGTTCTCTCTCTGTTTTTTGCAGGTCTGCTCATCGGTTCAGGATGTGCTCTGTATCCTCTAGGTTGGGACAGTGAGGAGGTCCGGCAGACATGCAACAACAGCTCAGATCAGTTTGAACTTGGTATGTCCTCATAAACATTAATTACACCATGACAGCATTAAACAATAAATGCATTATGTCCAACAGTTGATCTTGCTTAAATAGATCCCTATAAAAATAATTAAATAAATTAATAAAATTAATAAATAGAAATAAAAAGTACACTTTAACATACTTTTACAAAGTGAACACTTTGAAAGAATATACTTAAGTGCAAACTGAATGTAATGTTTTCAGACAATGAAAATGTTTTTTTTATTTTTTATTATTAGTTTAAATGATCTTGTATGTAATTCAGTAGGACGTAACATCTTTTTATGTAATTTCATAATTATTTGTCTTTGGTTAAATGTTAAATGTTAAAATGTAATGCAGAATGTATACTGACAATCATTTATGATAAACTAAAATGTACTGTAATGCATTTTACTTTTATCCCATGTTTTTAATGTTATTTGTAATTACACATTTGTAATGATGAAGTAGCAATTTAGTACATTTTAAATATATTAACTTTAAATGTAATATAAAATAATGCACCACAGTTAAATAACAAAACAGTTACATAAAACATAATGACTTAAAATGAGAACACTGACTGTTTCTTAACATAATTTAAGTAGAGATGCACCGATCGATCGGCCAGGGATCGGAATCGACAGATTTTCCTCATGATCGGCCCGGATCGGTGATCGGTCGGTCAGTCTCACTTCTTTGCGATTTCGAGCTGATCTGTTTTGTTATCAGCGGCACAGGTAATAACATCAGCCACGCTCTTCTCTCCGACGACCCCTTCTCTCTCACACACGTCTCATTCGCTCCGGTTAAATAGTGCTTGTATTGCGCATTATAGTCATTCCCACAGGTTTCGCGCTTATACCAAAAGTGTGTGCACCACCACTGATCTATTTTAGTGGAGCCCACAAGCCACGCTCTGTCTCAAACAGCTTGTGAGCCACAAATACCAAAATAAGTGGCTAACTACGCTAAAACATTCAAATACATACAAAATTGTCAAAATGCCCATCTTGGTGAGTATCCAGTTAAACACAGTCAGTTTTGGAACGTTAAATAGCTGAGAACGCATGTTGTGTAACAGTATATTGGGTCCGTGGATAAACTCTTAAAGGGACCGCAGTCCAATATTCCTGCTGCTGTCTGTTATGTTAATCAAAGAACAAAAGACAAAGAAAATAATTTTCTGCTCTTGACTGAATACATTTTATAATTTTAATGGTAAGCATTATTCTGTATTTAATTTTTACAATGAAGACTACAGAAATTAAAGTAATCAAATGTAAAGTAACACTGGATGTGTTATTTTACATTTGATTACTTTAATTTCTGTAGTATTTCTTACCTGAATAAAAACTTACTTAACCTGAAAAACTTGGTTTCATAGCTCTCTTTATTCTATTGCATTTATTTGTGCTGTTGTTTGACTTTTTTTTTTTCTTCTTATTTTATTACTGACTTTTTACTTAGTTTTTTATGAAAATAAAACTTTGCTTTGAAGAAAAGTAGATTTTTGTTTGTATATGCTGTCAATTATAGTTCTTAGAAAGAAAATAAATCGGCAGGGAATCGGTATCGGCAGATCACACTAACGAAAAATGGGAAATTGTAATCGGTCAAGAAAATTGTAATCAGTGCATCTCTAATTTTAAGAACACATACATGGCCTTTTTTATTGTTATATTATCAACATGTAACATTTTCTATTAAATATTTATTTTAAGATTTAAAGGACACTGCAAGTCGCATTCAATACAAATAAGCACACTTTTTTGTTTTAACAAGGGATAGTTCACCCAAAAATGAAAATTCTGCTGCATGCCTCCTGTTTTATTGTACACCAGGTGAAAATAATTTGTCTGACTGGTTAGAACAGTAACCGCACCAATTCACATTTAAACCAGTAAAACTACAGAGTCAAATCCTGAGTGTTAAATTAACACTGCATGTATGGTCCCACTCTAAAAAGAGTGTTAAAGTAACACTGAAGCGGTGTTAAAGTTAATGAGATAATTATGTGATTAATTAAGTGCTGATTGAGCATTAGTGATGAACACCTGCTGTTAACAAGCAGAATTACTGAAGAAAAGAGAAACAAGAATTACAACTGACTTCAGCCACAGACTTAGATAAAATCAACTGAAATAAAAGAAGACATTAAATCTCTCAAGATCTCAGCAGAAGATGATTGAACAACTCTACAAACAGCATCACCAGCTTCATGCATTACTAACCAGTTAGACTATCTAAAACAGAATTTCTTAATTGAGAATTAATGTTTAGATGTTGTTGTTTTTTTCAACTTACCGTTTTTGTGAATAGTGGTTGATTTAGTTGCCTCTTGACCCTTGACTTTTTAAATTAAAGTTTATTTTTGGCTGATAATTGTACAATACATTTGTGTGTATTAAATATATGTGATGGCAAGGAACTTATGGAAAATCATGTTATGTGTCTGAGTCGCTGATTGCAGTTTATCTAAAACTAGTATTTTTATGATTTCTATATTGTTGCAGTTATAGGAGAACAATGTGAGATAAAACTTGATAAATGATTTTTATAAATATGGTTCATAAAGAGGTTTCAATTCTGGCACTCATAGACATGAAGAACCAGCATTTTGACAAAATATTCTGATAATTTTTATGTGATTTTTTGAACGTCACAAAACAAGACAATAAAAAGTCACAACAAAAAAAATTAAAATAAAAGCAAATAGTAAAAATAAAAGAAAATCCTAAGACAGTGCAGCTGCATAATTTATTCATGTCACAATGCATGCTGGGAGCCATGGATGAGTTATGATTGGTGCACCCAGAATGCAATGCAACATGAATCTGTCTGATGATCCTCACCATTGTTAAGATTCATATGCTGATTCTTGATGTCTGCATGTCTAAACCGTACAGATGTTCTAAACTGGTGTGCAAAGTGTTTTTAAAGCGCTTCCTATTATTTCATTAAATTATAGTTGTGTTCATTAACTTACACTATATTACACACTACCACTGGTGACATCAGTGAACCTGGCTACTACATGACAACAATGTCATTATCAAAATAAATGGCCAATATAATCCGAACACATTTTCTCTTGGATTTTCTTGCCATAATAAATGTGTTTCATAAACAGAATTACAGCAACCAGAGGAAAAACTAATGTTAAAAAGGCAAGGGTCCAGAGCCCAACTAAAGCGGTGACCTCAAATTGTAATATTTTCTATAAACATTAACATCTAAATCTCTGTTAATTCTTAAGAATTTTTAAGACGCGTGACAAACAAAAATTCTAACTGGTGAGTAATGTGTGAAGCTGGTGATGTTGTTTGTGGAGATGATTAATCATCTTCTGCTGAGATCTTGAGCGATTTAATGTCTTTTATTTCAGTTGATTTAATCTAAGTCTGTGGCTGAAGTCAGTTGTAATTATTGTTTCTCTTTTCTTCAGTGATTCTGCTTGTTAACAGCAGCTGTTCATCACTAATTCTCAATCAGCACTTAATTAATCTCATAATTATCTCATTAACTTTAACACTGCTTCAGTGTTACTTTAACACTCTTTTAGAGTGGGACCATATATGCTCCTAGCAGTGTTAATTTAACACTCAGGATTTTACTTTGTAAGTATTAGCAATAGTAATATCTTTCTTGCCTTAGCAAATACCACTAACTGTTGCAACATAAAATATGAATCACTATGAAACTAGAAGGATAGAATGCAAATGACTGTTGCTTCAGAAGTCTGATATGATCCTGACAAAGTACTCAGACTGTCTTAAGCCGCGTTTCCACTGCAGGAACTAGGAACTTTGGGCCGGTACTTGGTGTGTTTCCACCACAGGAACCAGGATCTAAATAAAGTTCTGGGTAAAAATTGCACCTCAGAAAGTCCCTGCTCACGAGGTAGTATGTTTTCAAAGGTCCGGAACTTTCGGGGGCGGGACTTGAGCATTGAACATGCTGATTGGTTGAGTTCACGCAGCATTGTATTTCAACCAGCATTTGCATTTTTTTTTATATTACTGTTATTGTTTCATGAAATGTAGTTTTAAAAGTATTTCAGGCGAGAATGTAGTTGTTTAAAACTCAAATCTGCGGTTTATTTATAAAAACAGTGCCTATTTGAAAATGTGCTTGCCGATTTTGGAGACGGGAGCTTCACTCGATCAGCCGGCGCTCAGTGCTTATGTATCCCGACGAGAGCGGCCTCAACTCGGCTAGTTGATTCTTGATGTCTGCATGTCTAAACCGTACAGATGTTCTAAACTGGTGTGCAAAGTGTTTTTAAAGCGCTTCCTATTATTTCATTAAATTATAGTTGTGTTCATTAACTTACACTATATTACACACTACCACTGGTGACATCAGTGAACCTGGCTACTACATGACAACAATGTCATTATCAAAATAAATGGCCAATATAATCCGAACACATTTTCTCTTGGATTTTCTTGCCATAATAAATGTGTTTCATAAACAGAATTACAGCAACCAGAGGAAAAACTAATGTTAAAAAGGCAAGGGTCCAGAGCCCAACTAAAGCGGTGACCTCAAATTGTAATATTTTCTATAAACATTAACATCTAAATCTCTGTTAATTCTTAAGAATTTTTAAGACGCGTGACAAACAAAAATTCTAACTGGTGAGTAATGTGTGAAGCTGGTGATGTTGTTTGTGGAGATGATTAATCATCTTCTGCTGAGATCTTGAGCGATTTAATGTCTTTTATTTCAGTTGATTTAATCTAAGTCTGTGGCTGAAGTCAGTTGTAATTATTGTTTCTCTTTTCTTCAGTGATTCTGCTTGTTAACAGCAGCTGTTCATCACTAATTCTCAATCAGCACTTAATTAATCTCATAATTATCTCATTAACTTTAACACTGCTTCAGTGTTACTTTAACACTCTTTTAGAGTGGGACCATATATGCTCCTAGCAGTGTTAATTTAACACTCAGGATTTTACTTTGTAAGTATTAGCAATAGTAATATCTTTCTTGCCTTAGCAAATACCACTAACTGTTGCAACATAAAATATGAATCACTATGAAACTAGAAGGATAGAATGCAAATGACTGTTGCTTCAGAAGTCTGATATGATCCTGACAAAGTACTCAGACTGTCTTAAGCCGCGTTTCCACTGCAGGAACTAGGAACTTTGGGCCGGTACTTGGTGTGTTTCCACCACAGGAACCAGGATCTAAATAAAGTTCTGGGTAAAAATTGCACCTCAGAAAGTCCCTGCTCACGAGGTAGTATGTTTTCAAAGGTCCGGAACTTTCGGGGGCGGGACTTGAGCATTGAACATGCTGATTGGTTGAGTTCACGCAGCATTGTATTTCAACCAGCATTTGCATTTTTTTTTATATTACTGTTATTGTTTCATGAAATGTAGTTTTAAAAGTATTTCAGGCGAGAATGTAGTTGTTTAAAACTCAAATCTGCGGTTTATTTATAAAAACAGTGCCTATTTGAAAATGTGCTTGCCGATTTTGGAGACGGGAGCTTCACTCGATCAGCCGGCGCTCAGTGCTTATGTATCCCGACGAGAGCGGCCTCAACTCGGCTAGTCCTTCTGACATTTGCCGCTGGCTCTGATGTCTCTGTAGTGGATAATCATAAGATATAATTCGTTTTGGGTAAATCTTAAAAGGTAATCTTTGGTCTTTATTCTATTAATCTATTAATATGCTAAAATTAAAAAGAAAACGGGCAATGTTTGGTATAATATTTTGTTTCATTGTAATGTAGGCTATGTACATTCCATGAACATTTCTGTGGCTATTAATATGTTTAAATGAAAACGAAAAGGGGCAGTGGTGTTTGATATATTTCGTCTCATTGTAAATACAGTGAAGAAAATTGCAGACAGCAACAGGTCTGGGGGGAAAAAAGTTCCTGGTACAATTGTTCCGGGTAATTTCGGTGGAAACGCAGCTTTAGAAAGCATGTTTTGCATCAAGGTTGCACATAATTTAAAGCTAAGAGCAAATGTGACGAAGTTTGAAATGTTTGCTGCAATAATGGAGCAAACAAATGTCACACACAAGTTTTGTGTCTCATCCTATGAGTGTTGCTTTAAATGAGACATCATGGGGGTTTGTTCCTCTTATAAGCACAACATTTTAAAACATGTCCAAACGGTCATTGGCTAAGGGGTTTGCGTACGGTGGTTCGTGGACGCTGCGCCCCACCCACCCGAAATTTTTGGGGGACCGGCTGGCACCCCCCACCAACACTTCCCTGATGCCCGATGTCCCCGGGTGGGTTTTGGGCGGCCTGACCCCACTGGGGGCCCAACGGGAGCCCCCCGAAGTCTGAGGCCCCCAAAAGCAGTACTGCCTTCATCCACTGTGTGGCAGCACCACCATCCCACTCCAGGATTATTGCAATGGGCTTCTGGGCCATTCATATAGTCTAGAGGTGGACGCTTTCTTGATTCCCCCCATACCACGAATTTGTCCGCTGACCCACTAAAGTAAGCAAATGACCCCCGGACCCCCGCTGACCACTCCCAAGACACACACCATCCCACGAACCCACTATTTGTCCGATTACCCATTAAAGTGGGCAACTGCCCTGCTGACGACTGCCAAGCCACGCCCCCATCCCACAGACCCAATATTTCTCAGATTACCCACTAAAGTGGGCAAATGTCCACTAACCACCTAAAATGTTCTTATACAATAAATTGCAAGTGGGACAAGTGTCCATTTGCCATTTGATGAATGGGATCTCTATAATAGGTTAATGGGATGATTGTCCACTAACCACTTAAAGCGTTCCCATTCAATAAGTTGCCATTGGGATCTGTGTCCATTTATAATTTATTGAATGGGATTGCTATAGTAGTTTAGTGGGATGATTGTCCACTAACCTCTTATAGTGTTCCCATACAATAAATTACAAGTGGGACATATGTTCATTTACCATTTAATGAATGAGATCACTATAATAGGTTAATGGGATGATTGTCCACTAACCACTTATAGTGTTCCCATACAATAAATTACAAGTGGGACATGTGTTCATTTACCATTTAATGAATGGGATCACTATAATAGATTATTTGGATGAGTGTCCACCAGCCTATTAATCCAATACCATTCAAAAAGTGGATGCTTCTGAATCGGGGGGCCTTCTGGATGCGGTTATATAGGTTTAATGGAAATAGTTCAAGATTAAAGGCCTTAAATCATAGTGTCCATAAACCTCCTAGCTGGGGCCCATTGAATAGGTTGGAAATGGGATGTGTCCATTTCCGACCTATTCAATGGGCTCCAGATAGTGTTTTTCTGGACACTTCAGTTCGAGGTTTATTTGTGATAAAACTTATTTTACTGCACTCAGCAATTCTCCCTGAGTTCGTGGCACCCAATTTTGTCCAATAATTCCACTGTCCACGAAACCACTATTTCAGACAATGGAATAAATTGCTAGTGGGATCTCCATATCTCAGCTCTGGAAGGCTCTAGAGCCATCAAACTTGCATTCCTCTCGTAGTTTCGTGGATAGTGAAAGTTTGGCACTAAACTGGGTGCTATGGACTCAGGGGGACCTGCTGAGTGCAGTAAAATCTTGTTTTTTTATCATGATTGGACCTTGACTTAAAATGTCAAAATAAACACGATATGGTGCCCATGCAATAAGTTTGAATTGGGACAATATATAGTACGTAAGTGGACAATTATCCCAATTTCAATTTATTCAGTGGGATCAGTATGACAGATTAGTGTGATGATGCCCTTAAATAAATTGGATGTAGGATGTGTCCATGTGCGAATTATTGAATGGGGATGATTGTCCACCAATCTATTTAACTGATCCCATTGAAGAAATTTCAAGATGGTTATGTGTCCATTTTTAATTTATTGAATGGGAATGGTATAATAGGTTAGTGGGATGATTGTGCGCTATCCTGTGAAATCAATCCCATTCAATAAATGAGAAACACCTATCCCACTTGCCAGTTATTGAATGAGATAAGCCACGAAGCTGGGCCTGTTAAATTACAAATGGACATGTCCATTTATACTTGAACCATTCATTTTTCATGTTACTTTTATCGATTAAAAACCTCAACTGAACTCAAGAATAAAGTGAAAAGTTTTATTACAACATAATTTTTTATTAGAACATGATTGATACAATATTTAGTTAAAATAAAATATTGAAAACACAATATTAAGAACTTTTTAGAACACTATTGAACCATTAAAACACTTAACTTGTAAAACTACAAATACAACAAATAATAATAATTAAAAACCTTTTAAAAAATCTACAAAGTTAATTGTTTTTAACTCATCAAAGGTCCGTCGGATTCCCATGTCACCTGTAAAACCAACAATCCATTTAGTCTACCATTTGTGGAGTATCTGCAGCACTTTCAGAATTAAGATGATACATGAAGTCCTAACCATTATGTCCAGGATCTCCTGGTCGATGATCTCCAGGGAGGGGTGGGGGTGGGGTCTGGTGGATCCATCACCTGAAGGGGTGGGGCAACCAGCTGAGGTGGTGGGGCCACCACCTGTGTTGTTAATGCACACAACTGAGGTGGTGGGGCCTCCGTCACAGATCTGCTTGATCTAAATTTGTGGGGGGGGGGGGCGGAGTTGGGCCAACAGCTGAGGTAGTGGGGCTGCCGTCACAGATGGTGGGTCCTCTGCTTGATCTAAACTTGTGACCATGGGGATGAATGGCAATGTTGCTCTCAATGCCCTCAAATTCAAACTATGTTGTGATATGTTTCCTTTACTGCAGTATTTTGCTGCTGATTAAGAGTTTAATATTTTTTGGTCAAGTGTAACAAAGTTTTCATTATTTTTTGTTAATAATGATTTAATAAAAAAGGGTAAAACAATCATTGTGGTCTTATTTGCATTTATTTTACACTTGAGTGTCTGCTTGTGTATAATTTGCATAAAAATGTATGTCCACAGAACACCTATGAAGGGCCCACTTAATAAATTGGAAATGGGATGTTCCTGTTCGACAGAGCAAAGACAAGAAAATACCCAATTTCAATTTATTCAGTGAGCTCCTCATAGCAGTTATAGAAGTGTATCGTTCATAAATATTGTACTCAGCACACTCAATGGAACCCATTCTTGTCAGTTTCATATCATAATAGTGTATAATTTCCATAAAAAATTAAGTATAATTGAAAAGATCCCGTCTGCAACCTATTTAATGGACGTTCTGTACAAGTCTCTTGGACACAAGTGAATTAAGTGTATTTTTCATAAGTATGAGCAATATTGTTGATGAAACCATCTCTACTGTACTCATGACACTCAGTAGAACCCATTCATGCAACTTTCAGGTCATAAAACAGTGTAGTTTGCATTAAAAAAGGAATGTTAACGGAACCACTATGAATGGCCCACTGAATAAATTGGGACTAGGGCCTAGGGACTTTGAATGCTTGACTGTGGGGCCCTGACGTACGACATGGAAAAGGGCCAAAGTCCTCAGGGTTTGAGAAGACCTTTAAATAAAATCAGCAAAAATATTTAGCGAAAAATGCAGACACGTGCTTGCCCCTTTTCTGACCTTTTGACCTCTAAAGGAGGTTGTAGTGTCATCAAACTTTTACGCCCGATTGAGGGGGTCCCCTGGAGGCGGGGATTTCGAATTCAGCACGATCGGACCTCTCCTGGTCTTTCCAGTAAAATCATCCCAATTCCAATTTATTCAGCTGGCTCCTCATAGCAGTTCCGTGGACACACACAAATGAAGTGTATTGTTCATAAATATGAGCAGATTTGTTGATGAAACCATGTATACTGTACTCAGCACACTCAGTGGAACCCATTCATGTCGGTTTCATGTCATAATAGTGTACAATTTGCATAAAAAATTAAGTAGAATTGAAACGATCCCATCTGCAACCTATTTAATGGACGTTCTGTACAGGTCCAGTGGACACAAGTGAATAAAGTGTATTTTTCATAAGTACGAGAAATATTGTTGATGAAACCATCTTTACTGTACTCATGACACTCAACAAAACCCATTCATGCAACTTTCAGGTCATAAAACAGTGTAATTTGCATAACAAAAGGAATGGCCACGGAACCACTATGAATGGCCCGCTGAATATATTGGGAATGGGATGTTTCTTTATATTTGATTAAAAATTAGATTCATATTGGGGCTAGACCCTAGGGGCTTCGAATGCTTGACTGTGGCCCTTTTCCATTTCGTACATCAGGGCCACAAAGTCCTCAGCATTTGGGAAGACCTTTAAAAAAAATCAGCAAGTGAAAAATACTGACATGTGCTCGCCCCTTTTCTGACCTTTTGACCCCTAAAAAAGGTTGTAGGAACACCAAACTTTTACGTACACTCAAGGGAGTTCCCTTGAGACAAAGATTTCGAATTCGGCTCGATCAGACCCTTCCGAGCCATGCCCGCGAACCCTCTACAGTAACCCCATTGAAATTAATTGAGAGCGGGACTTTTTCAGGAAGGTCCCACAGGGCCCAAATCACACACAGAGTTGCGTCAGAAGCCCCAGAGCGACGTGCTAAATGGGCCTGGGACCCCAAAAAGGTCTGGCGGCTTCCGTAACAGACAAAGAGCTGGTTTGAGGATCTAAAGCTTTATGTCTGGTCTACGTACCATCTCAAGGCTCGGACGGGACAAAGCAAAGCTAGGGCTGGGTCTGCCTCCTCCGGGGGCAGCGCTTGCAGGCTCACCACCTGATCCCTGAAGGGAGTAGTGGGAATCTTGGGGACATAGCCGGGCCGGGGCCTCTGGATTACTTGGGAGTCAGCCGGCCCAAACTCTAGGCACGAATCGTTGACCGAAAATGCGTGCAGGTCCCCTACCCTCTTGATGCAGGCCAGTGCAAGCAGGAGCAGAGTTTTTATTGATAGAAACTTCAGCTCAACTGACTGCAAAAGGCTCAAATGGGCCCTGCTGTAGTGCTTTGAGCACTAGAGACAGGTCCCAAGAGGGTATAGAGGGGGCTGGGGGGGATTTAATCTTCTCGCCCTCTAAGGAACCTGATGACCAGGTCATGCTTTCCTACCGACTTCCCTTCATTGTTAGCAGCAATTGCAGTGGCATAGACTTTAAGGGTGGAGGGAGACAGCCTTCGCTCCAACCCTTGCTGCAAAAAGGAAAGCGAGACCCTGACCGGGCATCTCCGGGGGTCTTCTCGGCGAGAAGAACACCAATCGACGAACAGGTTCCACTTCAAGGCGTAAGCGTGTCTTGTAGACAGTGCTACAAGAAGTGATGGTGTCAACTACCTCCTGGGGTAGGTCACCTAGAACCTCCGCATCCCACCATGTACCAGACATGAAGTTTCCAGAGGTCTGGAC
>NW_015505350.1:662477-680536 GCF_001515645.1 Sinocyclocheilus grahami | reverse complement strand
GAATTGGGATCTCGCTTAGCGAGACCAATCCACTTCGAGTGTAAACTAAATGAGCCAATGCACATTGGCATGCGATGATTGCGTCTGGCTGCCGAGGGGACGGAGGAGCTCAACAGAGGCAAGCCGACACTAAACCGGGGCCTCTCAGCGCCTCTACCCGTTTGAGGTGAGAACACAGGAGGATACCGGCTCCACACAACGTCTATAGAATCTAGCGAGCGTGTTGGGGGTCGCCCAGCCCGCAGCTCTACAAATATCTGTCAGCGAGGCACCACGAGCCAGTGCCCAGGAGGATGCAACACTCCTAGTAGAGTGAGCTTGCAACCTGAGCGGGCAGGACACACCCTGTGATGGCATCCACAATCCAGTGGGCCATCCTCTGCTTAGAGATGGCATTCCCCTTCTGCCGGCTTCCGTAACAGACAAAGAGCTGGTTTGAGGATCTAAAGCTTTATGTCTGGTCTACGTACCATCTCAAGGCTCGGACGGGACAAAGCAAAGCTAGGGCTGGGTCTGCCTCCTCCGGGGGCAGCGCTTGCAGGCTCACCACCTGATCCCTGAAGGGAGTAGTGGGAATCTTGGGGACATAGCCGGGCCGGGGCCTCTGGATTACTTGGGAGTCAGCCGGCCCAAACTCTAGGCACGAATCGTTGACCGAAAATGCGTGCAGGTCCCCTACCCTCTTGATGCAGGCCAGTGCAAGCAGGAGCAGAGTTTTTATTGATAGAAACTTCAGCTCAACTGACTGCAAAAGGCTCAAATGGGCCCTGCTGTAGTGCTTTGAGCACTAGAGACAGGTCCCAAGAGGGTATAGAGGGGGCTGGGGGGGATTTAATCTTCTCGCCCTCTAAGGAACCTGATGACCAGGTCATGCTTTCCTACCGACTTCCCTTCATTGTTAGCAGCAATTGCAGTGGCATAGACTTTAAGGGTGGAGGGAGACAGCCTTCGCTCCAACCCTTGCTGCAAAAAGGAAAGCGAGACCCTGACCGGGCATCTCCGGGGGTCTTCTCGGCGAGAAGAACACCAATCGACGAACAGGTTCCACTTCAAGGCGTAAGCGTGTCTTGTAGACAGTGCTACAAGAAGTGATGGTGTCAACTACCTCCTGGGGTAGGTCACCTAGAACCTCCGCATCCCACCATGTACCAGACATGAAGTTTCCAGAGGTCTGGACCCACGTCTCTAAATCAGTAGATCCTTTCTCAGATGAATCTGCCAGGGAGGGGCTGTCATGAGGAGCATCAGTTCCATCCTCCCTGACTTTGCACAGTGTCTTTGCGAGAAAGCTCACTGGGGGAAACGCATATTTGAGTAGGCAGTGAGAGGTTTCTGGAGAGGCAAACAGGTCTACCTGAGTGACTCCAAAACGTCTCCAAATCAGCTGGATCATCTGGGGATGGAGTCTCCATTCTCCAAGAAGTGCAGCTTGTGACAGCTCGCCAGCCCCATGGTTGAGCAGGCCCTGTGAATGTGAATGGCACGAAGCGTCCTCAGATGCTTCTGACTCCAGAGGAAGAGGTGGCAGGTGAGTTGCGACATGTGACGGGAGCGTAGACCACCTTGTCAGTTGATGTATGCAATGGTCGCAGTGTTGTCCATGCAGACCAACATGTGCTTGCCTCGTAAGCGCCCTCTGAGATGGCTCAAGGCAAGGCATACTGCTAACAACTCTAGGCAGTTGATGTGCCAGTGCAGTTGGGGGCCTGGCCATACCTTCAACACTGCAAGCCTGTCATACGTGGCCCCCCAGCCGGTGGCAGAGGCATCCGTGTGAACCACAGCATGCCTGGAGACCTGCTCTAGGGGCACTCCTGCCCGGAGAAACGCAAGGTCTGACCACGGGGTGAAGGTTTGGTGGCAGGCCGGTGTGACTTGGACCCGGTGAGTGTCACATTGCCACGCCCACCTCAGGACTCGGCCATGGACCCAGTGTTGAAGCAGTCTCATATGAAGCAGCCCCAGCAGCGTGACTGCCGCTGCTGCTGCCATATAGCCCAGGAGCCTCTGAAAGCCTCTGAGCCTCTGTTTCAGTTGGACCGCCATCCTGCTCTTGAACGTATTCAGGCAGTTCAACACCGACTACATACGTTCCTGCGTGAGGCATGCTGTCTGTTCAAACAAATCCAACTCCATACCGAAAAAAGAGATCCTCTGCGTCGAGGAGAGTTTGCTCTTTTCCCAGTTGACCTGAAGGCCCAACCGGCTGAGGTGCGAGAGCACCAAGTCCCTGTGTTTGCACAACTGATCCTGAGGCTGAGCTAGTATGAGCCAGTCGTCGAGGTAGTTGAGAATGTGAACGCCCTGCTCTCTCAGGGGAACAAGGGCTGCCTCCGCAACTTTCGTGAAGACACGGGGCGACAGGGACAGCCTGAAGGGCAGGACCTTGTACTGATATGCTCGTCCTTCAAACGCGAACCGCAACAATGGTCTGTGGTGCGGAAGGATCGATACATGAAAGTATGCGTCCTTCAGGTCGATCGCTGCAAACCAGTCTCAGGGACAGATGCACCCGAAGATGCGTTTCTGCGTCAACATCTTGAACAATAACCGGTGAAGGGCCCAGTTAGGTCCAAGATCGGTCGTAACCCACTGCCTTTCTTGGGTACAATGAAGTAGGGGCCGTAAAACCCTGTCTTCATATTGGCTGGAGGGACTGGCTCTATTGCGTCCTTCGCCAGTAGGACTGTGATTTCCGTATGCAAGACAGGAGCATCGGCCGCCTTCACTGACGTGAAGCTGATACCGCTGAACTTGGGGGGACGCCGGGCGAGCTGAATTGCATAGCCGAGTCTGATGGTTCACAGGAGCCAGCGATTTGGGTAGCCAGGCATCCAGACACCGTACAAGCTGGACCAGCGGGACCACCGAGTTACCCACGGTGGGACAGACCGAAGAGGGGTCTGAGTGTGCGGTGCAACGCTTACCTGGTTTCACGGTTTGGCAGAGGGTGCGTGAGTATGGCCTTTGATGATGCTCTCGAACCACCCGCTGCTGCCTGCTGGCGAGAGAGGAGAATGAGTGTGGTGTGTTAGTCCGTCCGCAAATTTCCATGCCCTCTTGGGACCCAGAGACAGAGACAACTGCTCTCTTGTCAAGATTTTTGGAAACTAGATTCTCCACCCGGCCCTCCTCTGGGAGAGGGAGAGGTGCATTCACCATCCCCCAAAGAGCAGTTCCCTCCCTCTCTAGGTCGCGGTGCCTCTTGCTCTTCTGCTCACTGCCAGGTTTGACGAGGGCCTGGATGGGCGGAGGCTGGTCTTTGACACAGGGACCTTGAGGAACCAAACTTGTCGCCATCCCTCATGTCGACCAGACACAGCCAGAGTTGACTCTCCTGGACCAAGTGTGGACATCGCACGACCCAGAGAACTCACAGTGACCTTCGTCGCTCGGAGTGCGAGGTCAGTTGCGGTTCGGAGCTCTTTCAGAACTTCCGGATCGTGACCACCCTCGTACAGGTCCCTCAGTGCTTTAGCCTGAAGAACCTGCAGTAACACCATAGCATGTAAGGCAGAGGCTGCTTCTCTACAGGCCGCATAAGCATCGCTGGACAGACCAGACGAGTACCTACTGACCCGGGAGGGGAGGCATGGTTTGCCCTGCCGGGTGGAGGTGGTATTAGGGCACAACTGCATAGCAATCGACCACTCCACCGGGGGGACCCTCGTATAACCCCTTGCTGCACCACCATCGAGAGTGGTGTGGGAGAAGGAGTTAGCAGGTTGGTTTCGGGCAGAAAAAGGTGCCTTCCACGACCTGGTAAGCCCCCTCATGCACCTCCTTTTAGAATGGCGGGGCGCTGAGAACCAGTGCGAGCCACCCCGAAGAACCAATCGTCCAAACTTGAGAGCTCAGGACACGGTGGAGGTCATTTACAGATCCAATTCGGGCATTGCTACAGTCCCAGAGGGCAGCAGCGCAGCAGAATCTTCCTCTCCAGAAAGTTACGGCTCACCCTCCGATGCAGCGATTGACATCCAATCGTCGGGAGGTGCGCCGAAGGATACTGCTGGTACGCTCTTTGTAGAGGGCCCAACACGTTCCTTTGGCAGCTCAACTGGTTGCGGAGTGCAAGAGGAGCGATGGTCCCCCGAGGGTTGGTTCCCTAGAGGGTTTGCCATCACTGTTACCCTCAGACCGCCCGTGCTACTGCCTGAAGTAGCCCCCGCCTGACTGCTGCCATGACGAGAACTAGATCGAGGCAGAGGCAACAGAGCTCCGCCCCTTTTGAGGTAACGGAGCTTGGCCCGCAGCTCCAAGATGGTCATCTTCCCGCAGTGAGAACATGACTCATCCACGAACGCCACCTCAGCATGCTTAATGCCCAGACATGTGAGGCAGCGATGGTGACCATCACCCGATGCCAGGTAATGGCCGCATCCAGAAACGCATGGGTGATATTTTGTCTGTAGCGAGACGCAACGTCGTCTTTAAAAAGACGTACCCATGAATGCTCTTTTAGCGAAAAAGCTCTTTTAGCAGGCTGAAGCGCACAGGGGAGATGGCCGCCTGTAACACAAACAGGGGGTAGTGTGCAACCCACTCGACACGGGAAAACCACCACCGCTGAAACGCCGTACCGCCAATGCCAAGAGCTCCAAAGAGCGCGCTGAACTCGTTCAGTCTTCTTCTCTCAGTAGAGTAGTCAGGAACAAAACGATGTGATCACTTGGCTCCGAAGCGAAAAGCTGGTATGCATTGCATCTGCTACCTTTTTATGCTCACGCTGTGATCAGCGGCAGTTGGATGCAATCATCGCATTGGCTCGTTTAGTTTACACTCGAAGTAGATTGGTCTCTCGAAGCGAGATCCCAATTCGTCAGTCACAATGTGACTCATAGTGACCGACTGAAAGGGAACAACTTTATATTTTGGTGCTAAAAGTTTCAAGTTTTTGTTTGTTTTCTTTTCACCTTAGGTGAATTATTGTCATCGATTGTTCTGTATTTTTCTGTGAACATTAACTTAGATTACAACTTAAGGTACTACTAATAATACTACTAAATCCTATATTAATAACTACAAACTTAACTATACAAATACATTTAGTTATGTAAAAATTTTAATAGAAAAGTTTTTTAAGCATTTAATGTTTCTAAACCTGAGTGCCTGCTTTTGTACTATTATGTATTATATGCCAATACTTTCATATTTGAATACTTAAATTAAAAAAACTATATGTCCAAACGCACAAAAATGTTACGTACAAATACCTAGGAATATAATCAGATGAGGCAGGGAGAACTGTTTCAGCCTGTAAAAATAAACCAATGACTTTTTTTTTGGACTGGATGAGCTGAGCCAATTTTATCGGAGATTGTACAAACTTTGGAAATTAGAGAAAACAGATAAGATCAAAATGGCAGAAAGGTGTAAATTTTTATTCATGGTATTCCAGAAATATTAAATTTTTATTCACCATGGATGATCTGACCCAAATTTGAGGACAAAAAATGGTGAAAAAAATATTTAAAAAAAAAAGGTAACAAAGAAATGTTGAGCAAAATATAGTCAGTTCAATGGGAACTGACAAAATTAATGGACTTCCAGTGGAAAATAAAATTCCCTAAGTGAATGTTACGTTTAAGTTTAAGTTTAAGTTTGGTGACCTTTGACACACAAATTCACACAGCAAACCTCTTAGTGTGATCAGAGATACGTAACTTGGCAACAAGGCAAAACTGAAGATCCATAATAAACGAGCTGTGTCTAATCATTTAGTTATGAGAGTCTGTTTGAAAAGCAGTTATTTAGGGTTAGTTGCTAGCTAGCAGAATAGCTTTGGATGTTTATTTCATCTTCATTATTCCTGTATCACTGATCGCATTTTGTCACATCCTGTCCCAGTTTCACCAAGCAATGTTAAATCCTTAAATTGAAATTTAAAAACGCTGTTTCCTCATTATGTGGAAATTGAAATCACTGGGTGCATTGCAGGGTAAAACTAAAACCATAAAAAAATCATTACCTGAAATAAAATAAACATTAACTGAAACAAAATATATATAAAAAAATAATAATACAATTATTTTATTTCAACTAGTTGCCAAGGCAACATTTTTCATTTTTGTTCAGATTAATAAGCCATTTTAACCCACCGGCAACTATAATTTATTGTTGTCATTTTCCTTTTGTAAGTATTTTTCTAGATGTTATCCATGTTTTATTTCTCAATTACATGCAAGAAAACAACTAACAACTAAACAACAGCCTGTCACATGAGGAAGCATGGCAAAGGCAAACCCTCCCACAGAAATGTAATTTTCATGTTACTAATAAGTATTTTTTGTTGACATATATCACTGTAAAAAATTGTGCCGTTAAATAACAGTAATTTACTGGCAGCAGGGTTGCCAGTAAGGTACTGTTAATTTACAGCTCTTAACCTTTAATTTACAACTCTTAATTTTTACAGTGTTTTACCGTAATTCTATCATGGAAATTAACTCCGCTCGCATTGCTTCAAACAGTTTGAGTTTTAAAACTAGCATTCATACGATGTCAGTACTGTGAACTTATTTAATTTGAGTTAACTGAGAAGGAATATTTCTTAGTATAAAACTGCAAACACTTAATGTGCAACAGCAAAATAACTAAAACCATTATTTTGTCTCAAATCGTTGCAGTTCACTGTTTGCTATAGCACATATCTGTGAGATGAAGTAACAAAGAGATCATTACTGTATCAACAACTCCACAGTTACTGCCTTTAAATAAAGCAGCTGAACATCCGGATTTGTGGCTCATCACTGACTGAAGCACAGGCTCTACTCTCCAGCACAATGGTGACCCACAAAACTACATTAAACTAACAGATCTCTCTTGTGCAAAAACACATTAATACAGTTCAGTTCAATATTTACTCTCCTTATCAGTTCATGACTTTGCATAACTTTTTTTCTTTGGATGTTCACAAATATTTCAGTCAAATTCACTTTTTTCATTTGGTAAATCTGACTCTTACATTTTACAGTATATTGCTGTTTTCCTTGACTTAACGGCAACAAACTGTAGAAAAACAGTTATTTACTGGCAACCGTGCGTAAATAACTAGTTTTTTTTACTGTTTGTGGCCGTAAAATAATTACAGTTTATTACTGTTAAATTACATTTCATGCTGTTTCTTTCCATCTTATATCTTTATCCCTTTAAACCCCACAACAAAATCCTCAGTTTTAATGAACACTTATAATGTGTCCACACTACAGAGTGAAGCAGTGCTGAAGTTAATGAGATAATTCTGTGAATTATTAAGTGATTATTGTGCATTAGTGATGAACACCTGCTGTTAACGAGCAGAATCACTGAATGAAAGAGAAACACAAGAACTACAACTGACTTCAGCCACAGCCTTAGATGAAATCAACTGAAATAAAAGACATTAAATCTCTCAAGATCTAATTAAACAACTTCTAAAACAGCATCACCAGCTTCACATTACTAACCAGACTGATGCTATTTCTGTCAGATGTGTACAGAAGTGCTTATTGAAAATTAACAGAGGTTTAGATGTTGTTGTTTTCGGACACTACCATGATGGAGATCAGTGTTTGCTTTAGTTGGGATCTTGAACCTTGATTTCAGTATTTTGTTTATTTGGCTGCTTTGACTGTTGTGTTTTTCAGTACAATTGTTGTGGTGAAAAAGGGCTAAAGCACAGTATGTAATGGTGTTGATTATGAGTTGCAAGTGACGCAACCATATTTAAAAAACAGGTTTGCTGATTTTGTGCTGAGGCACTTTTTGTACCAAAGCGATGTTATATTGACATACTAGAGCAAAAGAACAAGCGGGCTATCATGAACGATAACACATCACTCAAAAAAAAGAAGTTCTAGCATGTTATGAAACACACACATGAAGAATCAGCGTACGAATCTCAACAACGGTGACAATCAAAAAAATTAATAAGCAGATCGACTTTGATCATCACAAAACACGCTACTAAAACTTGATACAAAAGCAAAAATAAAAGCACCTAGTAAGAATTAAAGAAAGTAAGTGGACAATTCAGCTGCATAATTTATTCATGCCGCAATGCATGCTGGGAGTCATGGATGAGTTTTGTCCTGTGCTGGTACCCAGCATGCATTGCAGCATGAAGCTTTTGATTGTCACCATTGTTGAGATTCATGTGCTGATTCTTGATGTCTCTGTGTGTCAAAGAAATTTTAAAGGCTTTGTACATGAGAAGCTTTCAATATCAATCATAATTATTTATCATTTCAACTTGCAGTATCATACAGCTATTGTAAATAACATGTAACAAATGAAAACCCACACAATATTTTTGAAGAACAGCCGCTGAGTGAGATCACAAAATGATGATTACACCATCAATAATTAACCATCTAATCATAATTTTTCTGTGCTTTTCTTTCTATAACAAATGTGTTTTTACAAACACAGTCACAACAACCAGCCAAACTAGCATTTAAAAGTGAAGGGTATAGAGCCCAACTAAAGCAAACCCTGATCACCACAATGGTGAGGTCAAAAAAATGTTTTCAATAAAACATCTAAACCTCTGTTAATTCTCAAAGAATGTATGTAGATATATGACAGAAATAAAGTCAAACTGTAATGCTGTTTGTGGAGTTGTTTGATCATGTTCTGCTGTTTTATTTCAGTTGATTTCATCTAAGGCTGTGGCTGTATGTCAGTTGTAGTTTCATTTCTTGCTCTTTTCTTCAGCGATTCTGCTTGTTAACAGCAGCTGTTCATCATTGGCTGAATTCACTCATTAGTTTTCATTCTCTCTGTCAGGTGGACTATATTAGTAAACTCATGTAGGGAATAGTGAATGAGGGTGTAGGGTGTGATTTGAAACAAAACCTCTGAGTGGCGACTCTGAACGCTGTTAATTCACAGTACTGCAGAAGGCTACTTTCTTGAAAACAACAAATATTACCCAGAATACATTGGGTTTTTTTTACGGGGTTGTACTGTTGTAATGAAAAAACAGGATGTTACTGTCAGAATATGGACATTTTTTAACAGCACTTTTTTACAGTGTACATAATCATGAAGGTCTCTAGAATCATCCAAACAAAAAAATCTTACAGGAGAGCTATAGTTTTTTGTATACTTAATCAAAAGTCCAAGTGGCAACTGTAGTGGGCAAATGACTTGTAAGTACATATCATGGGGAAATGGGGTGTACTGTGTTAATAGGTTAATAAAGCAAGGTTATTAGTCTTGTTTAGTGCTTTTTGCTTTCATAATATCCCACCTAAAACATAACTTAACCCTTTAACTGACATCTCTACTGTACAGTAGACCTTAATTTGATAGGGAATAAATCTGTCAAAAGGAGGAGATGAGAGAGCAATCTGTCTACAGCCCTACTGCCCCACTTCTGTGTCTGCTTTTGCCATGGGAGGGTGGGAATTTCCAGTTTTCAAGTGGCAGCAGCAGTTTACAAACTTCCGTCAGTCACACAAAGGGAAGAATGGAAAGATAAAGAGCTAAAGCATGGGATTAATTGCTGTATATTATCTTTTTCTCCCTTTTATGACATTATGTCTTGTAAGGGGCAAAATATTGAGGCCCCGTTATCCAGTTTGGATACGTTTCATTCTAATTGGTCAAGGACCCTAATTCATTTTATGACTAGTAGCTTATCATTGTACCATTGTAATGTTAATATTCAGACAAGTAATGAGTTTACATTGACATTATTATATGAAATCACCTACAACAGTCAGCCATTGAATACTATGGGCCTAAAAAAAATGCGTAATTTTCTTTCAGGTATACATTTTTTATTATACAGATGTAATATTTTCTTCATTCAATTTATTTTTATTTATTTATTTTCATTTAACTAACACACCTCTAAGAATGAAAATACCTGCATGTTCAATAATAAGTAAATAAATAAACAAACAATCATGGGTGTAGCCTACACATGACAATTATTTTAATAATCATATATTATAAAAAGAATATCATTAATTTCATGAATATCAATGACTTTTGTCAGGGTTAATCCATTTGACCTAATCAATATGTGCGTATTCATAAAATATATGATATTTTACATATTTACATATAGTATGCAAAAATGTTTATGTAAATTTATAAAACTACTTGTACCTTCACTGCAGTACTCCTTGTAGGCTACTTATACTAAAACTGCTTACGTAAGGGGAAGTTCACCAACAAATGGAAATGGGTTCAATTAAAGTGCAAAAATAACTAAATAAACTAAATATAAAAACTAAAATCTAACAAATTAATAATAATAATTATTATAATTAAATATTAATAATAATAATTACAAAAAATAAACAAAATTCCTAAACCTTTTACTAAAAATAAAATTAAAACCAAAATATAAAAATATTGTGTAATTCAAAATATTAACAAAAAATACAATAGTACATCATTGCTATTAAAATAATACTAATTCACTTAACATAGCATGTGCCGAGGAAACAGGAGCAAGTTTTTGTGTCTAGACTAACTGGTTAAAAATGTATTATACTTTAGGATCATTAATTCATAGGAATCTATTAGGAGATTTTAGAAATATTAAGAAACATTTGCTGAGTGACCTCTTTAACTTGGTATGCTGAGTGCCACATGCTATGAGTAATGTGTACCTACTTTTTCTATGCCAAAAAAAAGTAAAATATGTTTTCAACAGACTTAAAATCAGCTTTGCCTGAGAAAACATGAAAATACAGTTAAACTGCAACAATACACTATTATTTTTCAGTCTGCAAAAGCACATTTTTGCTTGGGTGAGCAATTTCATGACAGATTTCTTGCACATGAAATCACCCACATGCCAACAAACCAATGAGAATGTGAAAAAATAATGACGATTTATAACAATAGAGTGTAGGCGCCAAAGCTGTTGTGGATCTGCTCACCCTAATCCTTCCATAAGTGGCACATAAGAAAAAAAAACTTTTAAGAAAAAGAGTGACAAATAAATATGTTATAGTTACATGTGTATTCAGAACATTTTATTATGTAAGCTTTATGTTACAATTCAAATGACATGGGAATTTATAGTAATGATAATATTAATTAGCCACTCCCCGAACTCATTCTCTCAGATGAGTTTAAATTTCTCTGGTTATTCAAGACATTTGTAGCTTATATGGACTGAACACCCCTGTTTAGAATGTTCCTAATTGGTGTGCCAAATTTCACAACATTTTACATCTTTCCATAAGCTAAGTAAAAAAGACATCTATCACATACATTTCTTCATAAACTTCATCCATCATACATATGATCCCTCATTCTTTGACATTTGAAGCTTTCAGAAGTTCATGCAGTGTTCATGCATTTATGTCAGCGCTCTTTCTTTCTGACTTGTCTTCAGGCTCTTGTCAGATTGGCTGGGCGTACTACTGCACTGGGGCTGGCGCCACCTCGGCCCTGTTGCTGTGCACCTGGCTCGCCTGTTTCGCAGGGAAAAAACAAAAACAATACCCGTACTAGAAGAACCAACCTCAACTACAGCCTGAACCACAGCAGGACAGATGCCTTAGACTCAGTGGAGACTGGCTTTGCAGCCAATGGAATGACGGCTTTCCTCCATTAATGCAACTCCGACTCATTAAAGACTCAAAATGCTCATATGGACATTTGTGTGATTAAAATGAGCATACTTTTCAAAGAGACATGACTTTTGACAGTACTTCCACTGCTCTCTAAAAAACAACTAGAGAGTATTTAATGTGAAAGGACCAATTATTGTGTGTGTCTTTTTTATGTCCACTCTTGTGAATATTACAAATGTGCTTGTTTTTTTTTTGTTTTTTTTCTTTCTCTGGAATTGATATTGTAAATGTAAGCTTTGGTTGAGATGTAAAACAGACACTTTAGATGAAGTCTGCATATATAAAGTATTAATATTACTATGTCCTAAAATACGTCTTACATATATAAATACTGTACTTTAAATACTGTAACGCATTAAAACTAAAGCTGACATTTAAAAATGCTTAATTAATTAAACTTAAGTTAAATAACTTATCAGCACCGATAGCCTTGTGGGCAGCGCGTCGACATGCAGAGCTGTTGTGCCTCGGGCATCCGTGTTTGAGTCCTGGCTCGTGGACTTTGCTTACTGTCTCACTATCCTATCAATAAAAGGCAAAAACTCCAAAAATGAATAAAAAAAAAAAAGTTTGTACTGTTATGGACAGTGGTGGAATATAGTTTAGTAATCGTTATCTAAATATATTTGACCACTCCAGAATAAAGTATTCCAGAGTCGTGTTATAAAATGTAGTCATTGTTTACATAACGATATACAATTACATAGTGTATTAAAAATAATATTAAGCATTATATATACAGACTTCATGTAAATTGTTATCAAAAGATATATTCATCATTATTGTGTTTATATTTACATATCCATTGCAATAATATTCATGGTTAATATCTATATATTGCCTTTTTTTCATAACTTGATCATTTTTACATTATTGTATGCTACAAATATAGAATACAATATATGTTCTGATTAAATTTGACATTGACATATTGTGTTAAAAAGACAACAAAGAGCTTATTTGATTCATCTTGTGTTTGTGAATAAAATCTGTTTATCAACATTTTAGTTTTTATGTTAATCAGACATTAAATATTAGCTTACAAGAAAATATTACACACTACAGTACATTCAATCTCTCTCCACAGATGTGTCTTTAGCACAGCTACAACCGTTCTTCATACAGAACTTTTACACACCATTTGCAAATCACCATTTGATGGTTATCAAAAGTTATGAAACGGCATTTTCAGCCAAATACGCTTCCAAAATCTGACATATTTCAGAGTAAAACAAGACACTCAATGGAATTAAAGTAGGTTGGGACTTCATTTTATCCATTAGGATTTGATTGGATGGCCCCATATTAGTTGTTACATTTGATAAAAGATTGTAAAGTACTTCATGCTTTCTTTGGAATAATGTGCAGCGAATCCTTTTTTAAAGTTTATGATAGATCTTATTCCAAGTGTATCTAATATCAGTTGGTAAAGGCAGGTACCGCTAACCGTGTATGTGGTGTTTATAATTCATATCCTGAGCTCACACACTCATTAGTGGGGCATGAAGCTACTCCTGTGATCTGTTCCCATAATGATAATACCCACGATACCTTACACACACAGATGAAACCTCTATGTTGCTTTCATTCTCACTTCTAAGAGATCCTGTTCTTTTGGTGCTAAGTGTCTTGCAGTTCTGTGTAAGATCTTTTTCTCCCATTGATATTGCTGGAAATTGTTGGAAGTTTGAGGTGCACAGAATGACACATTGGGGTCAAGTGAACAGAGCACTTCACTCCTCTATTATCTCAGCTTGACATCTCACCACTAGCAGTGAGAGAAGATACAGCAAAAAGACTGTTTGATATCATTAAAACCATTATATGCAGCAGTTTCACTGAACACGTTGCTATTATTAGCCCTGTAATAATATTAGCTATTATTAGTATAGAGAAGATAAACCATTCAGGGCTTTATAATAGTTCCAGGTTCTTGTAAGAACTCTAGCTGCTGCATTTTGAACCAACTGGAGTTTGTTTGAACGTACAGAGCAACCACCCAATAAAGCATTATAATAATCTAACCCTGAGGTCATGAACGTATAAATTAATGTTTCTGCACTTGACATTGAGAGCACAGGTTGTAATTTTTTTTAAGATGTAAAAATGTAGTTTTACAAATGCTAGAAACATATTTTTCAAAGGAAAGAAATAAGAATGCTATCAAATAGCACACCTAGGTTCCCAACTGACAGTGTTTTAGGTTATTACATGCAGAGGTTTTTGGTCCAATAACTAAAACCTCTGTTTTTTTTTTGTTTTTTTGTTTTTTTAGTAGTAAGACTAATCATCCTTTTTTTTTAAAAATCAACTATGTATTCTACTCGTTTTTGAATGGATGTTTCATCAGGCCGCAAAGAAATATAGAGCTGAGTATCATCAGCATAACAGTGAAAGCTAACAACAAGTTTCCTGATGAAATCTCCCATGGGTAACGTAAAGCATGAAAAGCAGTGGTTCTAGTACTGAGCCTTGTGGTACTCCATACTGTACTTGTGATCGATATGATACCTCGTAGCCTAAGCCTAAAGGACCCACCCCTTAAAAACAGCTTGTTTCTGAGAGAAGTTCAGAATGAGGGTTGAAAATAATAATTTTTCCACGTATTTATTTGTTGTCGTTGTTGCTGTTGTTTTTTGTGTAAAAAACTTTATTAATATTATAAGTAAACCTCAAAGAACATATTAAAATGATGAAGAAAAAAAATCCATGTCATGACCCTTTTAAAGGTGCACTAAACAATTTTTGCCAAACAATGTTTTATTTGTCAATGTTCAAACAAAGCACCAAAACAAACGTCCCAGGTTACTTATGTAACCATGGTTCCCTGAGTAGGGAACGAGACACTGCGTCCTCTAGGGGTCGCTATGGGGAACACCTCGTCGTGACCCGTGTCTGAAGCATACATTGAAAAAATACTTACTCGTTGGCCGGCGACAGCCATGACGTCACTACCGGTGCGACTATAGTATAAATAGGCGCCGGGAGCTACACATCATTCACTTCTTCGTCTGAAGCTTGCGTCCGCAGCATGGCGGAAGGCTCAGCCTCAGCTTCTTTGCCCTCCTCAGCTATTTCCTGCTTTTTCTGGGCTGATCCCAGCAGAGCAATGGCCCCTTAGTCAGACAATGTTAATGAAATAACATCATCCTCCAGCGGCTCACTCTCTTCCACAGCCGACGATCGCAAAAGGGAAAACCCCCCTTCAAACTCATCGGCCAGATCCACCTGCGATCCCCACGAGCTCATTCCCTTCCGTGCTTCAGCAGAGGCGGGTCCTGGATCGCGGGAAGCAGATGGCTGCCCCTCTTTCCTCGAAAAGAGAGACAAACGAGTGCGGAGCTTTTTTTTCCTTGGAAAAAACGCTCGCAGTGCACGCCGATTGCCCCCTCGGAGACATCGCGTGCGTGCTCTTTGCCCAAACAAAACAACGCATAGATCGTGTGTGTCATCAGATGTTAAACAACGTCAACATGGATGCACACATCCTTAAATGCTTTGCTAGTGCTCGCCATAATGAGATAAATAGAGATCGCTCTTACCACAGAAATGCATGCTTCAAACAAAACAGTCAATGAAGACGAAGAAGAGAATGATGTGTAGCTCCCGGCGCCTATTTATATTATAGTCGCACCAGTGATGACGTCATGGCTGTCGCCGGCCAATGAGTTGGTGTTTTTTCAATGTATGCTTCAGACACGGGTCACGACGAGGCGTTCCCCATAGCTACCCCTAGAGGATGCAGTTCAAAGTTCCCATGAAAGGGAACATGCCCATACCCCAGCAGGACCTCGCCCCTATTTTTAAATCTCCGCCCCACACGTACTTTCACAACCATGGCAATGACGATCGTGGAAACAAGTGAAGATGTCACACAAGCATATTCAAACAAAAGCCAACATGGATAAGTTGTGTGAAACAAAGCAAAATCAATGTTACTCACCTATCAAGAAGAAAACAAAAATGCAATCTCAGCGTCCAGTTTCAGGCCTTCCCACTCCTTGTGTTCTCTATACCACTGGAGAGCTGCTCCGATATTTACGCAGGTCCTACCTCTTGCCTGACCATAACACTTCTTTTAAAGATTAGTGTAATGAAATTAATTAATTTGTAAGGGAATTAATTATTGTTAATTCATTCAGGTTTTAAAAGGACTCGAATCTGAAAATTCTGAGTCAACCTGATTAAAGCTGAATTCAAATCTGATAGTTTACACTTTAAATCAAGGGTCGTCCAGCGAGCCGGTGATTCTTAGTATATTTTAACAAATTGAATATCTGTATTACCCCTGGCCACGGGTTAATACGATTATAATAATTCGTAAGCTCTTAGAGTAATTATTATAAGTAAGCTACGAGCTGGGTAGCAAGGGATCTTTTGGCAACAGTTTTAACCTTGAAATTATATGACACCAACAATGATTCTTTATAAATGAAACATGAATTTTATTGGCTACTCTAGATTACATCAAAACTAAGCTAAAACACACATACACACAAACATACAGTTTCTTTAGAATGAGAGTTGACGGAGTTGCATGAAGTTTCAAAATTCTAACTCGTTTTCACGAGTGATTTAAATTCACCTGAGAGAATTCACAAAGCAGAGAATTTTAGCTTATGTTTACTGCTTAAAGTAGCTCGATACCAGTTCAGCAGAGATAAGATTTTGTTTGTTTACTTGCGTTCTGCTTGGTTGACAGCTGAAAAGCTGAGATGATGTCGTTGATGACACGGGCTTCCTGGATGGCTGCTGAGGGAACCCCGTTGCTGATTGGTTACTGAGGTGACGTCAGGATGGTGTCCCTTTGGGGAAACCCTTCCGGCGATTGGTTGGCTTCTTGGAGGCTTCAGCAGTTTTGCTGAAAAGTCTTGAGTTTGCAAGACTTTAAGTTCTTCGAAGATTTCAACTGAAGTGTTTGAGTTTTAGATGACCAATCGCTTTGATGGTAAACGTGTGAGCACAAGGTGGAGTGCTCTTAACACGGCGACAGGCGAAAGCAAGCAAGCAAATCTGTCCTGCATTGGGTTTTGATCCGCGGCATAAGTCCGTCCCACGACGCGACCTTACAATCACCTTCTTGCAAGTATGCATACATTAACCAGAGGCTCCAATTTATTATGTGGAGAAATGAAGATTTGCAGGTTTTGTTAATAACTTCTATATAGTGTCGTACAACACATACTGTTTGAAATAACAGCTTTTCACTTATTTCAGTATTCTGCAATTATCACAAATTTACGTTCAACACTAAACTTCACATATCTTACACACATATTAAATGCTTCATCTGCTAAAAAGGAAAATATATGGCCAAGATTCAAATATCATAGTTTCAATAACACATCAAACAGAAAGTATATTATTTGGGAGTATATTGCTCCGATACTTTAAATGATTTTAAATTATTGTCTTATGAATTGTCTTTGTCTGTGACAGGAGAAACGCACGCTTTTCTGGAAAGTGGTAAAAGAATGCGTCCCCTTTTGGAATGCAGGGGGAAAAGGGGAGGTGTCCTGAGGTCATGCCCATGTTAAGCGAGTGTGGATCTGCCATTCTTCTGCTGGACAGGGAGCGCTAAAATTGTCTCTTTTGTTGACGGATTATCAATTTATGTGTTAAGCGGTCATGAGGTCCGTGGGATTCTGTCGCGGGACTCTTTCCAGATACCAGGTTCTTTGTTCCATGGTCCATTAGATGGTTTATTTATGTTGAAGCCAGTCACGAAACCTACTGACGTTCTGTTGCTTAAATGAATCCAGATGGGGCGGTGGGTCAGTTCTTGTTGTCCTAGTATTGTCGATACCGGAGGTGGTTTGGTAAATCACCCTCATCTTATGTTTCTTGTAAAGATAAGCAGAGCGAGACAGGAACTCATTTGAGAAAGTTGGCGCCTGGGCTGACCATGGTTCAGCTTTTACGACTCTCATATGGTTTGAGAAGGGAGGTTAGTTTTCTGATGGAATGCGGAGATTCCATTGTTCATTTGTGTGATGTTCGCAAATGCCTTACATTAGTTTCTCTGATATTTTCCACTTTTTTTATTTGCCATCTCTCTCTATCTACAGTGGGGCAAAAAAGTATTTAGTCAGCCACCAATTGTGCAAGTTCTCCCACTTAAAAAGATGAGAGAGGCCTGTAATTTTCATCATAGGTATACCTCAACTATGAGAGACAAAATGAGAAAAAAAAATCCAGAAAATCACATTGTAGGATTTTTAAAGAATTAATTGGTAAATTCCTCGGTAAAATAAGTATTTGGTCACCTACAAACAAGCAAGATTTCTGGCTCTCACAGACCTGTAACTTCTTCTTTAAGAGCCTCCTCTGTCCTCCACTCGTTACCTGTATTAATGGCATCTGTTTGAACTCATTATCAGTATAAAAGACACCTGTCCAAAACCTCAAACAGTCACACTCCAAACTCCACCATGGCCAAGACAAAAGAGCTGTCAAAGGACACCAGAAAAAAAA
>NW_015505350.1:624262-659057 GCF_001515645.1 Sinocyclocheilus grahami | reverse complement strand
TGACAAAGAAACATTATCTAAAGTTTTCACAGTGAATAAAGTTCATCCTTCATCTTCAAAACCAGCAGATTCAACTGTGAGATTCAGATCAACTCAAAAGCCCTAATCGGATGGTAAATGTTTCTCCTGACACCTTGAGATTGAAATAACATGATAATAGATGATGAACTCATGAAGCAGTGGAAGTTCATTCATCATTTCTGTGATGTGAAGCTCAAGTATGATGTGATGATGATGCTGTTTGGTTTATACTGTAAGTTTATTATGTTTGAACTGAACTAACAGACATGATCACAGCAGTCCTACTGACTTCAGTTAGTGCTGGATCTTTATTCTGAGGAACCACACACGTCTTTATATTGTTCGTCGTTTTATATCTTTCATTTCATTCCCTGTTTCACAGTCTGAGCCTGTTTTTTCTTCTTCTCTTGATTGTCTATCATCTGTCCTGCAGTGATTGTGATTATTGTTGAGTTTGCAGTGTTTGCTGCTCCTGCTGTGATTCTTCTTCAGATCATCTGTGCAAGAAGAGCTGGTGAGTTTTTCAGCCTCACACAATCTAAATTCTGGCCAGAGGAGAACTGACCCCGACTGAGCCTGCTCTCTCACAAGTGTTTTTCTCTCTCTCCATTTCTGTCACTGTTACCTTTGTCTTGCTTAGCTGGGGACACTTCATTTCTGGCAGTATTGTTGACTTGATTGCACAGATACTACTTGAACTGAACTGAGCTGGACGATTACATTGCTGAATCAACAATGAACTGACTTTGACTGGAAAACTGACTGTTCTCTAGTGTCCTCTTGCATTATCAGCACAAGCTTTTCCTGTTTAACACTGTAAAGCTGCTTTGACACAATCTGTATTGCATAAAGCATTATAGAAATAAAGGTGACTTGATTTGACAATCTGATGAGTCACATTGATTGGTTACAATCTGCAATCATGAGAGCTGTAATGAAATTAATCATTTGTAAGGGAATTAATTATTAATTCATTCAGGTTTTAAAAGGACTCGAATCTGAATATTCTGAGTCAACCTGATTAAAGGTGAATTCAAATCTGATAGTTTACACTTTACATCAATGGTCGTCCAGCGAGCCAGTGATTCTTAGTATATTTTAACAATTTGAATATCTGTATTCTCCCTGGCCACGGGTTAAATACGATTATAATAATTTGTAAGCTCTTAGAGAGGTAACGTAATCTTTGGCAAAGGGTTTAACCTTAAAATTATATGACACCAAACAATTATTTTTTTTATAAATGAAACATTAATTTTATTGGCTACTCTAGAATACATCAAAACTACGCTAAAACACATATACACACAAACATAGAGTTTCTTTAGAATGAGAGTTGACGGAGTTGCATGAAGTTTCAAAGTTTAACTCGTTTTCACGAGTGATTTAAATTCACCTGAGAGAATTCACAAAGAAGATATTTTCTTATCTTTACTGCTTAAATTAGCTTGTTCAGCAGAGATAAGATTTTGTTCGTTTACTTGCATTCTGCTTGGTTGACAGCGGAAAAGCTGAGATGATTCGTTGCTGACACAGGCTTCCTGGATGGCTGCTGAGGGAACCCTGGAGCTTTCGGATTGGTCGCTGAGGTGACGTTTGGATGACGTCCTTTTGGAAGACCCCTCGTTGGATTGGTTGGTCTCTTGATGACGCCAGAAGCTTGAGCAGTTTGCTACAGTCTGAGTTTGCAAGACTCGGAGCTCTTTGAAGATCGCGAAGTTCACTGAAGTGTTTGAGATTTAGATGACCGATCGCTTTGATGGTAAGCGTGTGAGCACAAGTTGGAGTGCTCTTAACACGACGACAAGCGAAACCAAGCGAGCAACTCTGTTCTGCATTGGGTTTTTGATCCGCTGCATAAGTCCGTCCCACGACGCGACCTTCCAATCAACTTGTTGCAGGGCGGAGCGTGCCCACATTACCATAATGCTTCCATTTATCATGTGGGGAAATGAAGATTTGCAGGTTTTGTTAATAACTTCTATATAGGTGGCGTACAACACATACTGTTTGAAATAACAGCTTTTCACTTTTCAATATTCTGCAATTATCACAAGTTTACGTTCAACACTAAACTTCACATATCTTACACACATATTAAAGGCTTCATCTGCTAAAAAGGAAAATATATGGCCAAGATTCAAATATCATAGTTTCAATAACACATCAAACAGAAAGTATATTATTTGGGAGTATATTGCTCCGATACTTTAAATGATTTTAAATTATTGTCTTATGAATTGTCTTTGTCTGTGACAGGAGAAACGCACGCTTTTCTGGAAAGTGGTAAAAGAATGCGTCCCCTTTTGGAATGCAGGGGGAAAAGGGGAGGTGTCCTGAGGTCATGCCCATGTTAAGCGAGTGTGGATCTGCCATTCTTCTGCTGGACAGGGAGCGCTAAAATTGTCTCTTTTGTTGACGGATTATCAATTTATGTGTTAAGCGGTCATGAGGTCCGTGGGATTCTGTCGCGGGACTCTTTCCAGATACCAGGTTCTTTGTTCCATGGTCCATTAGATGGTTTATTTATGTTGAAGCCAGTCACGAAACCTACTGACGTTCTGTTGCTTAAATGAATCCAGATGGGGCGGTGGGTCAGTTCTTGTTGTCCTAGTATTGTCGATACCGGAGGTGGTTTGGTAAATCACCCTCATCTTATGTTTCTTGTAAAGATAAGCAGAGCGAGACAGGAACTCATTTGAGAAAGTTGGCGCCTGGGCTGACCATGGTTCAGCTTTTACGACTCTCATATGGTTTGAGAAGGGAGGTTAGTTTTCTGATGGAATGCGGAGATTCCATTGTTCATTTGTGTGATGTTCGCAAATGCCTTACATTAGTTTCTCTGATATTTTCCACTTTTTTTATTTGCCATCTCTCTCTATCTACAGTGGGGCAAAAAAGTATTTAGTCAGCCACCAATTGTGCAAGTTCTCCCACTTAAAAAGATGAGAGAGGCCTGTAATTTTCATCATAGGTATACCTCAACTATGAGAAACAAAATGAGAAAAAAAAAATCCAGAAAATCACATTGTAGGATTTTTAAAGAATTAATTGGTAAATTCCTCGGGAAAATAAGTATTTGGTCACCTACAAACAATCCTACAATGTGATTTTCTGGATTTTTTTCCCTCATTTTGTCTCTCATAGTTGAGGTATACCTATGATGAAAATTACAGGCCTCTCTCATCTTTTTAAGTGGGAGAACTTGCACAATTGGTGGCTGACTAAATACTTTTTTTCCCCACTGTATAGTCGATCTGCTAATATCCGTCTGTGCACTCAAATTGAGCGCTCTCTTCTCTCTATCAATACAAGACATGCCCCCTTACTGCTGATTGTTTACAAGTGTGTTTTGGGACTCGGTCCGACACTGTGGTCAAAAGCATTTTTCAAACATTGCTTAGTGCACCTTTAAGGCTTTATCTGCAGCCAAACACTAACTCAGATAGAAAATCTGCAAATTCTTTAATGAAGTCTGTATGTGTTCTGGTAGCATGTATACAATAGACAGTACAAACATCACAGGGGATTTATCATTTGATTCACTTGGTGAAACAAACCAAAAATAGCAAATATGACATCACAAATCAATTTCAATATTGAATTTAATTTATTGACATGGAATTCATATAGAAACATTTTTAATGCAATAGTTACATCTATACATCAGAATAATCATATAGTACAAATTCTTCAGGACAGTGATTATTTACACAGCTCCGCTGAAAGCTCGCGAGTGAAATAATACTCAGATGGTAGATATTTGTTAAGCATGTCACAGCTTCTGGGTTTATTTTTTTTCATTAAAACCAAATGTGTTCATCAGTGTTTGTATATCAATGGCAGGGACATATTTGTGTGCATTTTATTTTGTGGTTTCAGTGGAACGAATGGGGAGAGTCTCCACAACAGGACTGAAGTGCTCGTCTGTAGCATAATGCACTCAGCATGATTTCAAAAGCAACACAGTTCAGTGTCAGATCGCCTTTTCTTTAACACAATCTAATTAAATTAATACTCTGCTACTCAACTAGAGGTTTCATTCGTTACAGGTATGTCTGTACCACGAAAGGTTTTTTAAAAAAACACTTTTCAATGACGTAGGAGTGAGTCATTGAATATCCGATCTGTCTGCTTACACGGCAGGGACAAATGCACGTATCCGATTCATATCGTATGAGCAAAACAGTGATATTTATTAACAACAGACAACAGCCCAAACCACAGGGCAGGACACAACTGGAGAACAGCCTGGTTGGGGATGAAGCAGCTCCAGACTCTACAGCAGAGAGGCAATGGCTCAAGGAACCAGAGGTTTGGCACAGAGAGTTGTCACTGAAACACCAGAGTTGGCTGCCAGATCAGATTTGGAGAGCCAGTAATCAGAAAGGACATAGGGAGTAGAACAGGAACCAATACTAGACAAAACACTAGAAGCAAAAACAAAAGCAAAAAGTAAAAACTGGCAAAACTGAAACTTGACTGGAGCAAAAAAACTATCAAGAGAATAAATTCAAAACTGGAATTAACAAAACACAAGACACGTGAAAAACACACACGACAACAAACTATCAAAAACATGAAGGAAAGTAGCAAAATATAAAGGGAGTAGAACACGAGGAACAGGTGAACACATTCAAGCAAACGAGTAATAGACAGGGACTAAACAAGGGGGTGTGGTAACACGAAATGAGAAGGCAGAGCAAAAGGAGCACATGGCCAACACAAACAGAGACAAAGCCATGTGCTCAGACACAAGACAAACAAAGAAACATTAAACATAGACAAGACAGACAGACAGACAGACAGACAGACAGACAAGACTGCCAGGGCTGGATCCTGACAGTAACCTCCCCCAATGGACGCCTCCAGGCTTCCACAATAGGCAAAGGATTCCAAGGAGTTCCACAATAGGCAAAGGATTCCAAGGAGCTGCCAGGCGAAAGGGAGGGAAAAAATCCAGTGGAATAGTTCGGAGCTGAACAGGGAGGTGCCAGCTTAAGGGTGCAGTAACAGGGAGAAACTTATAGAATTGTACAGTAAGAAAGTTATTTCCTTTAACCAGGAAATTAACGTTCTTAGAATTGACAAGACGGTTGACCCTGAGTGGTCAGCTAAATATCTACAGTGGATCTAAAATATGAATAGTTAATTATAACTAGTTATGGTTAATTATTCATATTTCCCCATGAGCTGATTCGCTACACCGGCATGGGGATATTGTTGGTGGCCCTTCTGGAGACATGGACTGGTGGAGTCTTGAAAATAGCCTTAATGTTAGAAGTGGTCTCCGGGGGCAACTCTTGACTGGCAAAGGACTTTGGAATGAACTTAGGAGCCATGACTGCAGGGAGGGTAAATCTTTGGGGAACAGGCTCAGGAGATGCAAGAACCGGTTCAGATACTGACTTGGAAATGCCCTCTGGGGCTACATGAACAGATACTGGGACAGGGTGAGGACTGCCCTCAGGGCTGCTGAAGCACCCTCTGGGGCAGCGTAAACAGACACTAGGCTTGACTCTGGGATGCCCTCGGGGACTGCTAAAACACCCTCCAGGGCTGCTGAGACAGATACTTAGCTCGACTCAGGAGCACCATCCTGGGCTGCCCTGGCGGGCTCATGGACTGACTTGAGAGTGCCCTCCTGGGCTGCACAGACGAGTTCGGGGACAACCTCCTCTGAAGTGGGCTCAGGGGACATAACATAACTAACATAAATGCCCTTCTTGGCCATGACAGGCAGTTCTGGTAAAGATACATTAGCTGTCACAGACTCCACTAGGGCAAGGACAACTGGTGTAGTGGGAAGACTTGAATGTGGTTTCACCAGACTACATACTTCTGGAACCACTGGAATTGGGACCATCAGAGTTGGGTCTTCCAAGACCACTGGACCTAGAGCCTCCTCACTAGGACTCTCCTAAACCACTGGACTTGGGGCCTCCTAACTCAGGCCCTCATGGACCACTAGACCTAGGACCACTTGACTCGGCCCTCTTGGACCAATGGACATGGGGCCTCTTGACTCAGGCCATCCTGCACCAACAGACCAGGGGTTTCCTGTCTCAGGTCCTCCTGTACCAAAGGACTTAGAACCTCTTGACAAGGCGCATCAAGCTGCAGAACATGGGCCCTCCTTCACTTCTACTTACGGGAGCATGACAATGTGTAATTGGCCACTTCTGAGGTGACTGCAGTGACCATTGCCACCTCTGCTGTGACTGCATTTAACATGACTGCCTTTGGGATAATTGCTGTTAACCTGGCCATTTCAGAAATGACTATAGTGGGTTTGACTGGCTCTGGAGTGACTGGAGTGGGCTTAACTGGCTCTGTAGTGACTGGAGCAGGCTTGACTGGCTCAGGGGTGACTGGAGCAGGCTTGGCTGAACAGGAAGGAACTTCTTTAACAGCCATGAGAGGAAGAGATGACCTAGGAGCAGCCACTGTGTCAGACACAGGAAATCACAGGAGATCCTGGAGATCCTGCGCTTACACGGTCATGGGCCATATCAAATCTGTGCAACATGGGAGGAAAAAATCGTAATTGGGTCACTTGAACCATGCAGTGTAAATGCGGCATATGTGCTAATAATTAACTGATTTCTGTGATGTGAGGCGGCAAGCAGACAGTTGGTTTAGCCAGTCTGTCTGCTTCCTGACCTGGGCCCCAGTTTGGTCAAGTACAAACTTTAAGACTATGTGCCATATTTCTAGAGAGAAGAGTGGCACCACTCCTGGAGGGATGAAGACAATCTCTTTTCAACAGGTCTGCGGGCACCACTTGGACATCCAGCCATTTAGTGACAAGAGTCTGCTATGTATCTTGTCACCACAGTAAGCAGGGAGGGGACCAAAGCATATTACAGTGTCTGACATTGTTCTTGCAAGTTCACACACCTCTATGTTGTGTTCTGTCTCTGACTGGTGAAGTCACACATCAATAGTGCCGATGAGAATAACAACCTTACTCAGGGGTAGGCAAGTTCAGTCTTACAGAAACCACAGTCCTGCAGAATTCAGCTCCAACCCTGAAATAAAACTCTCCTGCCTGTAGCCTTAGTAATCCTGAAGACATTGATTAGCTTTCTCAGGTGTGTTTGATTAGAGTTGGAGCTGAACTCTGCAGGACTGTGGCTCTCTAGGACCGAACTTGCCTTCCCGTGACCTTACTGAATTTGTTTAGCAATAGCCAGCACTCTCGCTATGGTGGCTGGTGTCTTTATTTTCATGTTCCATTCAATACAATCACCAATAACTAGGGCAGTTTCATGAGGTATCTCAGTGTGTGCGTCACTGAGTGGGGAGAACCTGTTTAATATTTTGATCAGAACAGAAGAGCGGTGTTTTGTCCCGCAACTATGTACGACTATGACTACGCAGTCACCCAGTTACCCTTCTGCGGGGACTCACTGAGCTAGTCGCATTCAAAGCCGTGTCTAAGGCCCTCACATTCTTACTATCCTCAATTAAAGTTTGCATGTCTCTAGTTCTGAAAAAAAACTACACTATACATGTGGCAAGCAGCGCAACTTACAATAAGAGAAAAGCTATTACTCACTGTGACCGTGGAATGTTTCCGACTTACCACAGTTGTTTGATGAACTCATAAAAAATGGAGCGAAAAAGAAAAAAAAAAGAATCAGTAGAAAATGTAAAATGAGATTGACAAGCTAGCAAGCTAATGGGATGCTAATGCGCTGTAGTAGCAGTTTAGATTAAAAGCGAAATATGTCAAATTAGTTTGATAGATAATATCAGTAATATGGTGTGAACTAAGTTATATTTTAGCCAGTGTTAATTAACGAGCTAAAACTAATATCTGATTATAAAAGCTGTGATGAAATTTATGCTGCATCTTCGTTAACAAGACGAGATGGGGCTATAATGTTATTTGGGGACTACCGGACATTCAAAATAAATCCTATAGGCTACTGTCTTGTCCTTCAAAATGTGCATCCCTGTCATTGGATTGCAATTGGATAAGGGGTGTTCGCATATCTAGTCTCAGTATGGCAGGATGGATAGGCTACCAAAACGCGAACTAGCGATCTGAAACAATGGCCTCAGCACCCAAAGGGGTAGGGATAAGGTGACCAGACGTTCCGTTTTTCCCGGGAGTCACAATTCGTTGTCAATTAGTTAGTGAAGGCGGGATAGGCAGAATGGCTCTGATAGAAGTGCTCTCTCTCGCGCACGATCCACTTCTTCAGTTCTCATATACAGCACGCGATCAGTTCTCAGTGCTCAAATACACACACAGCAGTCCAAATGTCTATTGTGTAGAGTATCTCACGTAAATACAGTTGGTTATGGATTAATTGAATGTAAACAGGTGGGTGAAAACTGAATGTGTGTCAGTATTACATGCATGCCTTCCGTCTTAAAGGGACAGCATTCCTAATTAAGTACCTATCCATGTCATTAATGTTAACCAACAAAAGATGTAAAATAAATGCTAAGTAAATCTACTGTATCTGAAAAATGAGTTTAATTTGTATCTCTTTCGTATTTGTCTAGTCTTATTCTGCTTCTTTTTTTTTTTTAATTATATTATATATAGAACAACTATTATTTTTATAAGTTGCTCCCTTTTCATAACTGTTAAAGAGATAGTTCACCCAAAAATTAAAATTGTCATCATTTATTCAAGTTTTTTCAAATTCAATCCTTGATTCAAAATTTCTCATAAGCTTAATTTATTTGCTCTAAAGAGAGAAGAATTAATGACTATTTTTGTTTGAAGACTACATATAAAATAGCTACCAAAATAAATGCTGGTAACTGCAGTTTGACTAAAAGTAATGACTAAAAGTAATGACTAAAAGTTGATAAAAATGCAATGACTTTTTGTCGACTAAAACTATGAAAGACTCAAGTGACTAAAATGTGACTAAGACTATTAAGCATTTTCGTCTCAAGATAAAGACTAAGACTAAATAAAAAATGCCTGTCAATTAACACTGATTTTAGCAGTTTAAACAACACTCTTGTGTAAGAGTGATAGCCCTTACACAAAGAAAATATACGCAGATAGCAACATATTGTTGGCCCAGATCCAGCCCACATCTGGCACATGTGGAATTATGATCTGGCCCACATGTAGTATGGAATGATGGCACTTGGGCGGACCGCTTCTGTTTGCCAGATCTGGGCCAAAAGCAAGCATAGCAATGCCACATAGCAGCCAAGAGCAAAGAAATAAACCACATTGGACCTTTTCTGAGTCACAAAATCTTCATATATTATTTATAGATTCCTCTCAGCTTGTCTAAGCTTGTTAACAAGCAAAATCACTGAAGAAAAGAAGAGAACAGAAAAAAAGAGACAAACAGAAACTCAAGAAATACAACTGACTGCAGCCACAGTCAGATGAATTCAGCTGAAGATAAAATACATAAAATTTCTGAAGATCGCTGCAGAGGAGAATTAAACAACTCCACAAACAGCATTACCAGCTTTACTTATTACTAACCAGACTGATTTATTTCTGTTAGAGGTCTACAGAATTTCTTATTGAGAATTAACAGGTGTTTAAATCTAACATTTGTTTCATTTGAAGTCACCATAATTGTGATTGGTGTTTCCATTAATTGAGCTCATAACTTTTATTGCATTCTGTTTGTTTTCAATGGCTGTTGTGAAGGCGTGTTTATCAAGCTCATTTATCGTAGCACATAAAGACAAAAGGAGATCAGGTACTGGTTGTCAGCTATTGACGACTGGGCTTGGTGAGTTTTATCAGTTAATTTTGAATTTAATGTTTTGGCATGATTTTATTGGTTAAGAATTAGGTTTTTGTAGGCAGTGGAACAGGAAAAACATGCAAGAATGTGGGAGTAAACATTTACATCATGTTGACAACTTCATGTGTGAGGGTTAATAAAGAAAAAGATCATTTGAACCAGTTACATTTTTAAGTTGACAAGTTAAAAAACGTAAAAAATTGAGAAACAATCAAACTTTCTGAAAAAAAATCAAGAATTAAATATTTCACCAAATCACCCAATCCATCATCATAATGAAATACTTGATCTAATAAAGTCATCTGCTTTTAATGACTGTGTTGTGCCAATACTACATGTGACAATAGTACAACTGCAGAGATAAACAGCTTAAAACAATTTTTAATCGAATCTCGCTAACACACAAAGTCATCATAAATCAACACATTCACCTCAACAGTGGTGACAATAAAAAGTGTAATGTTGCAATGCATGCTGGGTACCATAGTACAAAACTCCCAGCATGCATCACAGCATGAATAAATTATGCAGTTGAATTGCCCTATTATTTTTCTTTAATTCTAATTAATTTTTTGCTGTTTTTTTTGTGTCTTTTAGTAGCTTTTTGTTTTGTCCAGAATTTATCCGATTAGCTGAATATTTTGTCACCATTGTTGAGATTCATATGCTGATATCTGTGTGTGTCAGCGCAGTGTCTCTTTATTTTTGAGCTGATGTTATAACTCAAGTTATAGTAACAGAATTCATATTGTAAAATCACTAAACTACACAGCATCAAATGACATCAATGAATCATGCCAATGCATGATCATTTTAAAACATCAGCAGCAAGCTATTATGTACTGCAAATGCATCAAACACTGTCACAGAAAACAAATGATTAATAATAATCTGACTCAAACTGGTTCGTTTCCATCAACCAACAGAGTTGGGACTTTCAAGTCACAAGCAAGTCTTCAAGTCATATCCCAAGTCCTCAAAGAGTTAAAGTTAATGAGATAATTAAGTGACTAATTAAATGATGATTGAGCATTAGTGATGAACACCTGCTGTTATTGAGAATTACAGAGGATCAGATGTTGATGTTTTATTGGTTAAAATGATGGCACCATCATGGAGATCAGTGTTTGCTTTAGTTGGGCTCTTGACCCTTGACTCTTTCTTTATTGCAATGCATAGATATCATGAGCTTACATTTAACATTATAGTATGTTATATGTTTAGTATTTACATAACCAATCCTGTGACACTACAGCATATGACACAAATTGCTGCTCGAACAGTTTCTATGAATGAATTTTCAATCTTTGTAATGCATATGAAAATATGACTGCCAGTGCTGTTTAGACACACAGAGACATCAAGAACCAGCATATGAATCTCAACAATGGTGATAATCAACAAAATGCTTCATGCTGCAATGCATGCTGGGTAACACCATAGTAAAAACTCCCATCATGCACTGCAGTATGAATAATTATTGTCACCACTGTTGAGGATCATATGATGTGTTCATGTCTAAAAGCTTGAATTAATACAGTTTTCTTTTTTTTCAATTTTGAAGCATTATGGTGGCATTTGTTTAGTGGGACTTTTTTTCTTTTTTCACAGTTCAGTAACATCTGTCAATAAACCAAAGAGACACCATTTTATGATGTTCATTCATCATGAGTTATAGGCAGAAAGTCTAAGCTCATCTGCTACTTCAATGTTTGATTCAGCAAATGCACAAGTGTTTGCTGTGAAACAACATTGCAATCGCTCAAAAGCAGATTACTTTGAATTAGCATAAGGGTCAAGAGCCCAATTAAAGCAAACCTTGATGTTTTTTTGGGGGGGGGGGGGGGCTAAAGTCATATGTAGTTCTTGTGTTTCTCTTTTCTTCAATGATGTTGATTGTTAACATCAGGTGTTCATCGCTAATGCTCAATCATCATTTAATTAGTTACTTTATCTCTTTAACTTTAACTCTTTGAGGACTTGGGATATAACTTGAAGACTTGCTTGTGACTTGAAAGTCCCACCTCTGTCAACTAACTTCAGCAAAGATCAACTTGAGCCTTCAGATTGCATCAGGAATCTCTGTCAGACAGACAAGACGTGCAAGTATCAAACTTAGTTTTATTAATTGATACATTAAGTATCATTTGTACCTTTTTACAAAGGTGCGTTTGAATTAGAATCTGATGTTTCCTTCAGGCTGTAAATCTGCTGAATATCAAATGGTTCCATAACTTCATGCTTTATTTCTCTCCTCTTTACTGTTTAAGCTTTAACCCTTTTCCTATACCAACTGTATGCGTGTGTATGTTAGACTAAGTGTTTATGTAGTATGTTAGACTAGTTTAAGTGTTTATGTAGTTAATAAAGTCTTACTTGTATCACACTTGACGTTGTTCATTGTTTGCTCATAACTGGAGTCCCTTAATCATGCAGATTTATGCTACAGGCTCTGTGTAGAATTGTACAGTAAGAAAGTTATTTTCCTTAACCAGGAAATTAACGTTCTTAGAATTGACAGACAGTTGACCCTGAGAGGTCAAGTAAATACTTACAGCGGATCTAAATATTTATAATTAATCATAACTAGTTATGATTAATTATTCATATTTCCCCGTGAGCTGATTCGCTACATGCTGTTTGTGGAGTTATTTAATCCTCCTCTGCTGAGATCGATATTTAATGTCTTTTATCTTCAGCTGAATTCATCTAAGGCTGTGGCTGCAGCCAGTTGTTGTTGTTGTTGTTGTGTTTCTGTTTGTCTCTTTTTTTCTGTTTTCTTCTTTCCTTCCGCTCTGTGTAGAATTGTACAGTAAGAAAGTTATTTTCCTTAACCAGGAAATTAACGTTCTTAGAATTGACAGACAGTTGACCCTGAGAGGTCAAGTAAATACTTACAGCGGATCTAAATATTTATAATTAATCATAACTAGTTATGATTAATTATTCATATTTCCCCGTGAGCTGATTCGCTACATGCTGTTTGTGGAGTTATTTAATCCTCCTCTGCTGAGATCGATATTTAATGTCTTTTATCTTCAGCTGAATTCATCTAAGGCTGTGGCTGCAGCCAGTTGTTGTTGTTGTTGTTGTGTTTCTGTTTGTCTCTTTTTTTCTGTTTTCTTCTTTCCTTCCGTGATTTTGCTTGTTAACAAGCTTAGACAAGCTGAGAGGACTCTATAAATAATATGTGAAAATTTTGAGGCTCAGATAAGGTCCAGTGTGGTTTATTTCTTTGCTGAGATGTGGCATTGCTATGGCCTGCTTTTGACCCAGATCTGGCTAACAGGAGCGGTCCACACAAGTGCCATCATTCCACGCTACATGACAATATGTTGCTATCTGGTTATTTCCTAATATATGAATGATCCATATATTAAATGACACAACAGTATATTAGAAATTATATAGAATAATATATTGTGTAAATATATTACAATATATTGAATAATACATAAGGAATAGCTGCTTTCATATATTGAAAAATATGTGACAATATATGTAAGGGATAATCAACGTTTTGCTGTGCATTAAAGGATTTAAAATGCACGACATGGAGCCCAAGAACCACCCGACGCAAAGCGTTCCATGGTCATTTGCCAAGTTATAGACCAGTTAAAACTAGTATTGCTCTTTGCAGCGCAATATTTAACCAGGAGGATAAAAATTATTTTCTTCAGTTAGCTCTAGGATTCTGCTCGCTTCAAATCAGACACCAAGATGAAATAGTGCGGTAAGAATTTTTTTTTTATTAATTACCGATTGAGAGAGAGAGTGAGAGAAAGAGTTGACAGGTGTGTGTGCGCATCTGCGTGCTGCGGGTCTCTCTCTACAATCAAATATGTACTTGATTACCGCCTTGATGATTAGAAATATAATTTAGCAATCTAGTATCTAGGCTAATTTATTAATACACGCTCCCATTTCAGAGAAGTAGGCATTCATGTGTGATTGAAATTATCTAAACAACTACTGCCCTTAAATAAAGCCATAAGCAGCATAGCGTAAATTTTTCTCTGTCCGTCCTTGACTTAAACACAAGCTCTACTCTCCAGCACAATGGTAACCCACAAAACACAACAGGAAGTTGACTGTTAGGTTCTACAGTATTTTGCTGTTTATTTCTTGATTTTACGGTGAAATACCAGCAGCTGTGGTTGCCAGTAATCTACTGTTATTTTACAGTTTGCATTCGTGAATTCATTTAACAGTATATTTCTGTTAAAAATAAATTTCAGTGTTTTTTTTCATCTCACACATTTAACCCCTTTAATTCCACAGCAAAATCCTCAGTTTTAAAGATCACTTATATGTGTCCACACTACAGAGAATTGAAGTAACACTGAAGCAGTGATGAAGTTAATGAGGTAATTAAGTGAATAATTAAATGAGCATTGAGCATTAGTAATGAACACCTGTTAACAAGCAGAATCACTGAAGGAAAGAGAAACAAGAGTAGAGAAACATAACTTACAGCCAAAGCCAAAGATTAAATCTACTGAAAATAAAACATTAAATTGACCAAGATCTCAGCAGATGAGGATTAAACAGCTCCACAAACAGCATCACCAGCTTTACTTATTACTAACCAGTGTGACTTTATTTCTGTCATATGTGCACAAAGGCTCTTATTGAGATTTTAGGTGTTGTACTTTCATTTGAAGTCACCATAATGACGATCGGTGTTTCCTTTAGTTGGGCTCTTGAACCTTGACTTTCTAAAAATAGTTTTTGCTTTGATTGATTTAGTTAGCAGTCTTTATTTAACACAGTTTTTAAGCAAGAAAAAACAAAAATATGTGATTAGAAAAAACTGGTGGTTGTGATGTCTAGATAATCATGAACTAGATTCACTGATTTCACCTAATGTTTAATCTCTTATTAAGAGTGTGTGAAATATTACTAATACTCTTGAATTGTACCACTGATATTACTGCAATCAATCATCGTGAAACATTCTTAAGCACAATATGCACAAATTAAAGTTTGAATGATGGCAGACCTTAAACACATACAGACATCAACATTCAGCCTATGAATCTCAACATTGGTGACAATCAAAAAAAAAATCCATTCTTCAATGCATGCTGGGAGTTTTGTACTGGTGATTGTACATGATTTTTATTTATTTATTTGTATTAATAGCCACAATTATTGAGATTCATGTGCTGATTCTTGATGTCTGTGTGCCTAAAAAGTACTGTAGCTCTAAAGTTTTTGTACATAAAATGTTTTTAAATTCCTTGACCATAGTTTGTCAAACTTATCTTGTAGTCATACTAGTACCATAAAGAAAAAATTAGTTGACCCATATAATAGAACTAATAATAACGAGTAAAGGGTCAAGAGCCCAAATAAAGCAACCACTGTTTGCCAAAATGGTGAGGTCAAACAAAAAATTTTCAACACAGCTGCTGGTATTTTACCATAAATTTAACAAACTTTTTTTACAGTGTAGAATTTTACTTATTTTTGGGAACTGATCAAATTCCTCTTTATAATATGTAAAATGAATGTATTAACAGTGGCAAAATTATTACTTCTATGAAACAAGGTATAATTTTGTTAATTGCTAAACCGGATAAAGATCCACACTTGATAGAAAATTGATAGACCAATCTCTCTTCTAACAATTGATTATAAATGAATTACTTTAGTATTTTCTAATAGATTACGAGAAGTTTAAAAGGTCGACACATAACTAACAATATTAGACTTGTGCTTGACCTTTTGAATTATGCTGAGAAAGTTGATGAAGGTGCTGTTATTTTCTTTCTGGACTTTTATAAAGTGTATGATAAGAGTTTTTACTATGGTGTCACCCAGCATGCATTGCAGCATGAAGCATTTTGTTGATTGTCACCACTGTTGAGATTCATATGCTGGATCTTAATGTCTTTGCGTATCTATATTAATATAACACATTGTATTGTATAAGATAAGCTCATGATTACTATCTCATCATATAATAACAGCTAATAGCTGATCACTGCATTACACTGATCTCTCTGCATCACAACACTACATGCAGTGCAATAAATAAAAAGCTAATTCAAGGGTCAAGAGCACAACTAAAGCAAACACTGATCTCCATGATGGTGCCATCATTTTAACCAATAAATCATCAACATCTGATCCTCTGTAATTCTCTATAACAGCATGTGTTCATCACTAATGCTCAATCATAATTTAATTAGTCACTTAATTATCTCATTAACTTTAACTCTTTGAGGACTTGGGAAGTTTGAATGATGGCAGACCTTAAACACATACAGACATCAACATTCAGCCTATGAATCTCAACATTGGTGACAATCAAAAAAAAAATCCATTCTTCAATGCATGCTGGGAGTTTTGTACTGGTGATTGTACATGATTTTTATTTATTTATTTGTATTAATAGCCACAATTATTGAGATTCATGTGCTGATTCTTGATGTCTGTGTGCCTAAAAAGTACTGTAGCTCTAAAGTTTTTGTACATAAAATGTTTTTAAATTCCTTGACCATAGTTTGTCAAACTTATCTTGTAGTCATACTAGTACCATAAAGAAAAAATTAGTTGACCCATATAATAGAACTAATAATAACGAGTAAAGGGTCAAGAGCCCAAATAAAGCAACCACTGTTTGCCAAAATGGTGAGGTCAAACAAAAAATTTTCAACACAGCTGCTGGTATTTTACCATAAATTTAACAAACTTTTTTTACAGTGTAGAATTTTACTTATTTTTGGGAACTGATCAAATTCCTCTTTATAATATGTAAAATGAATGTATTAACAGTGGCAAAATTATTACTTCTATGAAACAAGGTATAATTTTGTTAATTGCTAAACCGGATAAAGATCCACACTTGATAGAAAATTGATAGACCAATCTCTCTTCTAACAATTGATTATAAATGAATTACTTTAGTATTTTCTAATAGATTACGAGAAGTTTAAAAGGTCGACACATAACTAACAATATTAGACTTGTGCTTGACCTTTTGAATTATGCTGAGAAAGTTGATGAAGGTGCTGTTATTTTCTTTCTGGACTTTTATAAAGTGTATGATAAGAGTTTTTACTATGGTGTCACCCAGCATGCATTGCAGCATGAAGCATTTTGTTGATTGTCACCACTGTTGAGATTCATATGCTGGATCTTAATGTCTTTGCGTATCTATATTAATATAACACATTGTATTGTATAAGATAAGCTCATGATTACTATCTCATCATATAATAACAGCTAATAGCTGATCACTGCATTACACTGATCTCTCTGCATCACAACACTACATGCAGTGCAATAAATAAAAAGCTAATTCAAGGGTCAAGAGCACAACTAAAGCAAACACTGATCTCCATGATGGTGCCATCATTTTAACCAATAAATCATCAACATCTGATCCTCTGTAATTCTCTATAACAGCATGTGTTCATCACTAATGCTCAATCATAATTTAATTAGTCACTTAATTATCTCATTAACTTTAACTCTTTGAGGACTTGGGATATGACTTGAAGACTTGCTTGTGACTTGAAAGTCCCAACTCTGCTTACAACGTGATCTCTCTGTTTATGGTCGTGTCCTTTTATCTAAAGCAGAAGGCTTATCTCGATTTGTCTATCCTTCCCTATCTTGTATGTTAAAGATTCTTATTTTAAAGATATCAATCATTTGTTTTATTCTTTTATTTGGAAAAACAAATCCCAAAGACTTAAGAAAAGGGTTCCTACTAAAAAGAAAGCTGAAGGGGGTCTGGAAATACTTTATTTTGAAGCTGTTAATAGAACTTTTAAAATCAATTGGATTAAAAAATGTTTGATTAATCGTAACTCCCTTTGGAACCACATCCCACACAGTCTCTTTAACCAAATAGGTGGCTTAGAATTTCTGTTAACTTGTGACTTTAATATTTCTAAACTCCCTCTTAAATTGTCCAAATTCCACCAGCAAGTGCTTTTAGCCTGGAAAATTTGCTACTCACATAATTTCTCTCCTCACATGTCCTTCATTTGGAATAATGCCAATATAACGACTGCCAATAAATCTTTATTTTTAAGGAATTGGTTTAAGGGGGATATTACTCATCTTATAAATATGTTTGATAATTATGTGAATCTTTTAACTTATGAACAATTAATGCGAATCCACCGTTTCCCTGTGCATTTTAAAGAATTTAATTCGGTCATTAAAGCTATTCCTCCTACTCTTGTTCATCTTGTTAAAAGTCATATTCACTATACCTCTACAATAATGATAAAACGAAAATTAATTTTAAACGGTCTTGAACTGATTGATAAAAAATGCAATAACAAACATATTTGTACTGTTTTCCAAAAACAAAATAAAATAACACCTAGAAGAAAATTCTTTTGGAACTCTATTATTGATAATATTAAGTGGAAGACTGCTTGGTTAAATCCCTTTAAATATTGTATCAATAACAAAACTAAAGAAACACATTTTAAAATGTTGCATACCATCTAGCCTGTTAAATCAATCATTTCAAGATACTCTGATATTGATGATTTATGCTCCTTTTGTAAAAATGAGATGTTAACACATTTGTTTTTTTATTGTAAAATTACCCAAAATTTTTGGAAGGAATTGGCAGAATTTATTTTTAATCTAGTAAAGCATAAATACTGTTTTTCTTTAAAGGATATTCTTGTGTACTATGAAAACAATGTTAACAAAGGTCTTGAATACATTGTTAATTTATTCATATTGCTGGCAAAATTTTATATACATAAACAAAAATGCTTAAATTCATCCCCAATATTTAAAGTATTTTAGTGGAATTTGATTGTTTTATATCTTCTCTGAAATTGTTTAAAAAACAAAGTCATTAACATGTTTAAAATATTATGACATTATTTTCAGATCCCCTGTTAATGTCACACTTTGTATTGTACTGACTGTCTTATGCTATGCTCTGTTTATCTGTTCTATTTTCATAAAAAAATTTTTTAAAAACTCTCAGAACCTGGAAGTATGATTTTTGGCACAGAAATACTCCGTCATACGTCCAAATTGTTTTTTGGAACTTTGTCCATGCTTAGCATGAGAATCCAACTCTTTAACAGGGTAAACAACTCTGAATGCATGAAACAGAATTGTCCCCCCCCCCCCCTTTAAAGTATAAATTAAGTAATTTAAATAATTTAGTATTACTATATTCAAAACTTTGTATTTAAAACATTAACCTCATAACATTGTTATTATGAAATGCATCAATGCCACCTCTGAGTCTTGTTAAAAAATCTGTAGCCTAAATATTTGTTAATGGCACATTTGTGCTGTTTTGTGCCATAAAAAGATTAATTGTTGATGCTGACTTAATTTGACTGGTAACTTATTCTTCCTGATTGTGGCTTATTATTTTAATTAAATAGATTGTTTAATTAATTTTGATAAAAGTTTAGCCATCTAAATTTTTGGCACAAACGATTACATACATTTAATAAAGTTAGAAAAATGGCATTTTAGGTTTTAAAAAGGTTTAAGGTTTAAAAAAAAAAAAGAAAAAGAAAAAAACTTTAAGGAGTCAAATATTTCCTTATAATTGGAAGGTTAATTTCTGTCATTGACCAGAGGTGTTCCTATTTTTTATTTTATTTTTTAAGTAGGACCACAAGTGTTCATGAAAAGAAGTGTAAGCATATAGTGTCCTTAAGAATGTAATGTTATGTTTTAAAAACTAACTGCAAACATTTATGTAAATTGTAAACTATCAAATATAATCTACAAATCATGCAATACTGTACCATTAAACACTGAAGTGTTTTGAGGGTTTAGCTAATCAGGCCAATGAGAGACAATTATTAATCATCCTCATTTTTTATTAAATCATTCTTTCATTTCACTAATCAATCTTTTTTATTATTATTATTTTTTATTAAACACAAAGTGTCATTAATACTACTTACATTATAAGATGTGCAGATTCACACACAACATATCTTTAATAACTGCAGGTGCCTGTCTTAATATCCAAGAATGTTTAGAGAAAATATGAAATACATTTAATGTTATTACAGATTATAAAGATTAAAAACTACCATTATCCCCCCCCCCCTCCCCCAGTTCCAAGATCGAGTCCCCCAGTGAATTTTGGCAATTTCCACTAGTACAACCATGAGTAGCTTAATTCTGATTTGTTGACAAGAAATTATCAAGTGTCTGCTGTCAAAGGAGCCCAGGATTTTGCCTCATCAGTCTAGAACAAGAGGTTAAAAACAGCTGCAGTCATTTTGGTATGGCGATTTCTGCGTGTGGGGGCTCTGGTTAGAGGGTTAATCCAGTGCCAAAATGCAAACACTTCGTTAGAAGTAAGTATGCAGATAAAATTTACTTTTTTCAGACACTATAAACACATGCTCTCTATTACGTATAATACGCTTCAGGATAGGAGAGCACCAACAACTGCACGGACTACTTTTATCAAACTTTACTACATACTTTTCCTGCCATCTAGTGACTAAACGTAGACAATTCGCTATTAGAGCAGCTGTATGGACACTATTTTATACATGAATAATGATACCGAAAAACTTGGTGGTCATTAAAATTGAATTGAGTTAAAATATGAAATTATTACTATCGAAATGGTCAGTTACACAATACTTACACACCTTTATTAATTTCCATCAATCGTGGTATAAATCAGGGTTGTCCTATTTCTCCATTTCTTTTTTTTATAACCACAGAACTGCTTTCCATCTTTATCAAAAACTCAACAATAGCCCCATTAGAGGTACTTGGCCAGGCAGTAATCATCAGTCAATTTGCAGATGATACTGCCTTTTCTACGACACAATTATCAGACGTCCCCAAAATACTACAGTCTATTCACATTTTTTCCAAAGCCTCTGGTTTAAAAATAAATTTGAACAAGTATGAATTAATGCCAATCCATCAATGTTAATTAACTGAGGCTTATAACATCCCTATAAAATCTAAAGTTAAATATGTAGGTATGCTTATCTCAAAAGATTCCACTGAAAACGAACGTATGAATGTGTGGAATATAATAGATACATGTCAAATTAAACTCAACTCTTGGTTATTGCGAGATATACGTTTATTAGGTAGAATATTTTTGACTAAGATGGAAAGCATTTCACGATTAATCTATCCAGCATACACAATTGCAATTTCAAATAGAGCTATATATACACTGAACAAAATTATAAACGCAACTTATTATAATCGAATGTGAGCATATGCCCACTCAAGTCGGTTACGACGACGAACTGCAGTCAGGTCGAGACCCTGATGAGGACGACGAGCATGCAGATGAGCTTCCCTGAGACGGTTTCTGACAGTTTGTGCAGAAATTCTTTGGTTATGCAAAACGATTGTTGCAGCAGCTGTCCGGGTGGCTGGTCTCAGACGATCTTGGAGGTGAAGATGCTGGATGTGGAGGTCCTGGGCTGGTGTGGTTACGCGTGGTATGCGGTTGTGAGGCCGGTTGGATGTACTGCCAAATTCTCTGAAACGCCTTTGGAGGCGGCTTATGGTAGAGAAATGAACATTCAATTCACGGGCAACAGCTCTGGTGGACATTCCTGCAGTCAGCATGCCAAGTGGCCTTTTATTGTGGCCAGCCTAAGGCACACCTGTGCAATAATCATGCTGTCTAATCAGCATCTTGATATGCCACACCTGTGAGGTGGATGGATTATCTCGGCAAAGGAGAAGTGCTCACTAAAACAGATTTGTGAACAATATTTGCGAGAAATAGGCCTTTTGTGTGCATAGAAAAAGTCTTAGATCTTTGAGTTCAGCTCATAAAAAATGGGGGCAAAAACAAAAACGTTGCATTTATAATTTTGTTCAGTGTATATGTACTGTATATATTAGTGCTGTCAAATGATTAATCTCGATAAATCGCATCCATAATAAAGGTTTATGTTTACATAATATATGTGTGTGTTCAGTATAAAACGTTGTATACTGATAATTGAAATGATTTATATAAAAAAAAAAAAAAAAAAAAGATACTTTAAATGTGAAATTAAAACTGTCAGTAGGTGACAGCAAGTCACTGTTAATAAGTGAGTCGTTGTGATTGAACCGAATCATTTAAATGATTGATTCATTCAGGAACAAATCAGCGTCATGTTGCTCAGAGAGGCAAATTGGGATTATATTTGTTGGCGAAAATAGAGAAAAAACAGTCAATATTGTGTCTAAAACGTGTTTTAATATTAAATTCTTGTTTATTGAACTGCTGTATAAAATCAATATCACATTTGTAATCATGCTGCTTTTTGATGGAAAAAACATCAGTCGTCGCATGATACTGATTAACTATATGAAATTATATAAATATATACTTTTCTGCCCCATATCTTGAATTTTGTGATCATTCTAAATGCATTTTAGTCAACTGAATCATGAAGTGAAATAACGCGCAATGGTCTAACCTATTATTTCCTTAGCTAAACTTTAGCTGACTTACAATGGCAGCTCTCTCATGAGTCAGGGATGTTAGCAAGACAAATTGTTGACTGTATAATTGCCTTTTGTCTTTTGGATAATTAGCTGTAAATTCGAGGCACAGTCAGGTAGCTTAGTTTGTTGTTCATCACCACTCGCCTCCACACCAAGACAAACACAACTGGAAAGGGAGAGAGGGCTTCACTTCTGTGGCTCTCTGCCTGTCAATGTGATGTGCATGTGCCGATCAATGTGTGCTACACTGCTGTGCTGCGGAGATGCTGTTACGGGGCGACAGAGACGAGAGGCGTGCGGATCCACATGCAATGCTTTTATTTAGAGGCGTGGTCTTGAACAGGCAAGGGGCAGACAACAACACTGGTACAACACAGGCAAGACAAAAGAGTATTCCTAGGGCAGGCGTGGGTCTTTGATCGGCAAATGTAATCCAGAGGGCGAGGCAAACGCAAAACATGCAATGATCCAGGCAAGGGGCAAACATAGTCCAAACGGCAAGACGAGAGAAATCTAAGACAGGCAGATAATCAGGTAACAGATAATCACAAGACAAGACTAGACTAGACTAGGAACTAGAAACTAGGGCAGAAAACTCTCTGTAATGTAGCTATCACTGGGAAAGCGATAAGCGCGAAAAATATTCGGCGACCTGAGCAGGATCTGAATGGGTGTTATATAGTGTGTGTGATTGGTTTCAGGTGAGCGTGTTATTAGTGAAATGGCAGATGGGAAATGTAGTCCAAGGTAGCATGAAACAGTCTGTGTTAGTGTGAGAGTCAATAATGGAAGGGTGACCTCTGTTGGTGAACGAACAGAAGGGCAGGCACAGGATCCGTGACAGAGCCCCCCCACCAAGGAGCGGCTTCCAGACGCTCCTAAAACAGTAAAATTCAGGAGGGTGGTGGAGCGGAGGCAGAACCAGGGGAGGGATGGATGGACAGGTCCATGTGGAAGTGGAGGGACAGGCGACTGAGGCAGAGCAGGATACCAAGGCGGAGCAGGGAACCAGGACGGAGCTGGCAGAGCAGGGTGCCAGAGCGGAGCCAGCAGAGCAGGAAACCAGAGTGGAGCCGGCAGAGCAGGGAACCAGAACGGAGCCGGCAGAGCAGGGAACCAGAATGGAGCCGGCAGAGCAGAAAACCAGAGTGAAGCTGGCAGAGCAGGGAGCCAGGGCAGAACGGCAGAGAACCTACGGCCCTGGGGTTCGGAACAAGGAATAGAGTGAGTCTATCAACAGTCTCCTTGGGCCTGACAGACCGGACTGGAACTGAACTGGCTAACATTTCATGGGTGACTTCAGTGAATGAGATAGGACAGACAGACAATACACAATCAGACACAACGGTAACCGAACAGACAAGTGATTCAAAATCAGACTCTTAAGTTGAAACTAGATAGACAGATTATTCAAAATCAGATTCAACAGTGGACCTTGGACATACCATCAGGTCAGAATCGGGTACATTGAGGAACACTGAATGAGCAGACACTTTATAATTTCACTCACTGACTGAAATTGGCAGGACAGAGAGTCCAAAATCTGGCATACTAACAGGGACTGGCAAGTCAGGTGGTTCAACAGACACATTTGGGAAAACAGAACAGAAGCAGACAGTTCATGAAGGGTCTCTATGGCAGTGACAAGGTTAACGGAACAGACATGGAGTGCATTTATAGCTTCTGGGCTCATGACAGGCTAGTTTAAGGGTTCAAAGGTGGGTTTTTGGGCTGTGACAGACAGAGCAGCAAACTCTGTGTTGGTTTCCTTGAGAGTGGCTGGGCAGACAGACAGTTCAATATTAGACTCATTGACTGAAACAGGACTGACAGAAAGTTCATCAGAAATATTATTTGAAGTTAGACAGACAGATAGCTCAAAATCAGACTCATTGACTGAAACAGGATCGACAGAAGGTTCATCAGACATATTACTTGAAATTAGTGGACAGACAGATAATTCAGAAACAGATTCATGGGTTGACCCTGGATGGACAGACAGTTCATTATTTAACTCATTGAATGAGACTGGCAAGAAAGATAGTTCAAAATCAGACACATTATTTGAAACTAGATGGATAGACAGTTCACAATCAACCCCAATGGCTGGTTCAGAACAGGACGAGAGTTCAGAGATGGCCTCCTCGTCCATTTCAGAGCAGGACAAAAGTTAATAAATGGCCTCCGTAGCCATGACAGGACAAACAGGGAGTTCACAGAAGACCTTCATAGCTGTGACAGGACAGGCAGAGAGTTCACAAACGGCCTCCATAGCCATTACAGGACTGGCAGAGAGTTCACAGACGGCCTCCATAGCCGTTATAGGACTGGCAGAGAGTTCACAGACGGCCTCCATAGCCATTACAGGACAGGTAGTGAGTTCATAGATGGCCTCCTTGGCCAGAACAGTACAGGACGAGAGTTCATAAGTGGATACCACTGACAGCTCTGGAGGTTCTGCAGCAGACACCGCCACCTCTGGAGGTTCTACAGCCGTACCATCAAGAAACAGAAAAAGTTCATTAGCATTCTTCTTAACAGGGCAGGTACAAAGTTCAGCAATGGTTCCTTTGACCTGACAGGCTGAAAGTGCATTGCTGGGCGCCCCCACAACACAAGGAGCTGTTTGTTTCCACGATTGAATATGTAACTTGTAAGTACAACCGTATAAACACATCTGGTTGACACACACAAAGTTGTCCTAAGACAAGAAGGCATTTTGGATTCAGGTTTTAGGACAAGTTTGAGGTAAACTTTTGATCCACTTCAAATGTTGACAACCGTATATATATATACATATATATATATATTCTTTTTTTTTTTTTTGTTAAGAATGTTGTAGAGAAAATGTGTTTCCTTTTATTACCGCTAGGTGGAATATAGAATGTGCAAATGAAAACTGTTGCTGGGAAATTGAAGAATTTGTAAAGGCTTTTTAAATAAGATCATATTTTAAGGAAATAACTGCTGCCTACAACTTTATAAAAACATGCAATGATCTGCTTTATCTTCCTCAGATTTTGAAAGAAACCTTTTTATTGACTGACAGAACGCAAAACACTTTTACTGAATGTTTTCATATATTACAGTAGATTGATATTTTTTTGTGAGATCACTTTATTATGAAACATATTCTGTTTTGGGTGAAATTGGGGGGCAGACAATTGGCAAAATAAACCCTGACAAGGTGATCAGGACGACAACATGAGGCTGTACTTTACATTATTGGCTGTAGATTACATTATGCCTTATATAAGCATTATACATCTCTTACAGAACTCTTAACTTTTGAGCGGTAGGATTTTTTCAAAAGAAATTAATAGAAATTAATTTTATTCAGGAGAGATGCATTAAACTGATAAAAAGTGACAATAAAGACCATTACATTGTTTCAAAAAAAATATTCTTTCAAATAAATGCTGTTCTTTTGAACTTCCTATTCATCAAAGTCTCCTAAAAAATCCTTAAAAAAATTACAAACTAAAAAAAAAATGTAGCATGGTTTCCACAAAAATATCAAGCAGCACAAGTAGGGGTGGGCAATATGGCAAAAATATCATATCACATTTTTTTTCTTTCAGAAATATCACAATTCACAATTTTATCACGATTCATTGTCATGTTGGTTTTACTATTTTGCAAGTTGTCTGAGCAGTAAAGCCAAACTAATTTGCCCATTAAAATAAATAAATAAAAATAAAAAGCCTTACCAGGTAAAAGATAAAAAAAGAATGGCAAACGTTTAGGCCACAGTGGGCAAAGATAAAAATCTTTGTCATTATTTTATCTGTTATTAAAAACAAAGAACAAAGATAGGCTACACGTTACAAATACACATAATATACAAATAAAACAGAGTGCTTTATTTTTCAGTAGGTGTATTTAGCAGTAGCATTTAAAGTGGTCATATGATGTTGCTAAAAAGAACATTATTTTGTGTATTTGGTGTAATGAAATGTGTTTATGCGGTTTAAGGTTAAAAAAACACATTATTTTCCACATACATTCAGTTGCGTTGCACCGCGTAAACATAAAACCATGTCTGCATTTGTGATCGGAGAAATTACAAACAACAAGTGCTACTCTACACTGCTCAAAACTGGCGTTTGAATCGTCAGTGGCAAATTCTATAAATATAAAAAGCGTACTTACAGTCTGTGAGTCAGAACAGCCGGCATTGTAGACTCTACCAGTACTCTACCAGGATCAGGAAACAGTCCTCCATAAAATGTGCTGGACACATCTGAATATTTGGGTTGAACTGTTCTGGAACAGTGTCGTAAATACAACTTAACCACTGATTTCTAGTAATGTCCTCTTTTGGAAGGCCAAACAAAGTAGTTTCGCTTTCACAACAAAACACACGGCTGGCTAGAGTGAGCGGATGTCACAGTCTTCAGCGGGTGTGCCCAGGATGGCCACCAGATGACTGTGTTCTGTGAGCACATGGCTTGTGTTGTGTTTGTTTGTTGCCATGTGCTCTCTCCTGTCTATTGTCTTGCCCCGCCCATCTTGTTACCTCATTATTGTTTAAGTTGCTCCACCTGTGTCTCCCTCGCTAGCCTCCTCATTTGGTTTCCTATTTATTCTCCTGGTGGCTGTAATCCTGTGCTGATCCGTCATTTTTCATTGTGTGTGTTATTTCTGCATGTAGTGCAGTTCCTAGCCTGCCTGTCTGTTTTTCACCCTCGGGGTTGTTTTAGTTTCATTATATTATTAAAAGATATCCTGCACTTGAGTCCTCGCTTCATCTCTCCACACACACCGTGACAGCGGAGGCTGGAGGCTTAGAGTGAGCGGAGGCCGGCGTGAGTGAATGGCGGCGGGTGGGCTTGAGAAAGGCACGGCCGGTGGATTCGACAAAGGAGCGTCCGGTGGGCTTGCGGCAACCACATGTGATGACCCCGGGCTGGACTCCACTTCGTCCACAGCGCGAAGTTGATGTATTTCCTCAGCGACCAGCACGGATCAGCTCCAGGCATGACGAAGCAGATATCGTCCTCTTTTGGAAGGCCAAACAAAATAGTTTTGCTTTCACAGCGAAACACATAGTGCTTTCATGACATGGCAGCGGCGGCAACAACAATACTACAGCGAGAATAAAAGTTACGCCTTTGCGTGAACATTTGGGTGGTGTTTTGCAAATCTTCCCACATCATGACGTAGATGTGTTAGAACGAGCCGTTTTAGGTAGGCGTGGTTGACTCTTAATTTTTATAAAGAATATCTCTTTGGATTTGAGACTTTAGTCTTTGCAACATTACAGATCTTCTTTATGCACCAAGAGCTTGTAACACTCCAAAGAGAAAGGAAAAATTTAAATTGCATCATATGACCCCTTTAAGAAATTAAATTAACAACTATACACACATTGTGTATTAACTATATACACATATTGACATTGATTCTTATTAAGTCAAGGCACTTTTATTTATATAGCACTTTTAACAATATAGATTGTCAAAGCAGTCAGCAAACAAATTTGGCCCAGATTTGGCATGCATCTGGCACAGCTGGCATTCATCCGGCACTGGCATACAGCATGTGGGCCAAACATGGCCATGGTTTGGCAGAGATGGTACCGGGTTTAAGACGGCACACAAGACATGGGCCAGATGTCAAATATAGATATGTGGGAACAAATTGTTCCTATATAGTGCTGCAGATCTGGAGCGCATCTCCTGTCGAAGAACATCTCCAAAGCACTATGAACCATCTGACTAGTAAGTAAAACCTCAAACATTCAAAAGTTTATCAAACATTCAAAAAAATATATCAAATAAATATCAAATATTTCCTGCTTTTTGTTTTGTTTTCCAAAGCACCTAAAAGCCAATTCACACTACCATACTCCTACAGGGTGAACACACTGCCCAAGTAAAAGAAATAAGCATGTTAGGTGTGAGATTCATTCAACTTGGTTTGCTGATTAAACATGATTAAATATTTGTTCAGAATACTGTCGTTGTTGTGACTATTCATCTGGGAGAGGTGTGTATCAAGTGGCTTGGTTATGGTTTTGTTGAGGCTGACATGTGGAACCCATCTGGTCCAGCGTATAGGGCCAGCTATGGTCATACAGGTGGCTGACATATGGATCTGTCATGGCCCATTTATGGCCCATATTTTGGCTGCTAGGTTTAGTTCACCTGGATCAGGCTCAGGTGTGGCTCAGTTTTGGGCTTTCTGGTTAAAGATTGGTGTTGATATGGTTTACTTAAGGTTGTGTTTTGGTTCCATTGTTACATTTTGATCTGGCCCAATTCAGGGCCAGTTATGGGTAATTAACTTGGCTGAGACTTGGGCCAGTAATGGCCCTTGTCTGGAATCCAGAACTGGTCCACACTAGTACCGTAATACATTGCGGTATGTGGGCCAAGCAAAAGCTGGTTGTGTGGGCCGGAGCTGAGCCACAGAAAAATTGCTATGTGGGTTATTTACAGTATCAAAATAGGAACATGCTCAATTTTCAGTTAAAGGATGTTCATCATTGAGTTCAGTGATGTCATCGACCAGCTCCGTTCAGTTTAAATAGTATCTGTGCAATCAAGTCGACGATATCGCTGGAAATTAAGTATCCCCAACTAAGCAAGCCAAAGCTGACAGCGGCTGACAGAATGGAGAAAAAAAACCTTGGGAAAAACCAGGCTCAGTTGGGGGGCCAGTTCTCCTCCTGCCAGATGAACCAGCAGGTTGATCCATGCTGCAGCAAAGTTAGATTGTGCAGAGGGCTCATCTGGGGCCTCATTAGAGTACTGCAGCTATTTGAACATCTAAGCTGCAATAATAATAAAAGCGGTGTACGTACAAGCACCAAATTCATCATAAACAACAAAGGTGCAGTGTAAGAGATTAATTGTGCAGTGTAGTCAGATTTTTTATTAATGGGAGTTTTTGCAAGATTAAACTGACCTTTTTAGTAGCCTAATGTTGAGAGTTCTTTACTTGCTTTCTGTACACAGTTAATTCCATGTTGTTGTTTTTTTTATTTTATTTTACAAGAGAACTTGCGAAGTCTTGATTTAGGTTACTACTATTGCGTAAAATAGAAATAAAAAAGCATAAACGCATCACCGACTGTTTTGTCTGTGTAGCCAATAAGAATAGGCCTATGTCGTGCAATAATGGTTTTAATATTCTATTCAATAACATTGTTAACTGTTTTTATTCATAACATTTTTCTGCTTTGCTTCTGTGAAAATGAATAGAGACATCAGCCTTAAAATTTGTTTTTGTCATTGACATAAGTTATATTTGTATAAAATACACTATATATTTTTGTGTCAGTATGGCACATTTGAGCAGCATTAGAACTGTGTAAATATAAAGAAATGCCAAAACACATGCAGTTTTTTTTCAGACCGGAGACCATAATCGTGTAATAATTTATTTTATTATGATATGAAACGTCCAATTTTTCTTTCAATAATGTTTTTTAAAGTTTTGCAAGTTTTTTGTGATACTAAACTTTTTATTAGTTGTCATAGCAAGTGATTTTAAAAGTAGGATGGCTCACTTTTTATAAAATGACTGAACATTTTACTTGAATTCGTAGTTTATTCTTACTTTTTGAAACCTAATTGTTTTATAATTACTATTATTATTATTATTATTATTATTTCTGTTGTTCCTAGAAGTAGTCATTTTAATAATAGTCAATAGAAAAAAATATAACCACACACACATTGTTTATCCACAGAATAATTACACATTATTAAATAAAAAGCGTCCCTGCACGCACCTCTACCTCCGCCAGCAGGACCTCAATTTCAGATTCAGTAAAGGTTTTTTTGGGGGGGGGGGGGTTTTGCCTGTCATTCTCAAGCATAGAAATTCGGATATTGGCGTGTGCTCTTTTATATGGTAATGATATTAATTAGGGGGCGTTTACAAGGCGGAGATCTGACACCAGTCAGCTGCGCACAATTTCAAGATCATTTGCGATTTATAAAGGTCACATCTGGAAGAGATGCGTATGCACATGTTTTTGTGCACACATTCATTTTCTCTGAATGGCACTTCTGCACTTTTGAGAAATGATCTTAGAACAAATTTAGGACGGTTTATATGCAACATTTTATAAATGAGGACCCTGGTTCCATGGTCTTGTCCCGATGGCCATCTAGGTGACAAGGTCTTCACTGGGCATCTCTCTCTGGGTCTCATCTAGTTGTCCTGATCTCCGCTGACATTCAGGGCTGTAGAGGTCGTCTCTAGGTGCTGATCCACCATCTGGGCTGGATACGGACTGGATCTGTTGGCTACGGTGACCTCAGAATAAGAAAGCAGCTCGTTTCTTCATTTGCATGTGTTGTGAGGATTTGCAGTGTTTCTTCATTTGCATGTGTTGTGAGGATTTGCAGCGTGTTTCTTCATTTGCATGTGTTGTGAGGATTTGCAGAGCGTTTCTTCATTTGCATGTGTTGTGAGGATTTGCAGCGTTTCTTCATTTGCATGTGTTGTGAGGATTTGCAGCGCGTGTGTTGTCAAACTGATGAAGATGTTTTCTTAATTTGCTGGTGTTTTTTCAATTTGCATGTATTTTCTTAAGTTGCAGCGCGTTGAGCTCTCTCGGCCACCGTAGGATGGGTCTTTAATCTAGATTTAAACTGACAGTTTGTCTGCCTCCTGAACAGTGTTAGGTAGATTATTTCAGAGTTTGGGCTCTAAATAGGAAAAGGATCTGCTGCCCTCAGTTGATTTTGATATTCTAGGTATTATCAAGTTGCAAGAGTTTTGAAAACGCAGCGGACGTGCACTGTAAAAAAATTCAGTAGATTTACAAAATAATTTTGGCAGCTGTGGTTGCCAGAATAATTTTGTAAAAAATACAGAAAAACTGTAAACACATTTACGGCCAAAAACTGTAAATTTTACAGTATAAAACTGTAATTTACAAACAAGAAAATTAAAATGTAAACCAGTAAATTCAACAATGCACACTGCTATTAAAATCTGTTTTGTACCTTTAACATACTGACAACCACCATAATAATGCAGGTGGTAAAAGAGAAAGCCACATGAAGAATCAAAGCTCATCACAAGTAGCTTCGCCACAAGCAGAAGTATATTCTAATATATAGAAGGTGCACAGAGTCATTCATGCAAACACAAAACACCATCATGGTAACACACGTGATACTTAAATAATGCATTAAACTTTCATTAAACAACAGAAGATGCCCAAATATACATAACTAATAACAAAAACTTAAAAAAAAACATGATTATTTAAACCAAAATACTTTCAAATGTGGAGTGTCATGCAGGGAATTCTGGGAATATCAGTTTACAGTTTTTGACTGTAAATTATACATTGATTTGTTATTTTTACTACTAAAAACTGTAAAATTAACAGCATTTTACTGTAATTTTACCGTTTTTCCCTGTATTTAGTACGGGAACTTACTGTTAACCAATTAACAGTTTTTTTCCGTAGCATTTTTACAAAATTTTACTGTTAAAATTACACTTATTTTTTACAGTGTGGAGGACTTTAATACGATTAGAGCTTGCTCAAGTACTGAGGTGCTAAACCATTCAGGGCTTTATAAGTAATTAGGAGGATTTTAAAATCTATACGATGTTTAATAGGGAGCCAGTGCAGTGTTGACAGAACCGGGCTAATATGGTCATACTTCCTGGTTCTAGTAAGAACTCTAGCTGCTGCATTTTGGACCAACTGGAGTTTATTAAGTGTGCAGAACAACCACCAATAAAGCATTACAATAATCTAACCTTGAGGTCATGAACGCATGAATTAACATTTCTGCATTTGACATTGAGAGCATAGGTCGCAATTTAGATATATTTTTGAGATGGAAAAATGCAGTTTTACAAATGTTAGAAATGTGGCTTTCGAAGGAAAGATTGCTATCAAATAGCACACCTAGTTTCCTAACTGATGACGAAGTACTGACAGAGCAGCCATCAAGGGTTAAACTGTGTTCTAGGTTATTAAATGCATAGGGTTTAGGTCCGATAATTAACACCTCCGTTTTTTTCAGAATTTAGTAGTAAGAAATTACTCATAATCCAGTTTTTTATATTGACTATGCATTCTGTTAGTTTTTCAAATTTTTATGTTTTGCCGGGCCCCGAAGAAATATAGAGCTGGGTGTCATCAGCATAACAGTGAACGCTAACACATGTTTCCTGATGATATCTCCCAAGGGTAACCGCGTGAAAAGTAACAGCTCTAGTATTGAGCCTTGAGGTACTCCATACTGCACTTGTGATCGATATGATACCTCTTCATTCACTGCTAATAATTGATGGCAGTCAGATAAATATGATTTGAACCATGCTAATGCGTGGTTCATGGCTCCACTAATGCCAACAAAGTTTTCTAGCCTATTCAAAAGAATGTTGGCTACAGTGCTAAGGCCCAGTGGCACTAATAGAGAGATACAACCATGATCAGATGATAAGAGCGAGTCATTTGTAACTCTAATGAGAGCAGTCTCAGTACTATGATATGGTCTAAATCCCGACTGGAATTCCTCACATATACCATTTTTCTAAAAGAAGGAATATAATTGTGAGGATATTACATTTTCTAGTATCTTTAACAGAAAAGGGAGATTCGAGATCGGTCTGTAATTAACTAGATCTTTGGGTTTAAGTTGTGTTTTTTTTAATGAGAGGCTTAATAACAGCCAGTTTGAAGGTTTTGGGGACATATCCTAATGACAATGACGAATTAATAATAGTCAGAAGAGGATCTATGACTTCTGGAAGCACCTCTTTTAGGAGCTTAGATGGAATAGGATCTAGCATACATGTTGTTGGTTTAGATGATTTAAGAAGTTTATAAAATTCTTCCTCTCCTATAGTAGAGAATGTGTGGAATTGTTCCTCGAGGCATCTATAGTGCACTATCTGATGTGATACTGTAGCTGACGGTTGCATGGTTACAATTTTATCTCTAATAGTATTGATCTGGGAATTAAAGTAGTTCATAAAGTTCATTCAGTGCTGCTGGGAAATGTGAACGCCTGTTGGTGCTTTATTTTTCATTCATTTGGCCACTGTATTGATTAAATACCTGGGGTTATGTTTGTTTTCTTCTAAAAGAGACGAAAAGTAATCAGATCTAGCAATTTTTAATGCTTTTCTGTAGGATAGGTTACTTTCCCGCCATGCAACACAAAATACCTCTAGTTTTGTTTTCCTCCAGCTGAGCTCCATTTTCCGGGCTGCTCTCTTGAGGGCGCGAGTGTGCTCATTATACCACGGTGTCAAACTGTTTTCCTTAAGCGTAAAGGAGCAACCGTATCTAAAATTTTGTGGTAGAAGTGATGGTTCTACCATACTTGTAACAAGGAGTAGAATTTACAGTTTTAGCTATATGGAGTTTACACAAGACTAGATAATGATCTGAGATGTCATCACTTTGCTGTTGAATTTCAACACCGTTAACATCAATTCCATGTGACAGTATGAAATCTAGAGTATGATTTCAACAATGAGTAGAACCTGACACGTGTTGTCTAACCCCAATAGAGCTCAGAATGTCTAGAAATGCTGATCCCAATTGCATTTTTATCATTATCAACATGGATATTAATATCACCAACAATTAAGACTTTATCTGCAGCCAGCACTAACACTGATAGAAAATCAGCGAATACTTTAATAAAGTCTGTATGCTGCCCTGGTGGCCTGTATACAGTAGCCAGTACAAACAACACAGGGGATTTATCATTGGCACTTGTTTCTTTGGATAATGTTATATGAAGCACCATTACTTCAAACGAGTTATACTTGAAGCCCGCCCTCTGAGAAATACTGTAAATATTGTTATAAATTTAAGCAACACCTCCCCCTTTTAGACGCGGCTCATGTTTATGACAGTAATCTTGTGGGGTAGACTCGTTTAAAATAATGTAATCTGGTTTTAGCCAGGTTTCTGTCAAACAGAGCACAACTAGGTTATGATCAATGATCATATCATTTACAAAAAGCGCTTTTGTAGAAAGGGACCTGATATTCAATAAGTCAAGCTTTATAATTTGTTTTTCTGTATTATATACATTTTTATTTGTTGAACATCAATTAAATTGTTACTCTTAATTTGGTTTGGACTTTTTTTGTACAGGGGAACAGACACAGTCTCTATAGTGTGATATCTAGGTGAACGAGTCTCTATGTGCTGAGAATTAACTGATTTCTGTGACGTGACGTGGCTAGCAGACGGTCGGTTTAGCAAGTCTGTCTGCTTCCGTTTTGTTTTATTATCATTATAGGGATAGCTCACCCAAAAGTTGAATATGCACCATTCGAAATGTATTGAATGTTACCTTACAAGTGCAGTATGGAGTGCCTCAAGTCTCAGTACTAGGGCCGAAACACCTGGGACAAATTAACCTAATCAGGGAACAGGAACAGGAAGACCAAATAAGGGCATACACATAACATGGAGCAGGTGGGGAATAAAGCACAAGACAGAAACAGAGTCTGACATTACTCCCCCCTCCCGGAAAGGGGGTGGGCGCACTGGAGGCTGGTGCAGGACTGGGACACGGGGAATCCCTCCAGGGCGGATCAGGCAGTCCAGGGTGCCATGGCGGCACAGG
>NW_015505350.1:590605-605660 GCF_001515645.1 Sinocyclocheilus grahami | reverse complement strand
TTTTGTGGTAGAAGTGATGGTTCTACCATACTTGTAACAAGGAGTAGGATTTACAGTTTTAGTTATATGAAGTTTGCACAAGACTAAATAATGATCTGAGATATCATCGCTTGGCTGCATAATTTCAACACCACCAATATCAATTCCATGTGACAGTATTAAATCTAGAGTATAATTTCGACAATGAGTAGGTCCTGAGACGTGTTTTCTAACCCCAATAGAGTTCAGAATGTCTATGAATGCTGATCCCAATGCATCTTTTTCATTATCAACATGGATATTAAAACCACCAAAAATTAAAACTTTATCTGCAGTCAGCACTAACTCGGATATAAAATCAGCACATTCTTTAATAAAGTCTGTATGGTGCCCTGGTGGCCTGTATACAGTAGCCAGTACAAACAACACAGGGGATTTATCATTGGCACTTGTTTCTTTGGATAATGTTATATGAAGCACCATTACTTCAAACGAGTTATACTTGAAGCCCGCCCTCTGAGAAATACTGTAAATATTGTTATAAATTTAAGCAACACCTCCCCCTTTTAGACGCGGCTCATGTTTATGACAGTAATCTTGTGGGGTAGACTCGTTTAAAATAATGTAATCTGGTTTTAGCCAGGTTTCTGTCAAACAGAGCACAACTAGGTTATGATCAATGATCATATCATTTACAAAAAGCGCTTTTGTAGAAAGGGACCTGATATTCAATAAGTCAAGCTTTATAATTTGTTTTTCTGTATTATATACATTTTTATTTGTTGAACATCAATTAAATTGTTACTCTTAATTTGGTTTGGACTTTTTTTGTACAGGGGAACAGACACAGTCTCTATAGTGTGATATCTAGGTGAACGAGTCTCTATGTGCTGAGAATTAACTGATTTCTGTGACGTGACGTGGCTAGCAGACGGTCGGTTTAGCAAGTCTGTCTGCTTCCGTTTTGTTTTATTATCATTATAGGGATAGCTCACCCAAAAGTTGAATATGCACCATTCGAAATGTATTGAATGTTACCTTACAAGTGCAGTATGGAGTGCCTCAAGTCTCAGTACTAGGGCCGAAACACCTGGGACAAATTAACCTAATCAGGGAACAGGAACAGGAAGACCAAATAAGGGCATACACATAACATGGAGCAGGTGGGGAATAAAGCACAAGACAGAAACAGAGTCTGACATTACTCCCCCCTGCCGTAACAATTCCATCAGGGAAGAGGGCGGATCAGGCAGTCCAGGGTGCAATGGTGGTACCGGGAGCTCAGGGGCCATGGCGGAGCAGGGAGCTCGGGGCACCATGGCGGTGCAGGCAGTTCAGGGGGGCCATGGCGGAGCAGGGAGCTCTGGGAGCCATGGCAGAGCAGGCAGACTAGGAAGCCATGGCGGAGCAGGCAGTTCGGGGCACCATGGCGGAGCAGGGAGCTCTGGGAGCCATGGCAGAGCAGGCAGACTAGGAAGCCATGGCGGAGCAGGCAGTTCGGGGCACCATGGCGGAGCAGGGAGCTCTGGGAGCAATGGCAGAGCAGGTAGACTAGGAAACCATGGCGGAGCAGGCAGACTCTTTAGAGGTCCTCCGTAGGCCTAACTCGGGAACTGTGGCCCTCCTTGGGCTTGACGTGGGGACAGGAGCCCTCCTTGGGCGGGACGTGGGGACTGGAGCCCTCCTTGGTCTAAACTTCAGGGACTGCGGTCCTCTCTGGGCCAAACTCAGGGACTGCGGTCCTCTCTGGGCTAAACTCGTGGACAGGAGCTCTCACTGGGCTAAACTCGGGGACAGGAGCCCTCACTGGGCTAGACTCGGGGACTGGAGCCCTCTCTGGGCTAGACTCGGGGACTGGAGCCCTCTCTGGGCTAGACTCGGGGACTGGAGCCCTCTCTGGGCTAGACTCGGGGACTGGAGCCCTCTCTGGGCTAGACTCGGGGACTGGTGTCCTCTCTGGGCTAGTCTCGGGGACTGGAGCCGACACTGGAGCGAGCTCTAGGGCTGGAGACGACACTGGCGCGAGCTCTGGGACAAGAGCCGACACTGGAGCGAGCTCTGGGGCTAGAGCTGACACTGGAGTGAGCTCTGGGGCCGTGAGCCATCCTTTTCTTCTCATTCTCCTCTTTTGGGTAAGGGAGAATGACACAGCCGGCGGACTTGGGAATGCCGCGGCCGGCGTGATTGATTTCTTAACGGCCAGTGGGCTTGACTTTGGATGGATGAAACGAATAGGTGATGCCTCTTGGCTGGCAGCGAGGAGATGGGATGCGCTGACAAACCGAGCCTGGACCCTGCCCCCCACCTGGACCCATCCAAAGTCCACCTGGACCCTGCCAGTGGCATCTGTTGAGAAATCCCCTCATCCAAACCACCCCAGAAGCAGTCCACCAGAGTCCACCGGTTGAGGGAAATCTGCTTTGAGCAGGTCAGGAATTCCTTGATATACTCTTCCAGGGGACGACCGTCTTGATAAATAGAACATAACTGCTCCAGCAGATCCATTAGAAAAATCAAAAGAAAACACTTAAAAAAACATGAGAAAACAAAACGGGGAGAAGGGGCACCGCTTACTGTCTTGGTCCGGTATTCTGTCACAATGCTACTGTGAGGGAGCGCAAAGCGAGGAACGAGAAGACAAGGAGTACATCAACAATGAGAGTTTAATGACATCTAGGGAACCAGGAAAACACACGTAGCAGGAATGGCAGACACATACAGACATTCAATACCGGATGACCAAACAATGAACAACACAGGGCTTAAGTACTCAGAACTAAGTGGGGAACACCTGGAAATAATGACATAATAAACATAGGAAACACCTGGGACAAATTAACCTAATCAGGGAACAGGAAGACCAAATAAGGGCATCCACATAACATGGAGCATGTGGGGAACAAAACACAACACAAGACAGAAACAGAGTCTAACAGTCATCAGTTAGGAACCTAGGTGTGCTGTTTGATAGCAATCTTTCCTTTGAAAGCCACATTTCTAGCATTTGTAAAACTGCATTTTTCCATCTCAAAAATATATCTAAATTACGACCTATGCTCTCAATGTCAAATGCAGAAATGTTAATTCATGCGTTCATGACCTCAAGGTTAGATTATTTTAATGCTTTATTGGGTGGTTGCTCTGCACACTTAATAAACAAACTCAAGCTGGTCCAAATTGCAGCAGCTAGAGCTCTTACTAGAACCAGGAAGTATGACCATATTAGCCCGGTTCTGTCAACACTGTACTGGCTCCCTATTAAACATCATATAGATTTTAAAATCTTGCTTATTACTTATAAAGCCCTGAATGGTTTAGCACCTCAGTATTTGAACGAGCTCTTATTGCATTATAGTCCTCCAAGTCCGCTGCATTCTCAAAACTCTGGCAATTTGATAATACCTAGAATATCAAAATCAACTGAGGGCCGCAGATCCTTTTCCTATTTAGCGCCCCAAACTCTGAAATAATCTACCTAACATTGTTCGGGAGGCAGACACACTCTGTCAGTTTAAATCTAGATTAAAGACCCATCTCTTTAACCTGGCTTACACATAACCAATGTTCCCTCTAATTTTTTTTCTTGCTGAGCAAATCTTTTCTCTATTGGGCGGACATTTCGGCCACCTGAGCAAAAACATTCTTTAAACCAGACCTGTACAGCGTGCACACAAAAAAAAGTGCAACTTTTAACTTTAATGTGCTATTTGTATTTAATTTGACCCGTGACTAAATGATGTAGATTGTAGGTTACCTGAGAACTTTTCTTTTTTTTTTACAGTATAATACACTGCCATTCAAAAGTTTGGGATCAATAATGTTTATTAAAGAAGTTTCTTATGCTCATCAAGGCTGTATCTATTTGATAAAAATACTAAAATAATTTATATCAAAATAATATTGTGAAATATTATTGCAATTTAAAATAAAAGTTTCTATTTTAATATACTTTAAAATTTAATTTATTCCTATGTTCTTATGCTCATCAAGGCTGTATCTATTTGATAAAAATACTAAAATAATTTATATCAAAATAATATTGTGAAATATTATTGCAATTTAAAATAAAAGTTTCTATTTTAATATACTTTAAAATTTAATTTATTCCTATGAAGCAAAGCAATTTTCAGCATCATTTCTCCAGTCTTCAGTGTCACGTGATCCTTCAGAAATCATTCTAATATGCTGATTTATAATCAATGTTGGAAACAGTTGTGCTGCTTAATATTTTTTTGGGACCTGTGATATTTTTTCAGGATTCTTTGATAAATAAGGAGTTAAAAAGAACAGTGTTTATTCAAAATAGAAATTTTGTGTTACAATATACACTACTATTCAAAAGTTTGTGGTCAGTAATTTTATTTTATTTTTTTAAAGAAATTAATTCTTTTATTCAGCAATAATGTGTTAAATTAATAAAAAGTGATAGTAAAGAATGATATTTTTAGAAAATATTTTTATTTTGAATAAATGGTGCTCTTTTAACTTTTTATTAATCAAAGAATCAAAGAAAAAAGTATCACAGGTTCCAAAAAAAAAAATATTAAGCAGCACAACAGTTTCAACTGATAATAAATCAGCATATTAGAATTATTTCTGAAGGATCATATGACACTGAAGACAGGAGTAATGATGCTGAAAATTCAGTTTTGCTTCACGGGAATAAATTATATTTTAAAGTATATTAATGGGTACTCTTTTTTTTTTTTTAGCACCTGATTACAATTTCTACAAAATCACATTATGATTTATATCGTTCGCACAAAATACAGCTACCCGGTTAGCCTGCTGTCTTATACACCAAAGTTGCACATACCCTGTTTATTCAGATCAATCTGTAATGTTATCAAATAAGTGTTAAATGTCCAGATATTTCATTTAATAACAACAATTATGTAATGTGTTCTGTTGTTATTAGTAGTAGTAGTAGTAGTAGTAGGCTATCAGATTCGCAATAACTTTTGATCAGGCATTAAAAACAGCTATCACCACCTAAGGGAGATTTCGAACACACACAATCGAAGAGATTTAGCATGGAAGATGAAAACCACACTCAATGAGTGAGTAAAGTGGTTTTTTTTATCTGATGGCATTTTCTTATGATTATAGCTGGTCGTAATGGTAACTTTAGAACCCACTGACTACAAATCATATTTAAAATTGTGCAATAGTTTAGCATCGAAATCGTTGTTTTACTGATTGTTTATCGCCTATTCATCCTGTGATTACTAAAGTGTTCCTACAAACACCAGTTATAATATAAGAAAGCTGGCATGGACTAATAACTTTGTAACACTGCACACTTAATTAACTAAAACAGCCTTTAATCATAAGAAAATGCCATCAGATAAAAAAAACACTTTACTCACTCGTTGAGTGTGGTTTTCATCCTCCATGCTAAATCTTTTCGATTGTGTGAAATCTCTCTTAGGTGGTGATAGCTGTTTTTAATGTTTTTAGTTGTCATATGAATTACCTTGTTTTCAATTGCATTATTAAATTGTTTACTCATTTATTTATGAAATGATAACATTTCGTTTTGTTATGTGATTTCTGCTGCCAGCTCATTTCCAAGAATATGCTTACATAATGTTAAACACGACTTCACTTTAAACCTTAAAATAAATAAAATTTCTGCAATCGTTTAACCTTTACTTGTCATGTAATGTTTACTTTGATTGTCATGGGCCACAAAAGTCGTTTTCGCTGACATGCTGTGACTGACAATAGAACTATAAAATACAGCAAAAACGCAACATAATTACGAAATGAAACATGCGCTGTAATCCAAATCTTCCGAATCCATACGACTGCGAGGAACAGACCCAAAACCAAGCCTTTTTTCGGCGATCTTCTCCATCCCGAGCAGCGAGTCCAGTGACCGTAAGCAGCAAAGCCCGCGCTGACTGATGCACTCTTTACAAATTCAAATGTTGCCGCTTCAAACTACAGGTTTTACGGCAGGATAATCGAACGCTCATTGGCTCTCGCCTGCATTCGTCACAGATTGCGACATGCCGTGTTTCTGGTGAGGTGTGTTTGAATGATGCGCCACGCGTTCCTTCACGAGTTCACAGAGTGAAAGAAGTTCATTTTAAAATTATTCATCATTATTACCCCTGCAACAAATATTTAAGTAAATTTATACAAAATCTTTCTCCACTCTGTTCTTTTTGCCAAGAAGAGGAAGAATCTCTTTCACATTTATTCTATTTCTGTCCTTATACTAAACAATTCTGGCTTCAAATTTCAGAATCTTTACTTCTTGTATTCTTTCGGCTATGTAACATTTCAGCAGTTAAGGTTCTCTTTCATTCTGTTGTTTCTGACAATAGGGAGCTAGAGGATGCCCTGGACTTTATTTGTATGATGGGAAAATTCCACATTCACAAAGCAAGATGCCTTAATTTTAAACCTAATTGTAAAATATTCACTTCTGATTTACTTTTGTTTTACTCATCACTTCAAAAAATCTCCTCAAATAAAAAGCCTTAAAAACATCCAATCTTATAAAAAAATGTCATAAACAAGTTGTAACTTTTATGATTGTAAAATAATTGTATATTTGTTTACCTTTTAATTGTTTTTGTATCCCCCATGTGTTTATGCATACGTTTATGTTCCTGTTCTAAAAAAAAAAAAAAAGTTCACGGAGTGGATCAGTAAAATTATCTGGATAATATATTCAGCGATTAACAACATAAATTCTGCTCTGGATCACACAAACCTACTGTATTCCGCCAGAGAGGACTGCGGGTGCAACGCATCGTCATTTGGATTACTTTTAGTACTGCTTTTGACATTTTTGCAATAAATAAATGATTGTAATTGCATTTATCTGTCTGTCGTGTTTTTCTTATAGTGTACAGAAATGTTTAGGCTTATAGGTAGGAGTGGAATTAGCAACTATAAATATATTTTAATGCTATATTGTTACAAAAATTTTTATTTTCCTGCGTATTTCGGTAATTTGCGTTTTATATCCTATATCGCTATAAAATGGGTAGGTTAAGGTTTTGGGGGTAGGTTAAGGGGTCTAAAAATCGAAATTGTGTATTAATAAAATGATAAAAATGCATATTCGCTATAAAATGGGTAGGTTTAGGTTTGGGGGCAGGTTAAGGGGTCTAAAAATCTAAATCGCTTATTGATAAAAATGCATTGATATGAATATCTTAATGATATTACCCGGATCCAGTACGTATCCAGCCCAGATGGTGGATCAGCAACTAGAGATGACCTCGACTGCCCTGAATGTCAGCGGAGATCAGGACAACTAGATGAGCCCCAGAGACAGATCCCAGCGAAGACCTTGTCTCCTAGACAGCCACTGGGACAAGACCACAGGAACCAGATGAGTCCTCTGCACAATCTGACTTTGCTGCAGCCTGGAATTGAACTGCTGGCCAGAGGAAAACTGGCCCCCCAACTGAGCCTGGTTTCTCCCAAGGTTTTTCTCCATTCTGTCACCGATGGAGTTTTGGTTCCTTGCCACTGTCGCCTCTGTCTTGCTTAGTTGGGGACACATAATTTCCAGCGATATCTTCGACTTGATTGCACAGATACTATTTAAACTGAACTGAGCAGGATGATGACATCACTGAATTCAATGATGAACAGCCTTTAACTGAAAATTGTTTACTTTTGTCATTTTGCATTATTGACACACTACTTTCCTAATTAATGCTGTACAGTTGCTTTGACACAATCTGTATTGTTAAAAGTGCTATATAAATAAAGGTGATTTGACTTGACCTTGGCTCAAAGTTTGGGAAGACTTGATGATGCCTCTCTTAGAACGGTCTTTTATGAGGCCATGTCCATCGTTAACAGTCGTCCTGTAACAGTAGATGGAATAAATTATCCTAATTCCCTTGAGCCTTTAACACTTAATTAATCATTTGAAATGAAGCCAAAGGTTGCCCTTCCGCCTCCAGGGGAATTTGTAAGAGAAGATGTGTATGGCACCAAGCGTTGGCACTTTATGCAGTATCTGATTGAACAATTTTGGAGTCGGTGGAAGAGAGAGTATCTTCTGAACATCTCCATGAGGCAGAAGTGGCATGTGGTGCGGCGTAATCTCAAGGTGAACGATGTAGTCATGATAAAGGAAGACCTCTCTCCGAGAAATCAGTTGCAGCTGGGACGAATAGTGGAAACAGCTGTGAACAGTGATGGATAAGTGCAAAGAGTGAAAGTGCGAGTTAGTGAACAGAGATCATTAGGAAAGCATTATTCTCCATCTAAACTCTCAATTATATACTGAACTATGAGCCATGCGTTTATAATTTTATTCAGCTTGAACTCAGGCTCCTGCTTGAAAGTGAAAGGTGCAGTGCAGTAGAAGATTAAACGGGTCATATGATGTCACAGTGATGATGCAGTACACAAGCCAGACAGCTGACGTGCTATGATTTCTGACAGGCAGTTCACTCTCCTGTGATGTGACCCTGTTCCCCTCTCACACACATGACGCGTTACTCTGCGCTGTGCAAAACTCCGCATTTGAACAGTCAATAGCAAATACTTAAACTAATAACAAAACATACTTACAGTCGCTGATTCAGAAGCGCCAGATTGTCATAGCAAAGTCGGAATTTACCCTTTTTTTTTTTTTAGAAATAGCCTTTGTGCACAGCCAGCCTTGTACTCTTCTAGGTTAAAAAAACTGTCGTCCATAAAATGCGTTGCACAAATTCGAACATCTGGGTTGTGCTGTTCTGTTGTAAATAAATCTTAATTCCTAATTGCATCTACTTCCGGAAGACCAAATAATGTGCTTTTGCTTTCGCACTGAAACACAGCGTCTCCCTGACATGGCTTCATCAACACCACTGCTGTTATTATGCTAATATTTCCACATAGTGACGTAGATCTGTGGGGGCGTGTTAGATCGAGGCGTTTTAGGTAGGCATGGCTGACTCTTAACTTTTATAAAGAATATCTCTTTGGATTTGAGACTTTAGCCTTTGCAACTTTACAGATCTTCTTTATGCAGCAAGAGCTTGTAACACTCCAAAGAGAAAGGTAAACTTGAAATCGCATCATATGACCCCTTTAAAACACACATTTGGGTATTCATGTTTAACTTAATCATGTTAACATAATTTTATGCTTTCTTGCACAAGGTGGATTATTAAATGGCCCTTCAGATTTGAAATCATGTATGATTTATTGGGGTTGTGCTTATCCTGTCATGATTGGTGGGAGTGTAAGAGACCATTTGAAATACCGTAATTATGTTCCTAATATAAGAAGCATGTATGAATTGTGTTATGAAACATCAAAGACGTTTGTGTAATTTAATTTGCAATTTGACAGATTTTTTGTATCTTGAATGTCTTTGTACCTTTTATGTATTGTAACTGGAAATCGTGAATACCTGTGCTGAAATTGTCCACCGTAGTGATCAGGTGGACTAGTAAGCTTAATAAGATGGCGGGTGGACGTGAACATGAGACGCTGATTGTTTGAACCTACATTGTGTTAGTGTGGATTTTATACTTTGTATAATTTTGAAGTGAATTCGACACACGTCTGATGATGACGAAAGGATTATCATATTTGATTTTCATTCCTTGGTGAGTGTAGAGAGGTATGTTGATTGTAATTAAAGAAATACATGAATGTTTGTTGTGCAATGTAATCGATTGTGATGCTTATTTATGCAATTCAGCATGTTTATGAGTCTAAGCTTGAATTGTGAATTTTGTCATTTGTATGTGTTAAAACAGTTTCACGGTGCTGTGGGGTATTGTGAGTGGTTTCGAGGTGTACGGAATAAAGATGCTGTTTTGAGTTCATCGCGTTGTCATGGTGGATTTAAGGCAACCTCACTCATCAGTCGAGGCTCTTGGATCCAAGGGATTGCTACAAAGACAATTATGTCATCATTTACTCAATTTTTATTTATTTTTTTAACTCAAATTAGTTTCTTTCTTCTGTTGAAAATAAAACTTATTTTGAAGAATGTGGGTAACCAAACAGTTGCTGGTCCCCTGTTACTTCCATAGTATTTAATTTATTTATTCCCATTATCAAAGTCACTACTGTTTGGTTACCCACATTCTTCAAAATATCTTCTTCTGTGCTCAACACAAGAAATAAATTAATACAGGTTTGGGACAACATGAGTGAGTAAATAACGACAGAAATTTAATTTTTGGGTGAATTATCCCTTTAATGACAAGCAGCAGCATGTTTTGTACTGTCGCTTTAAGAGCTGCACGCATCTAATATACAAGCACACATCCATTTTTCTCTCAACTGTTTACTTTCACTTTAGACATAACCAACTGTGTGTATGTAATCATTGTGTGTTTTTGACAGTATTAGCTCAATCAGATGCAAAACATAACTTAGTTCATAACTTAGCCTTTGACAGGCTTTTCAGTGTGCGCGCGCTTCAGGTGTATGTGCTCAGAGAAAGTGCACGTCAGAACAGCACGCAAATTAAATGTTTAACCGGCAAGGATTTAAAACACATGCAAATAATGTATTTTTGTGATTGCAAATAAGTGCAGTGTCCAGTGAATCTATCGCTGAGTTAACATTTGATGTGAATGTATGTCACGTTGTACAGTATTTTTAGACAGAGGCGCGCTGTAGCACAATAATGCTTTTTCAAAAGTAGATCATGGAGAGAGACATTTTGATCATCCACGATCAAAAATTGTCATATTGCACACCCCAAAGCACAAGTGTTTTTTGACATTTATAATAAGAAGAAATAACTCTTGAACACAGAGAAAAAATGTTTAAACCAGTTGAAAAACCAGTTTTTTGCAGCTAAGGGCTCTCATAAAATGAATGCTGCCACACTCCTGCCAAGACCGTGGACAAAGTAATTTAGCAGTTTTTCCAGCTCTGCTTGATTTACGAGTGGTTTCTGGCTGAGGTATCGTTCCATTTAGATCTGCCTACTAATTACCGTATATCTCCCACATTCCATGTATCACTTCTGAAACCCGCTGGTGGTCCGGGAGGAGAGTCGGAGGAGGGAGCCAGGTTTCAGACCTGAAAAGGCACCCTCCAATATCTGGTCGATTGGGAGGGGTATGGACCGGAGGAGCGATACTGGGTCAATGCTGGAGATATCCTCGTCCCCACACTCACAGAAGAGTTTTACAGGACGCATCCGGAGAAACCGGCCCCTCGACCTCGTGGTTTGCTTCCTTTCGTAAGGAGCCGCTCGCAGGGGGAGGGCTCTGTTACAAAGGAGGCTCCCATATCGCCTCCTCCTCACCACCAGAGGGAACCCTCTCCTGATTATTTACTATATCCATTCGGACTCTAGCTCCCATCATGCCTCATACCTGCGACTGATTGCACGCACACACCTGCATCTAATTACACTCACACATTTAAACCGCACACTCACACTAGTTCTCTGCGAAGTCTTGATTTGCCCCTGCTGTCACTACTGAGCATTTTCCCCTGTATCTTGCCTACTCGTTTTGACCTTGGACTGTTAATCGTTTTCTGATCATTCTCTGCCTGTCCTGACTTGGATTGTTATTAGTGTGAAGGGATGTGTTAATGATGTGAGTGAGTGCAGGTACAACTGCAGGAGAAATGGCTTGAAGAAAATGAGATGGAATAGGATCAAGTGGACAAGTAGTAGGATTATTAGGAAAGGATGAGTTTGGAGACTTCTGCCTCAGAGAGTGAAGAGAAGGATGTGAACGAGTGTATGTTTTGCATAGGAAAGCTCCACAGACTACATGAAATTTGTGCTTTTAAATGACATTTACATACATGCTACATGTCTTCTGGAGCCTATTGAAAGCTTTTTTGAAACAATATAAGGACATAATTTAAATCAGAATCTTCTAAAATCTTATTCACATACAGCTATGCCACCTTGAGGTATTGTAGCTGAATTGGAAAGGTCGAGGCCGAAGCCTGGCACGTAACTTAGGATGTTCTGGAGCGTTGGAGCGCACATCTTATCGAAACCTAACAGAACCACCGACTCCAGGAGGGTCCCTGGTGTGGGCCTTTAAGGTCGGAGAAGAGTCACGCCTCTGTGTTTCGAACATAACCCTGCATAAAACAGTATACAATCTCAAAGACAAAATACACAATGACAATAATATACACAATGATCTGAAGGATACACTGTTCATTCAAAGAAAGGTTTTCCTATGAATTAATTAGTAGAAAAGTCCATTTCTACTGTGCATTTTGCCTCTTGCTATGGAAAATGCAGTGAGAGTCTCTCTGCTCACATTCCACTGAGTAATAAACCCAGTGATATGGTTGGTTGCCATAGAACCAGGGGCCTGTTCGGCTTCCTGGGGTGTTACGCTTTCGGGGGGAAGGGTCCATAGGTCCTCATATGGCTTGTTAACTGAGGGGGGTTACAGAGTATTTGTTAAATCTAGCTAACAAAATATATTTTGTGTGTGTGATTGGTCCAGACGCTACAGGCGTGATGCACCTTGACTCATGTTTTTACCTATATGAATGCAAATGAGATCTGAACACTACAGTGAAGAGGAACGTTTTCTGCACCATAGTAAGAGTTATAATGATCACTTTTGTCATTCTTATACGGTTATTCTTTTGAGAGCTCATATTCAGCCCCATTTGCGTTCATTGTATGAAAAAAGCATCCAGGACACTGTGAAATAGCTTTTTGTGATTTTTGGGTGAACCTACTTTTAAGTATTATTTCCCAGGTACACCTTTTCTGTCACTATGCTGTCCTGCCACAAAAACGCTTATCACGCTGAATGCGAGTGTTACGTTGTGTTAAAAGCAAATAAAAATTACAATCACTGCCGCTATCTTGTCTACACTGGATACAGTATACAGATGCGCGTTCACTTTCTGACAGTCCATTCACTTGAGTCTGTCATCAATTAGGACAAACTTAGTAAAAGAACATTTGCTTTGACCCATTTGGTTTAAACAGCTCATTCACATCTTTGTACAGATATCAGAAGGATTCCAGCGTAATGAACAAGTGGATAGTTTATTTTTAATGGCATCCTGGATCGTGTCTTAGGATTGTTTGGAGCATTTTGTTTTGTTAATGAGGCCCAGTGTCATGGAGAGTTCACAAAGAAACATTTGTTGCAACAAGATGAAGCAGTACTAGAACTGACTGCTGCTGCATCACAAACCGTAAGTAAATGATTTCATAATGCTTTGTCTGGAAATGACTGTTTTATTTTTATCATGTTGTCAAAACACTCACATGCAATAGCGAGGGGGTGTTGATACTGTTTCCTATGCAATGACATTAGCTAATCATAACATTGGCCAATTACTGACCAGCCTTAAGCCCAGCTCACACTATGTAATTTTGGCCACGGTTTGGTCGTCTGAGGCAAATTGTGAAAATACTAAAATATAACTAAAATCCTAGGCTAAAATCTGTAGTCTTTGATCGCTGGTTTGACATGTTCACGACAGCTAATTAATGGCTGTTGCAATCAAATTTTACCTCCGACGAAATTCTGGCAATGTCAGAAGATTTGGCGCGCAGTCTTGCAGTGTGACTTTTTCTAAGACGAATGTCAAACTCTTAGTTTTTCAAGACAAGCCATGATCAGAATTAAAATATTTTTCTAACCGCCATAAACTCCGGCGCTCCTGGCCACCACTCACGGAATTCATATGATATGTTGCCTTTGCTATGATAAACACCAGTTGCGCCTCTGTTTTCATTTGGGTGTGTAGTGCTGCTTACACCATTCTTCTTAAATATGCTGGTATTATCGCTATTCATATACTTTTCATGATAGCCAACATTTCAGCCCCGTGTGTAAAGCCCGAAACACACTGCATGATTTTTGACTGTCCCAGACGAAAGATTGGCATCGTGAAGCAATCGTGGCGATTTCTGTGATCATAGCTCCTAATCGGTTGTTCTGTGTCGTACAGCGAGAGAGGCTCAAAGACGGCCGTTGTCATGGTCTTGCAACCAAAGATAGCCTACGATACAGCATGATCATTGCATAATGTGTTTGCTGGTACAAAACCGTTTCTGTTAAACCGTTTTTGTTTATCACTAGCGCATGCTGATGATGCTTTATTCTTCTATAGTAACATGCGTCATATCGTACAAGTCAATAGGTGTCATCATCGTACAGTCTACACACATGTCATAGCCAAGTTTATTAGATCAATGTCGCACAGTGTGACATGCAATGATCTTATAGGATTGCTAAAATCGTGCAGTGTGTCTCGGGCTTAATGCAGTTTGCAGTCATTGAACGTGTATGGGTTGATAATATAAAACTCTGGACAAGTTTTCTTGTGCGCACCCATTTTTAACGCGTCTTGACTATCATACAGTCTGACATTAATGACAATTAAGATCCCACAGTGTGACATGATCATCATGTTCGTACAATCTGACAAGCAACAATCATAAAGGACTATTAAAACACAGTGTGTCCGGCTTTAAAGGACCTGCCCCTTAAAACAGGTCGTTTTAGACAGAGGGTCAGAATGAGGGTTGAAAATAATAATTTTCCCACATATTTATTTGTTTTTTGTGCAAAAAAAAAACTTTATTAACATTATAAGTAAACCTCAAGGAACATTAAAATAATAAAGAAATTCATGTCATGACCCCGTGATTTCTTCGCAATGGCGCCGACATTGATGGCTGCCTCCGTGGTGTGCTCCGCAGTTGTTTTTATGTTTTTGTTAGTTTGTCCTGTCTTTAGTTATATCCCTGCAATCAGTTTCACCAGAGATGAATTGCTGGACATTCGGAAGTACACACCACCCGATATTTCACCGGTTTTCGATTATTCTGATGTTTTGCTGGACATTGTAGTCGGGGGAGCTGCGGCGCTGATCAAACGCTTCAGGACGCGCAGATGGGGGAAGCGAGCCGGCGCGCTCATGAAGCTCAGGCAGCGCGGATTCAGGACAGCGTTGCCTAGCATCCATTTGGCGAACCTCCACTCTCTACCCAACAAAACGGACGAACTCCTTCTGCTCTCCCGGACAAATAAGGATTGTTACTTGTAATGCGTTACCCCCAACACGGAAACCTGGCTTAAAGACGCCATTCCGGACAGTGCGTTGAGTCTCCTGGGCTTTCAGCTGTTCA
>NW_015505350.1:563029-590328 GCF_001515645.1 Sinocyclocheilus grahami | reverse complement strand
CCTGGAGTGGCCTAGCCAGTCTCCCGATCTCAACCCCCTAGAAAATCTTTGGAGGGAGTTGAAAATCCGTGTTGCCCAGCGACAGCCCCAAAACATTACTGCTCTAGAGGAGATCTGCATGGAGGAATGGGCCAAAATACCAGCAACAGTGTGTGAAGACTGAATCTGAATCATATGAATCTCAACAATGGTGACAAAATATTCATCTAATCGGATCGATTCTGAACATCACAAAAAGCTACTAAAAGACACAACAAAAAAACAGCAAAAAAAAAAACAAATTAATACATGTACCAAAGTTAGAATTGAAGAAAATAATAGGACAATTCAGCTGCATAATTTATTCATGCTGTGTTACATGCTGGGAGTTTTGTACTATGGTACCCATCATGCATTGCAACATTACATTTTTTATTGTCGAGGTTCATGTGTTGATTTATGATGACTTTATGTGCTTTTTTTTTTAAATCATCTTTCAACGGGTTCTGTAAGACTGCTACACAGCAGTTTTATACAACAAATGTATTATTAGCACAACACAACCGTTAAAGTCAAAAGACATTAGTGAATCAGGCATTTCATTATGATGAAGAGCCATCAAGAGTTGACTATCATCACCTGATCTCATTTTGTCTTTATTTGTTACTGCAAATGTGTTTGATGAACACACCATCACAAGAGCCACCGGAAACAAACTAGTTGTGCTAAGAGTTCAAAAGCCCATCTAATGGAAATACGATTCACCAATATGGTGACTTCAAATGAAACAAACTTTAGATTTAAACCCCTGTTAATTCTCAACAATAACTTCTGTAGACCTCTAACAGAAATAAAGTCAGTCTGGTTAGTAATAAGTGAAGCTGGTTAAACTCTTAGCACAGCTAGTTTGTTTCCGGTGGCTGTTGTGATGGTGTGTTCATCAAACACATTTGCAGTAACAAATAAAGACAAAATGAGATCAGGTGATGACAGTCAGCTGTTGATGGCTCTTCATCATAATGAAATGCCTGATTCACTAATGTCTTTTGACTTTAACGATTGTGTTAAATAATATATTTAATACATTAGTTTGTGGATTTGTTTAATCCTCCTCTCCTGAGATCTTCAGAGATTTAATGTCTTTTATCTTCAGCTGAATTCATCGAAGGCTTGCTTTTGGCCCAGATCTGGCAAACAGGAGCGGTCCGCCCAAGTGCCATTATTCCACGCTACATGTGGGCCAGATCATCATTCCACATGTGCCAGATGTGGGCCGGATCTGGGCCGACAATATGTTGCTATCTGGGTTGTTTCTTTCTCTCTCGTTTGTCTCTGGCAGTCTTTATTTTCCGCCTCCACCTCTTTCTCTGTCTCTGTGTTTTCCTGGCAATGTCATCCATCAGCACCGCTCTCCCATTTAATGTCTGAATCAAACAGCACAGGAAGAGGATGAGTCCAGCAGATGGACAGTGACCTACTGATCTTAACTTTCTGCAGACTCCATTAAGCTCTCTATTTATTTGTCACAACTTCTAAAAAAAATTGCAGTCACAAACCATTTATAAAATAAACTGTCAGGTCAGGTTTGGGAAATAACTAAACTGAATTAAAGCATTCACTCATGAAAATAGTATGTTGATAGTGCTACACAAATTCTACTTATCCTGACAGATTTACATGCTGGGGAAATAATAATAAATATAGCTGCAAGCAGCAATGACCGGGGTTCAAGCAGTTAAGGCATTTAAGCACATAAGGAAAAATATTTTGTTAACATGGCTATAACCACTTAAATCAATGATTAAAAATAGCAAATGCAGGTAATTTACCAAAGAAATATGATGATTTTTAACAGTTATGAATGGTATAGCGCCACCTATGGTCAGATCTCTATGACACTTTGCATGCTTGTTAAGTGTATTCGGTCACATGTTTTCACCAAGTTTCGTAAAGTTTTGAGTTTTCATTTAGGTTTTATAGGCTTTTGAGTATGTGTGGCCACACCTCTTTTATAAATGACCCCGTTATAGATAACCAAAAGACTAAATACATTTGTTTTGATAATTATTGGTCTAGAGAGTCCAGAGAATATTACTGCAGTGGTGTGATCGAAATTGAGCGAAAAACCTAGGACTAGTTTGCAAAAGTATGTTTTTTAAATAATCTTGAATATTTAATGACCAGTTTGATTAACAGCATTGGTCCTAGAGGCAAAGTTGTTCAAAATGAGTAGGTCTATCATATGATATGAAGATCTAGTGTTTTTGTGAATATATGTACATGGTATAGAATTTGAAGCCATTTATTACAGAAATTATGTGTTTTTGAGACCGTTTTAACTGTTATAGCGCCACCTATGGTCCGATCTCCATGAAACTTTGCATGCTTGCTAAGCTGTCACATGTTTTCACCAAGTTTTGTAAAGTTTTTGTTTAGGTTTTATAGGTTTTGGGGTATATTTGACTACTGCCTTTTCTAAATGGCCCCGTTAAAGGTAACCAAAGAACAAAATTCAATTTTTATAGCGCCACCTATGGTCCGATCTCCATGAAACTTTGCATGCTTGCTAAGCTGTCACATGTTTTCACCAAGTTTTGTAAAGTTTTTGTTTAGGTTTTATAGGTTTTGGGGTATATTTGACTACTGCCTTTTCTAAATGGCCCCGTTAAAGGTAACCAAAGAACAAAATTCAATTTTTGATCTAAATTATTGATCTAGAGAGTCCAGAGAATATTACTGCAGGTGGAGCGAAAAACCTAGGACTAGTTTGCAAAAGTAGGTTTTTAACATATTTGTGAATATTTAATGAACAATTTGTTTGACAGCAATGGTTCTAGAGGCAAAGTTGCTCATTATGAGGAGTTCTATCAAATGATATGCATATTGTGGGGATGACTGAAACACCACGTGATTACTGAGCCATAAAGCTCGTTAGCGCCAACTAGTGGCCGATTTCTTTAAAAATTCTTACAGAACTTTAGGGCCATGAGTCAAACATGCCCACTGAGTTTCGTTCCGATAGACCTCCGTTAACCCTGTCAAATAGGTGCTTAAAATTGTTTGGCCAATGGCGGCCATGTTTTTTGAGATACGCAAATGTCCTCATAGACACTTCTGCCACTTTGGACAAAGACACTGCATACCAATTTTCAAGTCGATCGGACCAACGGTTGTGCAGTTATAGCTGTTTCTCTATTTTTCCCCTCTTATAGCGCCACCAAGTTGTAGAGCTGCCCAATTTCTTTTATTTGATGAAAAATTAAGCTTATACACATAAGTACCAAGTTTGGTGAAGACATCTCATTCCGTTCAAAAGTTATAGCCATTTTAGTCAAATTGGCCCTGCCACTTATGAACGTTTTGGCGCCCCTTTGCGACCGTGAGTTGAAAGCTCAACCTTTTTTTGATAATTGTTCATAAACACTGTCCATAGAGTATTTCTGCCCTGGTTTGGTTCTGATCGGGCGAAAAACCTTGGACTAGTTACTCGACAGAAGTTACTCGATATGAGAAGATCTATCAAATGATATGCATATTCTGTTGCTGTGTGAACAATCGCGCAATATACAATCGTTTTTGCACTTGAAAAATGCAATTTCGCCCCCCAGTGGCCGATTTCTTTCAAAATTCTTACAGACCTTTAGGGCCATGTGTCGAACATGCCCACCGAGTTTCGTTCCGATCGACCTCCGTTAACCCTGTCAAATAGGGGCTTAAAAGGTTTTGGCCAATGGCGGCCATGTTTTTTGAGATACGCAAATGTCCTCATAGACACTTCTGCCACTTTGGACAAAGACACTGCATACCAATTTTCAAGTCGATCGGACCAACGGTTGTGCAGTTATAGCTGTTTCTCTATTTAAGCTATCTAAGCTCAACCTTTTTTAAATAATTATTCATAAACACTGTCCATAGAGTATTGCTGCACTGGTTTGGTTCTGATCGAGCGAAAAACCTTGGACTAGTTCGCAAAAGTAGCTTTTTTAAATAATCTTGAATATTTAATTAACAGTTTTATTGACAACATTAGTCCCAGAGGCAAAGTTGTTCAGCATGAGAACATCTATCTTAGGATATGAAGATTTAGTGTATGTGTGAATAGATGAACTTTTTGTGTACAATTTAATTCTGTTATATTTGAAATATTGTATTTTTGGAGACTTTTTTACTGTTATAGCGCCACCTATGGTCCGATATTCATGAAACTTTGCTTGCTTATTAAGAGTCACCGGACACATGTTTTCTCCAAGTTTCGTAAAGTTTTGAGTTTTTGTTTAGGTTTTATTGGCATTTGGGTATATTTGGCCACACCCCTTCTCTAAATGACACCGTTAAAACTAAGCGAAAGGACAAAATGCAACATTTTTTTGATAATTTTTAACAAGGTTTGATCAAGATTGAGGTAGGTTTTTAACGTAATTGAGAATATTTAATGAATGTTTTGATTGACAGCAATGGTTCTAGAGGCAAAGTTACTCGTTATGAAAAGATCAATCAAATGATATGCATATTGTGTTGATGTGTGAACAATCGCGCAACATACAATCGTTTACGAACTTGAAAAGCGCAATTTCGCCCCCCAGTGGCCGATTTCTTTCAAAATTCTTACAGACCTTTAGGGCCATGTGTCGAACATGCCCACCGAGTTCTGTTCCGATCGACCTCCGTTAACCCTGTTAAATAGGTGCTTAAAAGATTTTGGCCAATGGCGGCCATGTTTTTTGAGATACACGAATGTCCTCATAGTCACTTGTGCCCCTTTGGACCATGACACTGCATACAAATTTTCAAGTCAATCGGACCAACGGTTGTGCAGTTATAATACTTTTTATGTTTTTTCCATCTTGTAGCGCCACCAAGTGGCAGAGCTGCGCGTTTTTTTTTCGTTTGTTCAAAGATTGAGCTTGTACACATGTGTACTGAGTTTGGTGAAGATATCACATTCCGTTCAAGAGTTATAGCTAAAATAACATTTGGCTAACGTTAGCATAGATGTTTCTTTGCACGCTGTTGCGCACGAAAATAAAAATTGCAACTTTTTTTTGATAATTATTGATCAGTGTCCAGAGAATATTTCTGCAGTAGTTTGGTTCCAATCGGGTGAAAAACCTAGGACTAGTTCGCAAAAGTAGGTTTGGGATATAGGTCAATTTTACGGAAAAACCGTGCATCCTAGAGATAATCTGTCTGACTACTTTCATCTCTCTACGCCTTACAGTTTGGTTTGCACAATCAGTTTTAGCGGAGAAAAATAATTTAAAAAAAAATAATTCTAACAAGTACAATAGGGTTTCAGCACTGCGTGCTTGAACCCCTAATTATTATATATATATAAAAAGAGTGTTAAAGTAACACTGAAGCAGTGTTGAAGTTAATGAGACAATTATGTGATTAATTAAGTGCTGATTGAGCATTAGTGATTAACACCTGCTGTTAACAAGCATAATCACTGAAGAAAAGAGAAACAAGAATTACAACTGACTTCAGCCACAGACTTAGATAAAATCAACTGAAATAAAAGAATACATTAAATCTCTCAAGATCTCAGCAGAAGATGACTGAACAATTCTATAAACAGCATCACCAGTTTCATGCATTACTAACCAGTTAGACTATCTAAAACAGAAGTTCTTTATTGAGAATTAATGTTTAGATGTTTTTTTTTTCAACTTACCGTTTTTGGGAATAGTGGTTGCTTTAGTTGCCTCTTGACGTTTTAAATTTAAGTTTCTCTTTGGCTGGCACAATTTTGTGTATTAAGCATATATGTAATGGCAAGGCACTTATGGTAAAATCATGTCATGTGTCTGAGTCTGTGATTGCAATCTATTTAAAACTGCTAATGTGATTTCTATATTGTTGCTGCAATATGAGACAATGTGAGAAAAACCTTCATAAAAGACTTTTTTAAATATGGATGACATGAAACATGAAACATGAATCTGTCTGATGATCATCACCATTTTTGAGATGCATATGCTGATTCTTGATGTCTGCGTGTCTATACAGTACAGATATTCTAAACTGGTGTGCAAAGTTTTTTTTTTTTTAAAGCTCTTATTTCATGAAAATTCAGTTGTGATCAATAACAAAGTATATTATACATTATTATTAGGGACATCCGTGAACCTGGATACTTCATAACAATGTCATTATAAAAAAAATGGCCTTTCAAATGAGAAATTTTTCATAAAACAAAATGTATAGTCTGAACACATTTTCTTTTGATTTTTCTTGCCATAACAAATGTGTTTCATAAACACAATTACAACAACCAGAGAAAAACTAAAGCAAACTCTTATCTCCACAACAGTGAATTCAAGTTGTATTATTTTCAATAAACATTAAGATGTAAATCTGTTAATTCTTAATAAGAATTTTTTAGACGCATGACAAACAAAAATTAAAACTGGTTAGTAATGTGCGAAGCTGGTGATGCTGTTTGTGGAGATGATTAATCATCTTCTGCTAAGATCTTGAGAGATTTAATGTCTTTTATTTAAGTTGATTTCATCTAAGGTTGTGGCTGAAGTCAGTTGTAATTCTTGTTTCTCTTTTCTTCAGTGATTCTGCTTGTTAACACCAGCTGTTCATCACTGATGCTCAATCAGCACTTAATTAATCACATACTTATCTCATTAACTTTAACACTGCTTCAGTGTTACTTTAACACTCTTTTAGAATGGGACCATATATGCTCTGAGCAGTGTTAATTTAACACTCGGGATTTTACTGTGTATATAAACTAAAATAATTTGTTTTTCATCATCTTTTTTTTTTACTCAGGAAATGCTTATAATTACAACAAGAAGCTGAAATTAACACAATGACTTATAATACTTATAATAATATTCTGTCTTGTAAAATGTACTTCAATCATTTTTGTTTTATTTACAGCTTTTATTTATAACTATTTTCAACATATTAATTTATATTAATATATGCTGGTTTTAAGTTTTTAAAACTATTTTTACTGTATTCAAATAGTAAAAATGAATAAATCCGGTAAATTATTACAGTATATATAGTAATGATAATTGACATTGAGATAAATGAGAACCGTAATGAGAATTTGAGATGAAATATATCCATGAAAAGGAGAGAAAAGTCACAAAGAAAGAAATGTCTTAATCATACACTGTAAAAAATTTACTGTAAATGTGCAATAACTTACTGGCAATTTAGATTGCCAGTAAGACTGTGAATTTACAAAAGTACTGTAAATCAATCATTACAATTGTATTGTAAAAATACAGCAAACTGTTTTTTTACAGCTATCACTGTAAAATTTCAATATAAACGTTTATTAATGAGTGAAATTACAAGAGCAACTGTGAACTTGTAATGCTGTACATACATTTTGCAGTAAATTAGAACATTTGTTATGAAATTCAATTCACTAAATTAATTACAATTTAGATTTTTCTCTGCTGTTATAGTGTAAATATTTGGTTAACTTATTGAGTCAGCTGAGAAGAAATATTTCTATAAAACTGAAAACACTTAATGTGTAATAGTAAAGTAACTAAAAACATGACTTTGACTGAAATCGCTGCAGTTCATCATTACCTATAGCACGCATGTATGTGCTGAAGTACTTAACTAAGAGATCATCACTCCATCAACTCCACAGTTACTGTCTTTAAATAAAGCAGTAGAACTTCAGTGTTTGAGGCTCATCATTGACTGAAGCACAGGCTCTACTGTGGTGACCCACAAAACTACATTAAACTAATTTTTAGATACCAATATTTTTATTGCATTTGTAAATTTTTTAAATATTGGGTACAGAAAGTATGTATAATGCTAGTTGGTTAACTTTATTTATCAAATATATACAGTCAAACCTAAATTAATTTAGACACCTTCAACATTTCTCCCATTATCACAGTTTATTCGCTATAGTTTAGAAAATGGTAATAAAATATAACAAGAACTCAGAGTTTAACGGAGTCAGAACAAATTCAGCTTGATAATGTTAGATAACTTTGATAGAAAGGTAATGGATTACAATCAACCAAAAATTTGACAGCTGTTAGTATGACAGTATTTACACAACTATCAATACTTAGTTGGGCAACCCTTAGCCTTAATGACAGCATATAGTCTCCTGGGCATGCTGTCACCCAGCTTCATGCAAACCAGAACTTAAATTTTTTTTCCCCAGACTCGGTCTGAATAATTGTTGGTCCCAAATTTGTATCAGTTTTACTGGTAGTCCACTGTATGAAGAAATTGTGGGTATCATTTGTCACAGTTTACTTTATTTTGCTATCCTCACTTACATAAATGAACTATAGTGTCCTGCACCCACTAGTAAAAAAATATCAAAAATTATATCTGGTCTCTGAATAATTTTTGGTTTCACTGTATATCTTTCTGTTATTTTCAGACTTAATTATGCCCATTAAAATGTATTTTACAAGTTTTTGTTACTTTCACTGTTCATTTTCATCTTTAATTTAATAGCATTAGAGCTGCTCCATTGCAGTGGCTTAGTACTGTAATCACACGCTTTGCTGTAATAATGCAGGGAACCACTCGTTATAAATCTCCCAACGGTGATATTTTCAGAAATAGAAGTCAAGTTGTTTTTTTTATCTGAAACATGCTGTGATTTATATTCCAAAGCCACTCATATAATGCAGAAATGCTCAAGTAAACACGTGCAACGCGTGCAGGTATTTGTATGCAGAAAAGTACAGCCTAGCGCATTTCACACAGGCTGCTAGATTCACTTTCGTGAAGTCGTGTATGCCTAAGGTTAAAAATAAATGACATTTATTGTGAATGCCCCTATAAATGGTATTTTTTATCTGAAACATGCTGTGATTTATATTCCAAAGCCACTCATATAATGCAGAAATGCTCAAGTAAACACGTGCAACGCGTGCAGGTATTTGTATGCAGAAAAGTACAGCCTAGCGCATTTCACACAGGCTGCTAGATTCACTTTCGTGAAGTCGTGTATGCCTAAGGTTAAAAATAAATGACATTTATTGTGAATGCCCCTATAAATGGTATTATTTTTATGATTTAGTTTTAATCCAAATGATGCGTGTGCTAAGTGAGTGAACATCAAAGATCACACAACAGCATTGCGCGCTCTCTCTCTCTCTCTCTCTGTCTCTCTCTCTCTCTCCCCCTACCGTTAAGTAACTCGTGCATTGTTTTACTTACTTGTTTCTGACGTATCCAACCGAACTACAAACTTTCCAGTGATGTCTGTGAGAAAGATATATTCACTCGACAAGCTAGCGCATCTGTGCTGCCGCGCGCTCAATCCACTCAGCGCGCTTTGTTTATCAGCTCACGCACATCAACTATACAGGATGTTTAACGTTATATTCATTGCATACACATACTTCGTAGACATCCTTAATCTCTAATAACTCCATTCTGCTGTCTGTTGTTCTGTTGTCTGTGTTTCATTGTCTGAATATGGCGCTTATCACATGTTGTGTGGTATCGGCATTTGGTATAGGGGCATTTTAACGAGTATGAGTACGAGTACAGAAGACCAGTATCGGTGCATCCCTAGACCTAACTGAATCCAAAGAGAAGGTGATAGCATAAACAGGAAGTGAAACCAGGAGTGAGGGGAGATAGAGAGAGAGAGAGAGAGAGAGAGGAGTGGTTTGAAAGTTACACCTTACACTCACACTTATCTAAGTGTTAGTCAGATGCTAACAGCTAGCAGTTGAGGTAAAGGGCTTAGCTTATCCTGTATGGCTGCTAAAGAGTTAGCGTTGGCTACACGCAGTTCTTTGTTTACACAAAGGTCTGTGACGTGTGTGCTGTTATCAGATTGAACCGGAAGAGCCTGCTTACATGTCAGACATTGCTAAGAGACCGATGCAAGCTTACAACACGCGCAAATGGAGCAGAACTTGTGCTGCTGTAAATATGCACTGGAAACTTAAGCGCAGTAAGTTATGACGTGTCGCATACAACTTCGTTCACAAATCTTAAAAATGATATGAATCTGCAAAGGTGGGCAAACTACGTGCGTTTTCGTCTGGCCCGTGAGGCAGTTGGTCCAAAATGGCTAATTTTAATGCAATATCAGTAAAATCCAATAGATGGCGCTATAGCCTGCTCCAATGTGGCCACTCTAGTCAATGCTTGTGTTTACACCAGCCACGCCACGGGCACGTTACAGAAGTGGCTCTCTGTGCCGCTTCGCTAAAGATAGGCACCTAGTCTATTTTTTGACGGACGCCACGTTCAAGCCACACAGAAAATACAAAATAAAAAGTCAAAATATATACCTTACAAAACTGGCACAACTGTAAATAAGTTACTTGTTTTAAAAATGTGAAAGTGTTCATTTGTTTTGAAAAATTCCTTGTATTGGTACTGTTTTAAAAATGCTTAAAATGCTCTGTAGACATTCCAGTATCAGAACAAATGCCAGTGTTGTCCTCCTGCTCACGGGTACTGTAATTTTGTGGGGAAAACATGGAAATAATTTGTTGTTTTAGCTTGCAAAGATATGCTTTCTTCTTCTGTTTTCCACACACATTTTTATGAAAATGGATATAGACCTAGTACTGTTTTTTGGATTATAACTTTTGTTTTTTGTTTTTTTTTTTTATCTGAAACATGCTGTGATTTATATTCCAAAGCCACTCATATAATGCAGAAATGCTCAAGTAAACACGTGCAACGCGTGCAGGTATTTGTATGCAGAAAAGTACAGCCTAGCGCATTTCACACAGGCTGCTAGATTCACTTTCGTGAAGTCGTGTATGCCTAAGGTTAAAAATAAATGACATTTATTGTGAATGCCCCTATAAATGGTATTATTTTTATGATTTAGTTTTAATCCAAATGATGCGTGTGCTAAGTGAGTGAACATCAAAGATCACACAACAGCATTGCGCGCTCTCTCTCTCTCTCTCTCTGTCTCTCTCTCTCTCTCCCCCTACCGTTAAGTAACTGTTTTACTTTTTTACTTACTTGTTTCTGACGTATCCAACCGAACTACAAACTTTCCAGTGATGTCTGTGAGAAAGATATGACAAGCTAGCAAGCTAGCGCATCTGTGCTGCCGCGCGCTCAATCCACTCAGCGCGCTTTGTTTATCAGCTCACGCACATCAACTATACAGGATGTTTAACGTTATATTCATTGCATACACATACTTCGTAGACATCCTTAATCTCTAATAACTCCATTCTGCTGTCTGTTGTTCTGTTGTCTGTGTTTCATTGTCTGAATATGGCGCTTATCACATGTTGTGTGGTATCGGCATTTGGTATAGGGGCATTTTAACGAGTATGAGTACGAGTACAGAAGACCAGTATCGGTGCATCCCTAGACCTAACTGAATCCAAAGAGAAGGTGATAGCATAAACAGGAAGTGAAACCAGGAGTGAGGGGAGATAGAGAGAGAGAGAGAGAGAGAGAGGGGTGGTTTGAAAGTTACACCTTACACTCACACTTATCTAAGTGTTAGTCAGATGCTAACAGCTAGCAGTTGAGGTAAAGGGCTTAGCTTATCCTGTATGGCTGCTAAAGAGTTAGCGTTGGCTACACGCAGTTCTTTGTTTACACAAAGGTCTGTGACGTGTGTGCTGTTATCAGATTGAACCGGAAGAGCCTGCTTACATGTCAGACATTGCTAAGAGACCGATGCAAGCTTACAACACGCGCAAATGGAGCAGAACTTGTGCTGCTGTAAATATGCACTGGAAACTTAAGCGCAGTAAGTTATGACGTGTCGCATACAACTTCGTTCACAAATCAAAACAGCACATCCACTTCACAGACAATGGTGAATTACTAGTTAGCTAGGCTAGAATTACACCATTAATTCGCTTTCAATTGCATCACCTTATTGACTACTATTATACACGATAGATACAAGGAGGCCTTAATTTAGGGAGATGAACATCGCTCAAATCACTGTTAAAAGTAAATATACTGCAGTCAGATTTCTTCGTTGCCCAGTTTTAATATCACTGCCAGTGGGATTTCTTCACCACGCAGATTAATTCATGCCGCTTAATCTGAGATTTCTTCGTCAGATTTAAGATTTATGCATTTAAAACTGAAAGTGAGGATTTCTTTGCCCAATAACAGATTCATTTATTCTGGTACCATTTATATGGGCTGCTAATCTGAGATTTCTTCAACCGATAAGGCAACCGATAAATTAGGATTTCTTTGCTAAATTCAGGTTAGTTTCTTATCGCATGATTTAAACACATTATAGCACTGAAAACTTTCTACTGCTCATAGGAAGGCGCATTCAAGCTATAGTTTATCTGAGTTTATCAGAAGCTGGTATGCATGTGTAAGACGTTTATAAAATTTATGAGACAAACACACAAGTTTGATACTGAGTCCGCTTGCAAATAATGTTTAAATGATTGCCCGCATTCTCCACCAATTATATAGCAAATCAGCTCAAAAGGGAAATGTATATAATAATTACAGTTAATTATGATTAATTACAATTATTTATATCAGCTGCCAGTAGTAACTGTAGCAGAATTAAATTGCCATCAACATCAATTGCCAGATTGCTGTTCGTCCAGCAAACATTCAGTGTAAGTTCATATCAACTCTAGGAAAGGATATTTCCATGGCCACAGAAATATTTGCAAGGCAGAATCAAAAACTCATGTAATTTGTGCACAAGTGTTTTATTAACTAAACACTAACACAAACTAGTCTAACAAACAAACAGACATACATACATACACTCACGCGTACATACAAAAGGGGAGCAAAGTGGATGAAAGAGATCATTCGAAGAACAGGGAATTAAGCTATGGAAAATGAGTCAGTTAAAGGCAGAGTAAGTGATTTTTCAAAAACACTTTAGAAAACTGATTTGGGCCGAATCGCAAAACAAACTTGTAGCCAATCAGCAGTAAGGGGCATGTCTACTCATGATGTGGAGGAGAGCGCGTTCAGTGCATGGGACGGACATTAACCGAGCCGAGCGACAGAAAGATAGAGATGTCGGATAAAAAACAAAAGAGGAAAACGTCTGCGGAACGATAAGGCAAGAAGTAGGACCCATGTAAATATCGGATTAGCTTTCCAGCGCTGGAGAGAACTCAAGGAGCGGAGGCCTGCGATCGGACTCAGAGGTTGCTTTGTTTCTTCTCAATAGGTGAGTAACACCATGTCTACAACAGCTAAACTCTGCCTACACTGGACGCGATCAAACGACCATTGAAAACCATTTGAAATTTGTGTCAGCACGTAAATAGAACCCGGCAGCAGTTTTCTGTTGGGATTTGTTACGCCGCGCCGCTCACATCCGTAGACACGGTGTAACATTGGTTTTGCTTTGTTTCACAGAACTAATCATTGCCTGAGTCGTATATGTGGGGCAGAGCTATCAAAATAGGGGCAAGACCCCTTTGGGGTAGGGGCGTGTTTGTTTTGGTGATTTCAAATATCAACACTGGCTACCAGAAATCACTTACTCTGCCTTTAACCACCTGAGTGAAACCATCAGCGCCGTATTAGAATGGGGTCTACAGCTTATACTAAACCTCTGTTTCGTTTAGTTAAATGTATGATACTTGCATTGCCTCGGCCTGGAACGAGCGTACGGATGCAGTCTCGGATGAAAGTCTTGATGGTTTGGAGGTTTCGGTGGTGTTGGAGTCGCGATCACCTTCTTCCGGGTTTGAAGAGTGATGAACTCCAAAGATGTTCTGACTCGATGGTGATTGGAAGTTTCTTCTCAGTGGAAAGTGAAAAAGAGCTAAGAGAGACATCAGTTGAGATCCTAGGATCTTTGGTGAATGGAAAGACAAGGCCGCAGGCCTGGCAGGAACTTAGGGTGTCCTTAGAAGGGTGATGGCTCACATCCTCATCTTCTCAGAATCTAACAGAACCACAGACTGACTGGCTATGTGTTGGAGCCCACCGGGCACGCCCGCACCGGCTCAGGTGCTCCACACGGGCCGCAATCAGAAGGTTTTAGCAGAAGACTTAGAAGAAAAACAAAAACATGGGCGGAACTGTGCATGAGCCTTTTAAGGTCTGAGACGATTCACGCCTCTCAGGATGGGCTTGTCCAATGAGAAAGGCTGAAATTCCAAGCGGGAGGTTGGAAATACTGAGGAGTTTTATGAACCTTTGTGTAAGAGCATGGTAATTTGCATATGGAACTCGATTGGGTGTTGATGCAAAATTACTAAAGATTCTTAGAACACTAATATATTGCCTATGTACCAACATATAATATACACTCTCGTTTAGATCATCAGAAGACAAATTCAAAGAGACCAAACATGGTATCGGTGGGGTTATATAGTGATCTATCATAACACATACACAAAACAGTATATGATTCAAAAGACAATATACAAGAACAGTAATGGTATTGTAACGGAAGAGGTCTGACGCAACAGGTTAGTATATATAAGATAGGTTTATTGGGTCACAGAGAGTACTGGGGTAGGGTTCAAAGGATGTGATGATGAGGGATTAGTTCAAAGGATATGATGAGCGGGGTAATCCGGGTCTTTGGCTTTACAGGAGTCCTTCCCAGTCCACGAGGTATTCCAGCTGACCACCACGGCACCGGGACCGCAGAATTTCCTTTACCTTGTAGACGGATCCTTCATCCAGGATCAAGGGAAGAGGGGGTTCCTCCATCTGGCCAGGCTCTGTGGGGAGAGAGACAGGTTCATGGTGAGGTTTCAGCAGTGATACGTGGAATGTGGGATGAATTCTGTACTGTGAGGGGAGTTGGAGTTTGTAGGTGACCGGGTTGGCTTGTTCCAGGATGGTGAAAGGGACAACAAATCTGGGACTGAGCTTTTTACAGGGCAGGCGCAGTCTGATGTCCCGAGTTGACAGCCATACTTTCTGACCTGGTTGATAGGTAGGTGTTTCAGCTCTTCGAAGGTTGTCTTCTGCCTGCGCACTGCCCATTGGAGATGGTGGTGAGCAGCGTCCCAGACCCTCTCGCTTTCCCGGAACCAGTAATTCACCAACGGAACATCAGAAGTCTCCCCGGACCAGGGGAACAGTGGCGGCTGGAACCCGAGCACACACTGGAAGGGAGTGAGACCAGGAGAAGGCTGTCGTAGGGAATTCTGGGCGTACTGAAGAAGGCATTCCATACTTTGGAGATAAACTGAGGCCCCCGGTCGGAGAGGATGTCTTCGGGAATTCCGTAATAGCGGAAGACCTGGTTAAAGAGGAGCTCAGCTGTTTCCAGTGCAGTGGGGAGACCTCTGAGGGGCAGAAGGCGACATGATTTTGAGAACCGCTCAACTATAACCAGGATGCATGTGTTACCTTCAGAGGGGGGCAGGTCAGTGACAAAGTCTACTCCTAGGTGTGACCAGGGGCGATTTGGCACCGGTAGAGGAAGGAGTTTGCCAGATGGTAAATGGCGCGGGCTCTTGGACATGGCACAGTCTGGACATCCTTGCATGAACCTTCTCACGTCACTTGCCATATTGGGCCACCAGAAGCGATCTCGTAGCAGCGAGAGGGTTTTGTTGGCTCCTGGATGGCCAGTGTCTCGGGAGGAGTGAGCAGAGTGAATCAGTGGGGTGCGCTGTGGGCTGACAATCATCTGAGGTGGAATGATACCTTCCGGTTCTTCTGGGCCTTCCACATGACTGTGAATACGAGACAAGGCATCGGCCTTGACGTTTCGGGGACCAGGGCGATAAGTAATGGTAAAATTGAACCTGGTAAAGAATAATGCCCATCATGCTTGGCGGGGATTTAGACGTTTAGCTTCACGAAGATACTGGAGGTTTTTAAGGTCGGTCAGTACGGTGAATGGATGGGCTGCCCCCTCCAGCCAATGCCTCCACTCCTCTAGGGCCAGCTTGATGGCAAGGAGTTTTCTGTTGCCGATGTCATAATTATTTTCTGCCGGTCTGAGCTTCATTGAGAAGAAGGCACATGGGTGGAGTCAGGCTGGGTTCCCCTGCTGCTGGGACAGCCCTGCCCCCACTCCTGTAGTGGAGGCGTCGACTTCCACGACGAATGGGAGGTCGGGATCTGGATGGACTAGGAGTGGGGCGCTAGTGAAGGCTTTCTTGAGGGAGGAGAAAGCTTCTAAGGCCACGGGAGTCCAGGACAGAGACTTGGGTTTCCCTCGGAGTAAGTTGGTGAGGGGGCTGGTGATCTTGCTATAGCTTAGAATGAAGTGACTGTAAAAGTTGGCAAACCCAAGGAATCGTTGGAGCTCCTTAATTGTGGTGGGTTCTGGCCAGGAGGTTATAGCTTCCACCTTCCCGTCGTCCATCTGGATACCGGTACGATCAATGTTATACCCCAGGAACTGCACCGTGGGTTGGTGAAAGGTGCACTTTTCAACCTTGAGGAATAGGTGGTGTTCTCTCAGGCGTTGGAGGACCTCCGCAATGTGCTGGCGATGTTCGGCCTGGCTCCGGGAGCAGATGAGGATGTCATCTATGCAGACAATAACGAATCGATGGAGAAACTCCCGGAGCACCTCATGCATAAAATCCTGGAATATGGAGGGGGCGTTAGCAAGTCCATAGGGCATGACCAGATACTCGTAGTGGCCAGTAGGTGTCACAAAGGCAGTCTTCCATTCATCCCCCTCACGTATCCGGATGAGGTTGTAGGCACTGCGGAGGTCCAACTTGGTGAAGATGGTCGCACCTTGGAGATTTTCCAGGGCGTTAGGGACGAGGGGAAGAGGATATCGGAATTTGATGGTGATATTGTTTAATGCTCGGTAATCTATACAGGGCCTCAAGCCTCCATCCTTCTTGGCCACAAAGAAGAAACTTGATGCAGCAGGGGAGTTAGATGGACGGATGTAACCTTGACCCAGCGCCTCCTTGATGTAGTCCTCCATGGCCTTCTGTTCAGGAAGCGACAGTGAATAGATTTTCCCCCCGAGGCACTGGCTCACCCGGAATGAGATCTATGGCGCAGTCCCATGGCCGATGTTGTGGTAAGCGGGAGGCTTGTTTCGGGCAAAACACGTTGTGGAAGGGGGCATAGCAGGCTGGAATATCTATGGATTGCTTCTCTAGGGGACTTTCAACGGAGGTTGAATTCAGGGGAAGGACCTCCATGAGTTTCTTGGCTGGTAATGGAGTCATGGGGAAGCAGACTGGGAAGCAATCCTTGCCCCACTTCAAAACTTCTCCCGTCTTCCAGGACAGAATGGGATTGTGCTTTACCAACCACGGGCGCCCTAAGATGATGTCTGCTGTAGACCCCTCCAGAACCAGAAGATGAATGTCTTCCGTATAAAGTTGACCCAGCCGAAGAGTGATGGGGCCCACACGATATTGTACATGTCGGCGACATAGTGGTTTCCCAGTTATCGACTGGACCTGGTAGACAGTTTCAGTGGCGGTAGCTTGTAACTTGAGCTGGCGGTAGAGGTTTCTGGAGATGAAGTTTCCTGCTGACCCAGAGTCGATAAGGGCCGATACTGAAATAGAAACATCAGAGGCAGTAAGCAGTACACAGGTTGTGAGTGGTTCCATCTTAACGATATCAGGCTGAATCACACTCACCACAGGACGTGGAGGGTGAAGGGGGCATGACAAGATCAGATGCCCCTGAGCTCCACAGTACAAACAGAGACCCCGGGTCAGCCTTCTCTGCCGCTCAGCTGAAGATAATCGCTGCTTCTCCACGATCATGGGTTCTGGGGCTGGTTCTGGAGGGTAACTGGGCTCTGGTCGGCGGAGGGAGGAGGTTGTGGCGGGGACTGGTGTTGCTGCTAAACAGGGCTGCATGTGGTTGGAACAACGGACGGACAATTGAATGAATTTTTCCAATCCAAATGAATCATCATATGCAGCGAGCTGTAACCGAAGATGGGGCTCCAGCCCCTGTCTGTAAGTAGTCAGCAGCGATCTCTCATTCCATCCACTTGCTGCTGCGAGAGTTCTGAACTTCAGCGAGTATTCGGCAATTGACATGGTACCCTGTTGCAAATGGTAGAGTTGCTCTCCCACGGCGGTATCTCCGTCTGTCCTTCCAAACACCTCGCGAAAATGCACCATGAAGTTCAGCAGATTGTGAATAACGGGGCTGGCCTGAGTCCAGATCGTTTCCGCCCATCGCAATGCAGGTCCTGTTAGCAGGGAGATAATAAAGGCAATTTTAGAAGTGTCCGTGGGATATGAGTGTGGTTGCATTTCAAAAGTGAGGTTACACTGGAGGAGAAATCCGTTGCAATCCTCCGCCGAACCAGCACTTCTTCACATGATGTTAGGTGAAGGAGTGCTGGTTGGGATGGATGAGGTGATGGGTGGTGATGGCGGCGATGCCGGTGGATTGCGTAGCACTCATCGTAGTGAGTCTACGAGTTCCTGGAATGGATCGGGGTTACTCATCTGTGCCGTCGGTATTGGTCCGGTCTTCTGTAACGGAAGAGGTCTGACGCAACAGGTTAGTATATATAAGATAGGTTTATTAGGTCACAGAGAGTACTGGGGTAGGGTTCAGAGGATGTGATGGTGAGGGAATAGTTCGAAGGATATGATGAGCGGGGTAATCCGGGTCTTTGGCTTTACTGGAGCTGGAATGCAGGCAGGAGGAGCACACACCTCAGCGATCCGGGAACTAGGAGGAACAGGAGACACTTGGAGACGAGGAGACACTAGGAGGAACACAGGAGGGAAGTAATGCAGGAATTATTCAAATGGAAGTAGTAGCAAAATCATTGAGTCCTCTAAGTGTATACGAGACCGGACAGTGAGGGTGTCTGAGGTGTGTGCTTTTATGCAGGCTGGTAATGAGGTGCTTAATTGGTGACAGGTGCACGTGCTCAGAACTCAGGTGAGAGGGATCATTGTGATGATTGCGAGGTGATGGAGCCTGGCCGATCTGTTACAGGTATACACAATGTCCTGAGGAGATGTGTGTTCATTCACAGAAAGGTTTTTCTATGAGTTAATTAGAGAAGAGTTCATTTTTATGGGCATTGTGTGTCTTTCCTAAGGGTAAATGAATTGTGAGTTGCTCTGCCCGCATTCCTTTGGGCAATAAAACCAGTGATATAAGCATTGGTTGCCATGGAACCAGAGGCCTGTTCTGCCTTTCTGAGGTGTTAGATGCATTTCAGGGGAAGGGTCCATAGACCCTCATAGTTGGTTCGTTGACTGAAGGGTGTTACAGAGTATTTGTTAAATATAACTAAAATAATTGTGTGTCTGATTGGTCCAGATGCTACACTTCTCAGCGAACTCAAATGAAATAAGTTAACCAAATGTTTACACACGATCACAACAGTGGAAAATCTCAATTGTATTTAATTTAGTTAATTGAATTTCACAACAAATGTTCAGTATGTGTAGCATTACAAGTTCACAGTTGCTCTTGTAATTTCACTCATATTTTTAAACGTTTCTGTGTTGCTGTACTTTTACATCTCGCCTGTCGCCGTGTTAGAGCACCCCATAATTTCCTTCCTCTGAAACTGTATGTTTGTGTGTATGTGTGTTTTAGCTTAGTTTTATGTAATCTAGAATAGCCAATAAAATTTCATGTTTCATTTATAAATAATCAATTGTCTGGTGTCATATAATTTCAAGGTTAAAACTTTGCCAAGATCAACGTTACCTCTCTCTTAAGAGCTGACAAATTATCATAAGTGTGTTAACCGTGGCCAGGAAAACACATATTTAATTTGTTAAAATATACTGAGAATCACCGGCTCGCTGGATGACCCTTGATTTAAAGTGTAAACTATTTAAAGTCAAAATCAGTTTTGATCAGGTGGACCTCGAATTCTCAGATCGAGTTCTTTTAAAACCTGAGCTAGAAATAAACCTGAATGAATTAATAATAATTAATTTCCTTACAACTGAGTTAAAAATTCATTACACAGTACAATGGTAATTATTGATTTACAGTACTTTTGTAAATGTACAGTCTTACTGGCAACCAGTAAGTTGCCAGTAAGTTACAGTGTCGGGTTAATTACTATTTATAATATAATTCAATATAATAAAATTGTACATTAACAATATATCATAAACAGAATCTCAGGATCTGACCTTGAATTGTGATGTTTAAGTGTGCATGCAAAGTTTTAAAAAAATGCTAAAAGGTGTGAAACCACTTGCAGCCTGTTGCAACTGTTGCTTGCATGCAACACGTTCTAAAGCATATCCTGTAGCTTCTCTTTTTTCACTGTTTCCTGATGAAGTCTTACTTTATAGTGTGTTCTAATGTGTCCCACATTATGTAACTACAGAGTTGAATACACAGATCACTTGTATCTGTTTTCTGTTGCTGCTGTGGTGATTCTATCTTAGATTGCATGTTATGATTGAGGGAAATTCACAGAGTTAAGCTTCAAAGTAGTTAAGTCATAGTTCACCCAAATTATTTCACCTGTCATCTATGTACAATATTCGTTTCAAACCTCTGTAACACAAAAACTATATGTAGAAAACTATATACAGTTTTAATTACATGTGCATTAAAAATGTACCATAAACAAGGATTTTATCATGGGTCAAAATGTGAGATAAGATATATCTAATAAAATTTTGTTCCATATATATTCAGGTCATTGTTTTAGGACAGTATTTTGTTAGTGTAAAGCATTAGTTAGTCCTGTACTGACATAAAGGCATATTATTTCCAACTTTTCATCAAACAATATTTATAAAGTTTATTCTTAATGTTTAGTTTATTGTTTTATTCACTTCTACTTTATTCTAATTTTAAATTAAATAATAAAAATGTTCCCTTAGCTCTTACTGGCACATTTTTCACATTCCTTTTAACTGGAAATAAAAGTTTTTTAAATAGTGCTGGATAGAGACTTCCCACATTCTTATATATATATATATATATATACATATACATATATATATATATATATATATATATATATGCATGTAAATATATATATATTTTTTTTACCTTAAACGTTTGAATGGTAATGTAATGTATAACAGTTTCCAGCAAAAACTTTTTTCAACATTCATAATAATAAATATTTCTTGACCACTAAATTGTGTATTAGAATGATTTCTGAATGATTATGTGACACTGAAGACTGTAAAAATTTTATATATTAAACCAAACAATTATAATATATATGTATATTTTTTAACTCAGAAAAATATACATATTTTAACATAAGATTAAGTGTACACAGAGTTTGCTCCTGTAATAAATGTGCTGTCCTCCCATGCAGTCTTCCTTTCAGTTATGCTGGCTCATGGTCTCTATTGTTAAAAGTGACCCACCTCTGAGGTATCACACAGATCAGCACATTTGAATTGCATATTTTAAACTGCAGCTGAATACATCTGTCTAGAACACACAAACATGCATGCTTATAAATATGGCGCCAGCTACTGTAAGACATGCTGACCTTAAAAGTGTCATTATGAACAGTAGAGCTGGACGGTTATGATAAGGCACTGAGTCACCTCAGCTAAACCTGCTTCTACTCGTCTATCTGTGTGTGTGTGTGTGTGTGTGTGTGTGTTTTGTAAGGTGTCCAAGGAATCAATAGCTTATCACTTCCCCTCTACTCTGGATGAACTAAATCATCATACAGTCATGACATCTGTGAGTCACACTCACACTTTCCCAACTGATTTGAGAGTGCTTAGAAACCAATTTTTCTAAGATTTTTCTTTGACAATTTCTTTGCTAGGGCAGAATTCATGAATTTTATGTTTTAAATTTCAGCCTGTGATCACACAAAACTATTGTATGACTTCAAAATAATTTGAATATAGTGCAAAATACTTTATTTTTACTGTTTTTTATTTGTCTTTTTTTATAAATTTTTCATTGACATATATTTAGATGAAATGTGTTCCATTTAATATTCTTCATCTGTCATGTTCCTAATACACATTTTATTTTAGCTACATTTATTTATGTTTAATCTGACTTTTTATATTCTTGACCTGGGGTTTAGTATGTCCAAATCCTGGCTTATACATTATGCATTACTATTTAGCTGTATAGTACAGTTTATTTTATCTGTGTATCTGTGTGTGTGTGTGTGTGTGTGTGTGTGTGTGTGTGTGTGTGTGTGTGTGTGTGTGTGTGTGTGTGCGTGTGTGTGTGTGTGTTTGTTTTGTAAGGTATCCAGGGAATCGGTAGCTTATCACTTCCCCTCTGCACCGGATGAACTGAATCATCATACAGTCACAACATCTGTGAGGCACACTAAAACTTTAACAATTGATTCAAGGGTGTTTAGAAATCCATGTTTTGGTTACTGTACATGGGTATATGTAACATGTCACATGTAAATAGTTAATTATAATAGTAATAACATTATTTGTACTTACTGTATGTAAATATATACTGTAACAATGTTAATGGATAAATCAAACAGATTTTTAACGATAACTCATAAAACTTTAAAGACAGACCTGTGAGTTCTAAAGTTGTATGCATTGTTTTCAAATGTTATGTGCATTATTTTAGCTTATACAATGGTGAAAAACTACATTACCCATAATTCTGTACAGAAAATTCCATCAATCAGTGTCACAGCAAATCCTGTCATTGCCCCATCTCCCATGAAACACTGCATTTCTTATGTAGCAACTTGTTTCAAAAGCAGAAAAATTATTTAAAAATTCATGTTTAATGTTTAAGAGGTGACTGTGTGTAATCTCAAAACAAAGTAATGTTAACTACAGACCTTGTTTTGCTCATTACAACTGAAAACCTCTATTGTAAAACTGTATTAAGAAATTCTAGAATGAACTCATGGAGAATTAGATTTCTGGACTAGTCTACAAATTGATGTAATGGTTGAAAAGCTCTATTGCTTACATTTCTCCATGTTTCTTGAGTTGTTCAGTTTGTGAGGAATGTTTAGCCTGTTTAAACTTTACATTCATTATGCCAAGTGCTGGTACGTGGCATTAGTATTGTTGTTTGTTAAAACATATTTGTTAAACATAACGATAAAACATATCGTATTTTGAAATTAACAGGATAGTTTTTATCTCGCTTTTCACATCAACCATAGTAAGAAGGATTTACATACTTCACACAGCAGAAGTAAAAAAATTAATTTGACATTACCAAGTGCAGTTTTTAGAAAGTTCTTAAGTGTGTTAAGAAACGGTCATGAAGGTATACTTTCTTTGCACTTATGTGTGGCCTTTTATTTAATTACTATTATATTATCTGCAAATACAGTTTTTTTTTTAAATATATACTTTTAAGATTTGAAGTACATTGCATGTGCATATTCATTACAATTATGTGTACTTCATTTTCACAAGGGTTGAATAAGCTAATTCATACAATTTCTTTGCTAGGACGGAATTCACAATTTTATGTTTTAATTTTCAGCCTGTGATCACACAAAACTATTGTATGACTTCAAAATATTTTGAATATAGTGCAAAAAGACCTATCCAATAGCAATATTTATAACACCTTTTATTGGTTTATTTTATTTATTTATGTATAATCTGACTTTTCATATTCTTGACCTGGGTTTTAATATATCCAAATCCTGATTTATAAAGTATGCATTACTATTTAGCTGTATAGTAAAGTTTGTTTTCTTGATGCATACAATTATTTAAGAGCTTTGGGCAGTGTTCAGTTTTAATTATTAAGTGTATGTCATAAAGTATGCCAATAATCATATAATCCTCTTGAGGCACTGTAGAAATTCCCCACAAAGATGGTCAACACCAGTAAAAATGGACTTTGACTGGCCAACAACACCATCATTGATCTTAAAGAGAGATGATCCAAACCCTTAAGCCACTCTGCCAAACGTGATTGATTGCTCAAGACCTAAGAGGCATCATGTGCTCTCAGGTGCCCCACCTCGACTAACCCGTCCATACTCGCTCTTATGTCATTCATTAATGTTCAGAACATAAATCCACCCACTGGAGAAACCCTAGAGCTTGTGCCATTTCCCTTAAACTGTAAATGTTTCACAACATCATACGACGTGATAAGCAGTGATAAGTAAATTATAACCCGGTGATGTTGAATTGATGTAGTTGACAATTTATGGAAATGCAAAATGCAAGAAGGTATGAACAGCAGTGAACTATGGGAATACAGGAAGTTGATGTCATTTTAAAGTGGGAATTTCCATGTAACTACAGGGTGAGGGTTTATGGGAAGGATTTCAGTTACAGAGTAACTGCGAGTACAGAGTACAGCGAGTAACGTTCACACAGATAACACCTTGTCTGAAGGTCTTCAAAGACGTGTATGAACAAGACTGAGCTTAAAACACACTCCTTGCACTCATTTTCCAACTGATTGATCACAGCTGAAATAACGAGCAGTTGTGAGCAATATGTGACCTGATTAGATGTTGTCAGATTTAGAGGAAGCATACCAATAATTTCACTAAAAGTAATTTCATGTTGAGCTCAAGCAGGGTGACATTTTACAGTGATCACATAATCTTATAAACAAGAACAAATCTGTTAAAATAAACTTTTACTTTTAGCTGTTATCTTTACCTGGATTACAGAGCCAAATGACGTTGTTTTGCTCCATGTGTCAGGGTTCTGTCACTTCGGTCTAGTGTAATTCATAGTTTTGTGACAGAGCCCTGACACTCGCGTCATGTCATTGTTTTCATGTGAGCGTGCGGCTTCGAGTGTGCTCGAGCCGTGCGCTCTCGTCTCGAGTTTTCTCATTAGCTGCGTGTTTGTGTCTTTTGTTCTAGCACATGGCTTGTGATTTGTTTTGCTGGCCTTTTTGTCTTTGATTCGGTGTGGGCTCCTTGCCCTGCCGGCCCCACCCAAGCTCCTTGCCCTGCCGGCCCCGCCCAGGCTACTTGCCCTGCCGGTCCCACCCAGGCTCCTTGCCCTGCCGGCCCCGCCCAAGAACCTTGCCCTGATGCCGGCTCCCTCCTTGATACGGGCTCCACCCTTCCTGCCTGCCAAGCTCCCTGTGTTTAGAGTTTTCCTGTCTTGTGTTGCCTGTTATGTAGCGGTCTTGTGTTGTCATGTTTGTTCTGTCATGTTCCTGTCTTGTTTTTGTGGTGCCTCGTCGTTTTGAGGGGGGCTAGTGTCAGGGTTCTGTCACTTCAGTCTAGTGTAATTCATAGTTTTGTGACAGAGCCCTGACCCTCGCATCATGTCATTGTTTTCATGTGAGCGTGCGGCTTCAAGTGTGCTCGAGCCGTGCGCTCTCGTCTGCGTGTACTGTTTCATGTTGGAGCGTGGTGTTCAGATCCCGGCACTCATGTCTTGAGTTTCGGTTTTGTGTCGGGGTCCGGACACTCGCGCTCCATGTTCTGTCTGTTGTGGGAGCGTGCGGTCTCGAGTTCGTTCGGCCGTGCGCTCTTCTGTCCACGTGTTTTGTGTAGCACGCAGTTTGTGTTCAGCCGCGTGCTTTTCCTGTTGTCTTGTGTGAACACGCGGCTTATGAGTTTTCTCATTAGCTGCGTGTTCGTGTCTTTTTTTCTAGCAAAAGTGATTCTGGCCTGGATGTGTCGTGTCGTGTCCAGATCTTGCCTTGCCTTGCCTTGCCTTGCCTGTTTTTCCCCCACGGGGTAGTTTTTGTTGCTGTTTTGTTTATTTTTATTATCAATAAAAGCCCATTCCCTGCAGTACTGAGTCCTCGCTCCATCCTCTACCCAAACCCTGACACCATGTGTCTTCAGAGCAGTCATGTGCCTGTTACTCACTCAACCACCCCTTGTAAACATGCTCGGATGCAAACATAGTAAATTCAGGGCATTAAATGTTCAATAATAATCATACTTGGCAATAAAGCTCTTTCTGATTCTGATTCTGATTCTGATAATTCAACAATTATATTCAACAACAAATATCATTGGAACAACATCAGGTTTGGAACAACATGAGAGTGAGTAAAGTAATTAACTTTTCTTTTTTCTTTTCTTTCTTTCTTTCTTTCTTTCTTTCTTTTCTTTTTTAACAAATGCCTGCCCCTTTAAAATAATAGTTCACCCAAAAATGAAAATTTGCTGAAAACTTAATCTCATACAAGATACATACAAGACATAGATGAGTTTGTTTGTTCATTAAAACAAATATGAAGAAATCTAGTTTTACATCACTTGCTCACCAATGGAAAGGCTGCTGTCAGAATGAGAATTCATACAGCTGATAAAACATCACAATAATCCACAGGTAATCCACATGACATCAATTAATGCCTTGTAAAGCACAAATCTGCGTGATTGTAATAAACAAGTCTATCATTACGATGTTTTTAACTTCAAACAGTTGCTTCCAGCTAAAATATTGAATTACCTGAAGGTCAGAAAATTTCTAGCAAATTTTTGGGTGACCTGTTTGTTCTTTGTTAGAAACATCCTAAATTGCTTTTACTAGTTCAAAAGTGTGGTTAAATACACTTTTAAAAAGTACAATTTGTCATGTCATGTTAAAGGTTTTATTTTAAAGTACATTCTTTAATGATAATTTAATGATATTGTTTAAATCATTGGTTTAATATTGTTCTTTAATGCTTGAAAGAACACTTATTTTGATGTGTTCAATAATATACTAAAGCACATGACGTACTTGAGTATAAATGTTAGTGTGTTATTAGATATTTTTACAAATGTGTAAGCCTAATTGCAAATATATTTACATACATATTTTACAAATAAAGGTTTCAACAGAAATGACAAAAAAGAGTCTTAAGTGTGTATTGGTAAAAACACTATTGAAGCACTATTAAACTTAACCAACTGTATTTAATTTAAATTTAAACTATAGTACCTTCTAATTTAATTTAGTGTACTTGTTTTCACAAAGGTATTTATTCCAAAATGATGTTACATTGATTTTAATGTTACGCTACACAATATGCATCAGCATCTGTAAGGTGGTCAACAAACTTGTTAATGCTTTATACTTCTACTTTACTATTTTACTTTTAACTAAAACTTCAGCACTGAGCACAATGAGCACATACTCTGGTACTGATTAAGGTGACACAAGTGGCCTTATGACAACAATGTATCATTTTCAACAGTGTGGCTTGTAAAAAAATTCAGCATTCACAGCCAAGGCTAGTGATAACAGCATTCCATGACTTTTACATGACAAGTATGTTTAAACTTGTACTGTAGGTCAGGGTTTCCCAAACTATGGTATGTGAACCCATAGGAATTCGCAAGTTGATGAAAACCTAATAATTAAATCATAGAAAATTAATTAATTTAAAAATAATCATTTAAAATAATTAAATCAAGTAATAATTTTTAAATAAAAACATTGTAAAACACTTACTAAAAAGTATTAAATATTTTATCCGTTAACCTGCATGTCATGTGGCCATTAACCAAAATCAAAGAACCATGAACATATGTGTTGGGGGGGGGGGGGGGGTTTTTACACACTTTTATGGGGGTGGGTGTTTTTTTT